>NC_057386.1:28428363-28739314 GCF_019320065.1 Cervus canadensis
GTCCGAAATGCAGTACTTGGATGCAGTCTCATAAATGACAGAATGATCTCTGTTCATTTCCAAGGCAAACCATTCAATAGCACAGTAATTCAAGGCTATGCCCTGACCAGTAATGCTGAAGAAGTAGAAGTTGAATGGTTCTATGAAGACCTACAAGACCTTCTAGAACTAACACCCCAAAAGATGTCCTTTCCATTATAGGGGAATGGAATGCAAAAGTAGAAAGTCAAGAAATACATGGAGTAACAGGCAAATTTGGCCTTGGAATACAGAATGAAGCAGGGCAAAGGCTAACAAAGTTTTGTCAAGAGAACACACTGGTCATAGCAAACACCCTCTTCCAACAACACAAGAGAAGACTCAACACGTGGAAATCACCAGATGGTCAATACTGAAATCAGATTGATTATATTCTTTGCAGCCAAAGATGGAGAAGCTCTATACAGTCAGCAAAAACAAGACTGGGAGCTGACTGTGGCTCAGATCATAAACTCTTTATTGCCAAATTCAGACTTAAATTGAAGAAAGTACGGAAAACCACTAGACCATCCAAGTATGATCTAAATCAAATCCCTTACGATTATACAGTGGAAGTGACAAATAGATTCAAGGGATTAGATCTGATAGAGTGCCTGAAGAATTATGGATGGAGGT
This sequence comes from Cervus canadensis, assembly GCF_019320065.1. NCBI lineage: Eukaryota > Metazoa > Chordata > Mammalia > Artiodactyla > Cervidae > Cervus > Cervus canadensis. Next base: position 28,429,018 of record NC_057386.1, read on the forward strand.
TCATGACATTGTATAGGAGGCAGTGATCAAGACCATCCTCAAGAGAAAGAAATGCACAAAGGCAAAATGTTTGTCTGAGGAGGCCTTACAAATAGCTGAGAAAAGAAGAGAAGCAAAAGGCAAAGGAGAAAAAGAGAGATATACCCATTTGAATGCAAAATTCCAAAGAATAGCTTGGAGAGATAAGAAAGCTTTCCTTGGTGATCAATGCAAAGAAATAGAGGAAAACAATAGAATGGGAAAGACTAGAGATCTCTTCAAGAAAATTAGAGATACCAAGGGAATATTTCATGCAAAGATGGGCTCGAAAAAGGACAGAAATTGTATGGACCTAACAGAAGCAGAAAATATTAAGAAGAGGTGGCAAGAATACACAAAAGAACTATACAAAAAAGATCTTCATGACCCAGATAATCACAATGGTGTGATCACTCACCTAGAGCCAGACATCCTGGAATGCGAAGTCAAGTGGGCCTTAGGAAGCATCACTACGAGGAAAGCTAGTGAAGGTGATGAAATTCCAGTTGAGCTGTTTCAAATCCTAACAGATGATGCTGTGAAAGTGCTGCACTCAATATACCAACAAATTTGGAAAACTCAGCAGTGGCCACAGGACTGGAAAAGGTCAGTTTTCATTCCAGTCCCAAAGAAAAGCAATACCAAAGAATGCTCAAACTACCACACAATTGCACTCATCTCACACACTAGCAAAATAATGCTAAAAATTCTCCAAGCCAGGTTTCAACAGTATGTGAACCGTGAACTCCCAGATGTTCAAGCTGGATTTAAAAAGGGCAGAGGAATCAGAGATCAAATTGCCAACATCCATTGGATCATCAAAAATGCGAGAGAGTTCCAGAAAAACATCTACTTCTGCTTTATTGACTATGCCAAACCCTTTGACTGAGTGGATCACAATAAACTGTGGAAAATTCTGAAAGAGATGGGAATAACAGACCATCTGACCTGCCTCCTGAGAAATCTGTATGCAGGTCAAGAAGCAACACCTAGAATGGCACAAGGAGCAACAGACTGGTTCCAAACCGGGAAAGGAGTAAGTCAAGGCTGTATATTGTCACCCTGCTTATTCAACTTATATGCAGAGTACATCATGAGAAATGCTGGACTGGAGGAAGCACAAGCTGGAATCAAGATTGAGGGGAGAAATATCAAAAACCTCAGATAGGCAGATGACACCACCCCTATGGCAGAAAGTAAAGAGGAACAAAAGAGCCTCTTGATGAAAGAGGAAAGTGAAAAAGTTGGCTTAAAACTCAACATTCAGAAAACTAAGACCATGGCATCTTGTCCCATTCAGTTCAGTTCAGTTCAGTTCAGTCGCTCAGTCATGTCTGACTCTTTGCGACCCCATGAATTGCAGCACGCCAGGCCTCCCTGTCCATCACCAAATCCCGGAGTTTACTCAAACTCATGTCCATCGAGTTGGTGATGCCATCCAGCCATCTCATCCTCTGTCGTCCCCTTCTCCTCCTGCCCCCAATCCCTCCTAGCATCAGGGTCTTTTCCAATGAGTCAACTCTTCGCATGAGGTGGCCAAAGTATTGGAGTTTCAGCTTCAACATCAGTCCTTCCAAAGAACACCCAGGACTGATCTCCTTTAGGATGGACTGGTTGAATCTCCTTGCAGTCCAAGGGACTCTCAAGAGTATTCTCCAATACCACAGTTCAAAAGCATCAATTTTTCGGCGTTCAGCTTTCTTCACAGTCCAGCTCTCACATCCATACATGACCACTGGAAAAACCATAGCCTTGACTAGATGGACCTTTGTTGGCAAAATAATGTCTCTGCTTTTTAATATGCTATCTAGGTTGGTCATAACTTTCCTTCCAAGGAGTAAGCGTCTTTTAATTTCATGGCTGCAATCACCATCTGCACTTGTCCCATTGAAAGTGAAAGTGAAGTCGCTCAGTCGTGTCCAACTCTTTGGGACCCTGTGGACTGTAGCCTACCAGGTTACTCCGACCATGGGATTCTCCAGGCAAGAATACTGGAGTGGGTTGCCATTTCCTTCTCCAGGGGATCTTCCCAAACCCAGGGATCAAACCCGGGTCTCCCGCATTGAAGGCAGATGCTTTAACCTCTGAGCCACCAGGGAAGCAGTTGTCCCATTATTTCATGGCAAATAGATGGGGAAACAATGGAAACAGTGAGAGACTTTATTTTGGTTGGGGGGGGGGGGCGGTGCTCCAAAATCACTGCAGATGGTACTGCAGCCATGAAATGAAAAGATCCATGCTCCTTGGAAGAAAACTTATAACCAACCTAGATGGCATATTAAAAAGCAGAGATATTACTTTGCCAACAAAGGTCAATCTAGTCAAAGCTTTGGTTTTTCCAGTAGTCACTTATGGATGTGAGAGTTGGACCATGAGGAAAGCTGAGTGCCCAAGAATTGATGCTTTTGAACTGTGATGTTGGAGAAGACTCTTGAGAGTCCCTTGGACTGCAAGGAGATCCAACCAGTCCATTCTAAAGGAAATCAGTCCAGGATATTCATTGGAAGGACTGATGCTGAAGCTGAAACTCCAATACTTTGGCCACCTGATGTGAAGAACTGTCTCATTTGAAAAGACTCTGAATGATTGAATGTGGGAATGTGGGAATGATTGAAGGTGGGAGGAGAAGGGGACAACAGAGGATGAGATGGTTGGATGGCATCACCAACTCAATGGACATGAGTTTGAGCAAGCTCTGGGAGTTGGTGAGGGACAGGAAAGCCTGGCATGCTGCAGTCCATGGGGTTGCAAAAAGTCAGACACGACTGAGCAACTGAACTAAACTGAAAATGTTCTGAAGTCGATGGTGGTACAGCCGCAAAACTCCATAAATAAACTAGAAGCCATTGAAGTGATCACTTTGAATCCGAGTATGGTGTGGTGTGTGAATTTGATCCTATTAAAGCCGTGACCCCATGAACTGCAGCCTGCCATGCCCCTCTGTCCATGGGATTTTTCAGTCAAGAGTACTGGAGCGGGTTGTCATTTCCTCCTTCAGGGGATCTCCTGACCCAGGGAATGAACCTGCATCTCCTGCATTGCAGGCAGATTCTTTCCCCAGTGAGCAACTGGGCAGCACCAGACAGCTAAGACTGAGATAAAGTTGTTACTGAGAAGGAAGGAAGAAAGAAAAGGAGAAGAAAGGAAGGAGGGAGGGTGGGAGGCAGGAGATCCTGAGTAAACTAGTAATGAAAAAAACTTCCTAATTTAATAAAGAGTAACTTTCAGAAAACTACAAAATATCAAATTAAGTTTCCTCTAAAATCAGATTAAAATTAGAATGTCTGCTCTCACGGTCACCCACAACTGCAAATCAGTATACTGTCACATCAATGCATTTACAGAAGGAAAAACAAAGATTGAAATATTGGGGAAGAGAGGAAAAATAACTTTCCCTAATTTCAAATGATAATATTATCTATTTAGCATATTTAGAAGAATCTGCCCCAAACTAGTAGGTACATAAAAGGGCTCAGCAGAGCAGATGGATACACTGTCAGCAGAAACAATTCTACATAGCAGAATCAACTTGCTAGAAAAGGTTTTAGGGAAGAAACATTTTATTTACCACAACTACAGGGAACACCAAATACCTAAGAGTAATGCCTAACACCCAGGTGCATAAAACTATAAAACGGCACCAAAAAACATAAAAGATGAATTAAATAAATGGAGATATAGGTCATTTATTGCACAAGAGCATTCTGTATTGGGAAGATTTAAGTGCTGTCCAAATTAATACACAAATTCAAATCATTCTTATGTAAACCACAATGGAACTTGATGGAATGTAACAGGCAAAATCTAAAGTTCACGAGGAAGAAAAAATGGTCAAGAATAGCCAAGAAAAGCAGAACAGCAGGGAGGCGTGCCCTGTGCTGGGTTAGCATCAGTGGGTTAGCTTTAGTGTTTGGGTCTTTCAGAAAAAAGAATGTATTCATGTATTAATTGTAGCAGATACTGGCACTTTTCCTTCCCAAGATATTTATCTGGAGTTATTTGATACTGATGCACATGTGCATGCTAAGCTGCTTCAGTTGTGTTGACTGTAACCCCATGGACTGTAGCCTGTCAGACTCCTCTGTCCATGGGATTCTCCAGGCAAGAATACTGGAGTGGGTTACCGAGCTCTTCTCCAGGGGATCTTCCTGACCCAGGGATTGAACCCACATCTTTTATGTCTCCTACATTGCAGGCACGTTCTTTTACCACTAGTGCCACCTGGGAAGCCCATATTTGATATTGATAGTGTGACTTATTAACTTCTGAGCTGCATTTTATAGACAATGCATTACTAATTATTTGTGTTGGGGAAAAAAAGAAAAGAAAAGCACCAGGTCATCTTTATGGAAGAAGACATGGGTCAAAGTCAAGATGAACTGTGGATTCCTTCAAGAAAGCCAATGTGTAGGGACTCCCCTGGTGGTCTGGGGGTTAGGACTCCGAACTTACATTGCAGGAGGCACAGGTTCAATCCTTAGTTGGGGAACTCAGATCCCACATGTCACGAGGCCAAAAGAAAAAGAAAGAAAACCAATGTGTGACTTTTTCTGTTACCCCCACTGAAGTCCAAAGAAGTCACCCTGGCTTTGTTTGGAATGGTCTCTATCATCACCACCATGCGTGAAGCTCATTGCCATTTGTTTCTCCCTAATAGAGTGAAGTCATACCTTTATAAAACTGGATACTTCTGGTCAAAAGTCTTATCAAATTCCCCTGCCTCCATCCCCCAGATGCCAACAGGTGCCAGCCACACAGGTGACTTTCCCTAAGAAGGCTAAACCCTTCTATTCTATTGGAAAGAGATGCCCAGAAAGAACCGAAGAGAAACATTGATTTCTTGGTTTCTGAAAAGACTACCTTTTGTTACACAGTCGCAAGAAACTGAGTGTAAATAAGTGATAAATCCAAGCCTGCATTTCCCCAGGCAATCTCTTCAGTCCTCTGCTCTCACACTTGTCTGCAACGATTTTAATTATGTGTTTACATGGACCCAGGCTCGTGCTTATCAAATTGTAGACACTCTATAAATATTTGTTGAAGAGATGAAGAAAAAAGAAATGAGGAAGAGTTCCCACCATTACAAGACAGCAGAACTGAACTGTTATCTCATCACTCCATTTGTACTGATTTTCAGTCTATCACTGGAAGATGGGGTTCTGTTTAAATTCATTCAGGATCCCTCAAACTGTGATGCCTGGCTGCCCTGCCCCGGTCATCATCCTGAGACTTGACAAAAGCCAGAGGGCCCGTTATCTCTGAACCTCTGTTTCCTTCCAGCTACATGGAGGTTTCTTCACTCGGAGGCAGAGCAACCTCCACTCAGACACAAGGCTCATCGCCCTCTTTGCTGAGAGCCTCAGTTAACCAGTGCCCGCTAACATTCTGATGTCTCATTAACTTAGTTACTGTTTCATTCCTTAACTAGGCTCCAGATATCCCATTTCTGTTACAATGAACCTGGTCTGGGGTGGTCCCCACTCTGAAACTGGGCTCTTTGGCTCCCAGACTTGTTTACATGGGTTCCCCTTCAACTGCTTTGTCCCCACGCTTGTGAATCACCCTGGCCCTCAGGATGCTAACCGGGTTAACATGCCACAGACAAATTTCTTTAGAAGTAAGCCCCCGCCTTTCAGTCTAAAATTGTTTCCAGTTTCCCATTAAAATGCCTTTTAAAGCAGGGGAAAGCAGGAAACCCAAGGTACTATAAACCCAAATTGACAAGCAACAGAATATAAGGCCTGAGGAGGCATCTATACTAAATAATGAGGCAAGTGGGTCTGGAAAATTCTGTTCACATGATTCCTTTCATCAGATCTCTCCTCTCCAGCTTCTTATCATCTCTCCAGAAAAAAGCTGCCACATCCCTTTAAAGAGTGCATCATTCGTTCTTTATCTAATAAACAACAGAGATGACAAAATAAACTGGTTTGTTTAGAAGAGTGTGCACAGATATTATTGTTATTATTTTACAAATGACTGACTCTCAGCTATTTATTTCCATTCAGATGAATGGGCATCTGAGTTGTCATTTTCGAATGAAAAAGTACTTCCAGATGTCCGCAACCTCTTAGACCTTAAGAGCCCTCTGTGGGACAGAATAATTCCTGGCAGCCCTGAGGCACAGTCAGAGAAATAGGGAAAGAGGAAACAGCAAAGGGTAAGGGAGAGAAAACTGGACATCTTCTTCCTACCCAAATCCCACCAGTGGACCCCAACACACTTGGAAATTCTGAAGCCTCAGTCTGATGGAGCAAGGTCTGCGAGCGACTAGACCCCGTGTTTCGCTAACCCTCCTTGACCCAGGGACCTCTTTGCCCACGACCCGTGGACGGCAGTGTGCCAGGCTTCCCTGTCCTTCACTGTCTCCCACCCCAGTGCACTCACCTCTCTCCTCACTGTTCCTACAGCAGGCCCCCTCTGCTCTTGCCCCAGGGCCTTTGCACCAGCCACTAACTCTGCCAGGAACACTTCCCTCCCCACCTGTCCAAGAGACATTTTGTTTGTTTTAATTTTTACTGGAGAATAGTTGATTTACAATGTTATGCTAGCTTAGGGTATACAGCAAAGTGATTAGGTTACACATTGTTGCTCTTGTTCAGTCACTCAGCTGTGTCCGACTCTGTAGCCCCATGGACTGCAGCACACCAGGCTTCCCTGTCCTTCACTATAATCTGGAGCTTCCTCAAGTTCGTGTTCATTGAGTCGATGATGCCAGCCAACCATCTCATCCTCTACGCTTCCTTCTCCTCCTGCACTCAATCTTTCCCAGCATCAGGGTCTTTTCCAATGAGTCAGCTCTTTGCATCAGCTGGCCAAAAGTACTGGAGCTTCAGCTTCAGCTTCAGCAACAGTCCTTTCAATAAATATTCAGGATTGATTTCCTTTAGGAATGATTGGTTTGATCTTTTTGTTGTCCAAGGGACTCTCAAGAGTCTTCTCTGACACCACAGTTCGAAAGCATCAGCTCTTTGGCCCTCAGCCTTCTTTGTGGTCCAACTCTCACATCCCTACATGACTCCTGCAAAAACCACAGCTTTGACTAGTCAAACCTTTGTCTCCAAAGTGATACATATACCCATTTGTTTTTCAGATTCTTTCCCCACGTAGGTTTTTTTTTTTTTTTAATTAAGTACTTTAGTTTTAAAAACTAGTCATAATGTGATTTCAGCTGGAAATCAGATCCATTTTTCCCTTGAAATATTGGAAGATCTGGCAACGCCGGTCACTTCTGACATGTGAGCTCAGGCCTGTGGCTGAGTAGAAGCCACTTGCTGCCCTACTATCTGCTGTCCAGTCCCCCACGGTCCCCACCCCTCTCTCCAGCTTCATCTCACACTGTTTCACTTTACGGATGTAACCAACTAAGGATCACGCTCTGTGTTGAAGATCTGAGGTTGGTTGAGCTCACACGCACAGAAACCATGGATACAGAGGACAGAGTGTAGGACCTGAGTGTGTGCAGATTTGGTACCAGAGGCAGGCCCTGGAACCAGTCTCCTGAGGATACAGTGATGAGTGTGTTGTATAAATACAGTCAGTGCACGTGTTATAAATGCGTGGCTCAATTTAGTTTCACAAACTGAAAACCCTCATGTTAAAACACCAGATCAAGAAGCAGAGCTCTCCGAAATCCCAGTGTTCTCCTTTGAGGCCCCTCCCAGTTATCACCCCCTCCCAGGGGACAAGCTCTATTTCTTTTATAATAATTTTATTTATTTACCTACTTATTTATTTAGGGCTGCACTGGATCTTCACTGCTGCCAGTGAGCTTCTCCCTAGTTGCAGTGAGCAGGGGCTACTCTATAATTGTGGAGCACAGACTCTAGGCTCATGGGCTTCAGTAGTTTCGGTTCTCGGGCTCTAGAGCAGAGGCTCCATAGTTGTGGAGCACAGGCTTAGCTGCTCCAAGTCATGTGGGATCTCGTCAGACCAGAGATCGAACCCACGTCTCTGGCATTGGCAGGCAGATTCTGTACCACTGAGCCACCAGGGAAGCCATATCATTCTCATGCCTGGATTCTTTCTACCTCTTTTGTGCTTTATGTAGATGGAACACTCAGCATGTCTGGTTTTGCGTCTGGCTTATTTCACTAACATGATGTTTGTGAGATTTGGCCATTTGTCTATGGTCCAATCTCATTGCTCTACAGTATCCTGTTGTATAAATATTGCACAATTTCTAGATCCATTCCATGGTAGGCAGACTTTGCTATTTGTATTAGTACATGTTGACTATTACCAATAATGCTGATACAAACCTTTTAGCATTTATGTTTTGGTGACCCTGTGTCTGCATTCCTGTTGGGTGTATTCTTATGGATCCAATTACTGAGTCATAGATTCTGTGCTTCAGTTGAGACCATGAACCACTTTACAAAGCCATTGCATCAAATCACCCTTCAGGTGGCTGTGTTGCTGCCCGTTCTTGCCAACACTTGGCATTGTCAGTCCTTCTGGTTTTAGCAACCCTGGAGGGGGTGCTATGACCATAACACTTAACAATTTTTATTTGCATTTCCCTTTAGACTAATGAAGAGAAGCATCTTTTATATACTTAGTGGACATTTAAATATTCTCTCTTATGAACTGTCTGGCCAAGTCTTTTGCCCATTTTTTTTATTGGGTTTTCTTTTCTTAATGATTTGTAAAACTTATTCTTTTAATGGTCAAAGTCATTCATTGGGTGGACAGATAGGGCCAGGGATGACAAATAGAGAACATTCCCTCTCACTTTGTTAGTTGCCCTCTCATTATTTTTTGGTTTCTTTTTTTAAGTGGTTAATTTTTAAAATAGTTCTGTCTATTTTTTTTTCCTTCAGGGCTAGTACTTGTTGTATTCTGGTCAAATAAGTATGTTTTTCTATACCAGGGTCATGAAGGTGTTCTCTTGAGTTGCCCTTTCCTCAAAGTATTATTGTTTTACCTTTCACGCTATCTGCAGTCCATCTGGAACTGATTTTTTGTATGGTGTGAGTTAGGGGTCAAGATCGTTTTCTTTTTCCATACAGTTACTCAATTGACCCAGCACCATATTTTGAAAGACCACCTTTCCTCACCATTATTTTTTAATTTTCATTCTGCTGACTCATGTTGAATTTGTGGTCAGCCACACAGTACAGGTGCTTTTCACGTGGACCACATTAAACCAGGTCTCTGCCATCCTGTGCGTATTGTACAAGTGTTTTATATTTCTGTTTGTTTGTTTTACCTAAACAGGGAATTCGATGTTTATTCCTAACAAATCTCCATTTATTCTTTTCAACCTATTATTTTTGCTGACCAGAAAACATAAAATTTCATGTCACCATCCAATATATTTGCTATGCCCAACAGGTTTCATAAGCAGGCTTTTTTTTTTTTCAACCAAAATGCTTAAAATACTGAAGAGGACTAGGCCTTACATTTTCCCCATGTTAGCCACTAAGGAATGTCCTCTAGGTAAGCACTGACTAATTCAGTAATAGTTTGACAATATAGATGATTAACCAATTGCATCCTCAGTCGTTCAGTTGTGTCCAACGCTTTGTGACCCCATGGACTGAAACCCACCAGGCTCCTCTGTCCATGGGATTTTCCAGGCAAGAATACTGGGATAGATAGTCATTTTCTACTCCAGGGAATCTTCCTGATCCTGGATCAAACCTACGTCTCTTGTCATCTGCGTTGGCAGGCAGATTCTTTACTACTGTGCCACCTGCGGAGGCCCCGATCAATTGATTACCTGCATATTTTCTGGCATGTTTACTTCTTGACCTGTCTTCTACATCTTCTCCATGGTCACCTATGCCTACACCTACTTTAGATCACCAATACACTTCCTCCTAGTGAGGGCTTAAAATTCAGAACAGCATCCAGCTAGCCATCTACAGCCCAGTAATATTAATATCTTTCTCATGATCCAGAAAGCAAATCTTCCCAAGGAGTTTAAACCATGCTGGCTCTTCCAGAAATAGAGTCCAACAAACTCCTAGCCAATGACAACCTGCAGGATGCCCACCCTAATACACACCATAGAGACCCTTGTCAAAACAAGTGCTCACCAATCTCGTCCCCTTCCTGTGGTGAGTCGGCGTTCTTTGGGAGACCCTCTTGGGGAACATTTACTTCCCTCAGCCCATGTGCTCTGGGTGGGGTTGACTCCAACTCTACTTTTCAAGTGTAGAATACATTAGTTTGACCAGGGCCAGTTGGCAAATTTTTTTCTCCAGAGGGCCAGATAGTAAATATTTTAGGATTTTCAGGCCATAAAGTCTCTGATGCAACCACCGCAGCACAGAACAGCCACAGCCTTGCCATAAGCAAATGAGCACAGCTGGGTTCCAAAAAACCTTTATTTGCAAAAATGGCACTACTTGCCAACCCCAGATCTAGACTATGCTAGTCAGCACATTTTATACTATCTGACCACGGCAACTGGTTCAAGTGAGGCCAGTCGGAGCCCATGGACCTCTATTCTGGGCCTTTGAGGCATCGGAGAAGCAGGCTTTTTTCCCTTGGACTGGACTTTGTGAAGAGGCAGGACTGGAGATGCTGGAAGGTGCCTGGAAATGGAGCCTTCACAGAAGAAGGAGAGGGGAGATGAGCTGGTTCTGCATCCTTCAAACCGTGGAGGGGGGAGCTGCTTTGCCTGAGCTCTGGCTGTTCTGAGGTCCCTAAGTGAACATGGCAGCAACATGCTGTGCAAACACGCAGACTGTGGTCTTGGAAGGCTTTCAAAGGCAGCCATATGCGCGGCAGCCCTCGGTCCCGACTTGAAGAGGGCTCCCTCTCAAGTGCTGGGCTTTACTCGACTGCAGATGTCAGAGGGGCCCTCCTTCTCAGAGCCAGGCAAGCCCACCCTGGGCGAGCCCTGGATGAGTCCAGGGAGTTCCAGACTGCCCATCATAATGGCAGGGTCCCCTCCCATCCAAAGCCCTCGCCTCCTGCCCACATGTGTGCTCCTGGAGAATTTCAGAGCTGGAAAGAGCGATCAAATGGGGCCACACTCCCTTTCTTTCCAGGTCTTGTCCCCAGAACCAGTTCAGAGGCTACAAACCTTGAAAATCCCTGATGGAAAATAAATGTGAGTATAGAAAATAGGGAAGTGGGAGGCTGAGGGTCTTTCTTATTGACAAGAAAACCAAGATCGTTTTAACCCACAGCTTTCACAGTTGAGAGCTTAAAAATTATTGCATCTTTTTGGAATAAAGAAAAAGTAAACTCCTGAATGGCAGAAACTACACCTCATGGAGACATCATGAAATGCCTATTAGCTTTCACAGTGGCTGGTACACTGTTCAGTTCATTTCAGTCACTCAGTCATGTCTGACTCTTTGTGACTCCGTGGACTGCAGCACGCCAGGCCTCCCTGTCCATCACCAACTCCCTGAGTTTACTCAAACTCATGTCCATAGAGTCGGGGATGTCATCCAACCATCTCATCCTCTGTCATCCCCTTCTTCTTCTCCCTTCACTCTTTCCCAGAATCAGGGTCTTTTCAAATGAGTTGGTTCTTCACATCAGGTGGCCAAAATATTGGAGTTTCAGCTTCACACTGTAGGTGCTCAATAAACATTTTCTTGAGTTTTCAAGAAGAATGTCAGAACTGAAGGCTTTAATAGGTGGAGGTACATACAAAGCCCTTTTCCCCTCCTCCCCAACTCCTCACAAAGGGAGCATATGTTTTACACTCACTTAATGTACATCTTTAGCTTGACCTGTTCAAATAGACTCAGCAAAGATACTCTCAACCCAAAGCCAGTAGTCAGCCAGGGATTTAACAGAACAGTGTTAGGAAGCAGAACTTCCAGAAAAGCCTCCTTCCAGGTTACAAAACAAAGGCGACTGCAATTGCAGATCTTCATTTCAGTAGAGCAGAGAGCAGACTTTAGGAGTTCCCTTTCCCTGTAACTGGATTAATGGTCTCAAGCTCAACATCTTTTTAAAAATACTACCTTGCACTGGGGAGGGAAAAGACTCTTGAGAGTCCCTTGGACTGCAAGGAGTTGGAATCAGTCAATCTTAGAGGAAATCAGTCCTGAATATTCATTGGAAGGACTGATGCTGAAGCTGAAGCTCCAATACTTTGGCCACCTGGTGAGAAGAACTGACTCATTTGAAAAGACCCTAATGCTGGGAAAGATTGAGGGCAGGAGGAGAAGGGGATGACAGAGGATGAGATGGTTGGATGGCATCACCGACTCGATGGACAGGAGTTTGAGCAAGCTTCCAGAGTTGGCAATGGAGAGGGAAGCCTGGCGTGCTGCAGTCCATGGGATCACAGAGTTGGACATGACTGAGTGATTGAACTGAACTGAAAAGGAAATTCCATTCCCCAACACCCAGCCCCTGGCCACCATCAGTGTCTTTCGGAATCTATAGAGATCCTATTCTAGATGTTTCATATCAGTGGAATCATATAGCATGTGATCTTTGTGTTTGCCTTCTTTCCTTTAGCATATTGTTTCTGAAGTCCACCCCTGTTGTCACATGGATCAAAACTTCACTCTTTATGAGACTTTCAGTATGGATATCTGAATGAGGACAGGGCATTCTTTCCTTGTGTCTTGTGAGGCCACTGGTCTGAAAGCCCATGAATCTGAACCCCCATTAACATATCCCCTCTCTTCTGAAGTTGAGAAAACTCTAGAAAAAACAACTTCAGGACCTTTGACCTTAGAAATACCCAACACCAGAAATTCCAACTAGAAACAAACAAAAATGCCTACACACCTGTGAAGGAGCCAGGGTGGAGGAACACATGTTTCCATTCAGAGCAAAGCAGATCCGGTTAAGATTCTTGCTCTAAATTCTGACTTTCAACAGTTCCATGTAAGGTCTGAAAAATGGGAGCCTGGTCCAGCATCTGTGCCTAAAACACCTCAGAAGCGGAAGACAGAGACCTCAGAGAAGATGGATAGAGCAGCTTGCATGCATGCATCTGTGCTCTGTCACATCCAACTCTTTGCGACTCCATGGGCTATAGCCCACCAGGCTCCTCTGTCCATGGGATTTCCCAGGCAAGAACACTGGAACGGGTTGCCATTTCTTCCTCCAGGGGATCTTCCCGACCCAGGGATGGAACCCGAGTCTCCTGTGGCTGCTGCATGGCCAGTGCATTCTTTACTACTGAGCTACTTGGGACAATTGGCCTGCATCAGCCTTTAAGTATCTTCTCATTGCAAAACACCTTTGCTCCTACGAGAAAAGCAGGCATTGAAGTGGGAGGAATATTTGCAACACATACAATGAGCAAAACATTTATAGCATCCCTCTATCTCACTCAGGAAAAGGGAGGTACCAGACTTGAAAAAGAAATGAGCAAAATATATGAACAGGCTACTCGAGGAAGAAAAAAAAAAATACAAATGGCCCATGAGTGTGGAAAAGCATTTAATGTATTTATAACTAAAGGAGTTTAAATGAAGCACCATTTTTGTCTGTTAACTTGGCAAGATTAAAAAAAATTTAAAGAATAAAGATCCCTAATTGGCAAGTGTACAGATAAGTAGACATATTTACACACTGCCAGTGGAAGTATAAATTGTGACAGCTTTTCTGGATTCACTTGGACAAGATGTTCCAGATGTCTTGAAAAATGTATGTACCCTTTATCCTAAAGTGCTCTGTGAAATTTATGCCAAGAAAAATATCATGAGGTTCCTCAAACACAGCTGACATCAGTGGAAAATTGCAAACAGCCTAAAGGTTAAAAACAGAAACAAAAACAGAGGACTGTTCCAAAAATTATTGTACTGATACATCCATATGATAGAATGATATGCAGTCTCTAAACATTGTGATATTGAAGTTTATATATTGACACGTGAAAATGCATGAAGTGAAGTGAAAGTGTTAGTCGCTCAGTCGTGTCCAACTCTTTGCGACCCCATGGACTGTAGCCCACCAAGGCTCCTTTGTCCGTGGGATTCTCCAGGCAAGAACACTGGAGTGGGTTGCCATCTCCTCCTCCAAGGGACCTTCTCAGGGGATTGAACCTGTGTCTCCTGCATTGCAGGCAGATTCTTTACTGTCTGGGTCACCAGGAAAGTCCAGGCATATAATATAGTAGTAACTCTGTAAGGGAAGTTATGCAAAATTAACTGCATTATGATCCCATTTACACTAAAATATAAATATTTATGGATATATATATTCTCTGGTGGCTCAGACAGTAAAGAATCTGCCTGCAATGCAAGAAACCTGGGTTGGATCCCTGGGTTGGAGAGATCTCCTTGAGAAGGCAACGGCAACCCACTCCAGTATTCTAGCCTAGAGAATCTCCACAGACAGAGAAGCCTGGTGGGCTACAATCCATGAAGTTGCAAAGAGTTGGAAAAGACTGGGTGGCTAACACTTTCACTTTCATACATCCTTTTGAGAATTATGGGAAGAAAAATTGCCTGGATGACCATCTGCTAAAATATCAGTAGTAGTTTTCTGTAGATTACTCTTTCCACAGTAATTATTTTGAATTCTTTTTTCTCACTTCCTCAAGAAATAAAGGTGTTCATTAAAAATAATGATGAAAACAAATTTAAAAAGAGGCTAGATGGAGCCCTAATTCTGGTTCAACAATGTCTAGGGCCACTGTTTTGAACCTAGCAATATGAGTCCAATCTCAGTCGGTGAGTGTCTAAAGCCCAGTGCAAGCAGTATTCCCAGGCGGAAATGTGTTCACCTTCCCTGGTAGCTCAGATGGTAAAGAATGTGCCTGGCTAATGCAGGAGACGTAGGTTCAATTCTTGGGTCGGGAAGTTCCCCTGGAGAAGGAATAGACTACCCATTCCAGTATTCTTGGGCTTCCCTGGTGGCTCAGTTGGTAAAGAATCCGCCTGCAATACGGGAGACCTGGGTTTGATCCCTAGGTTGGATCAAAAAGATCCCCTGGAGGAGGGCATGGCAACGCATTCCAGTATTCTTGCCTGGAGAATCCCCATGGACAGGGGAGTCTGGTGGGTTATAGTCCATGGAGTATCAAGGAATCAGACACGACTGAGGGACTAAGCCCAAGCCCATGTCTTTTTCAGACAGAATTTCTCTGGTCCACCCGTTCTATCACCCTTTCTTCCTCCCACCGCAGACTCTTCTCTAAATAAATACTGACACTCACGGAGGGTCAATGTCAGCACTGATGTGTCCTGTGGGGTCAGCTGTGGGTCAGCTCAGCAAGCATCTGTGTGTCTCCGGGAGGCGAGAGGGACCACACGGTAGCCAGAGGAATGAAAAGGGAAAAGGCAGAGTTGAATTTTGTGGATTGGGAAGGTTTATAGCGACAGCCCAAGTAATTTGCACACCTGGGAACGTGTTACCCCAGGAGGCAGCAGAAGCCCGTGAGATGTGGGAGAGGAAATCTCAAAAGTGCCAGGTGTGTCAAGAGTGGTGCAAGTCTTTATGAAACAGGAAAGGATGGGTAAAGCGACCGTCGGGGGATGGGAAGGGGTCCCTTCGTCTTAAATGTGGACCATTTCCATGGCCAGGGTCAGAGTCTCTACCCGAAGCATCTCCCCACAGCCTGGGTGCCTCTGGAGAAAAGGAACTTGTGGTCTTGGGGCACAAGGGGACAGTCATGCAGAGAAAGTGCTTCCAGCCCGGTGGTGAGAAGCCTGGAGGAAACAGATGCTGTGATGTGGGCATTCCAGCCTGCACTCCCGCGCACACCAACCCCTCAACTGTACCCTCTGAAGCAAGTGTGCATGCTCAGTCGTGTCTGACTTTCTGTGACCCCATGAACTATAGCCTACCTGGCTCCTCTGTCCAGGGGATTCTCCAGGCAAGAATACTGGAGTGGGTTGCCATTTCCTTCTCCAGGGGATCTTCCCACTCCAGGGATGGAACCCTCACTTCTTGCCTCACTGGCAGGGGCATTCTTTACCATGAGCGCCACCTGGGACGTTGGCAGCTGGTATTAAACCAGTCCAGGGTGTCTCTTCTTTTGGTCTTACTCTATTATTTTCTCCCAAGAATCCCTGAGAATCCCATGTCTTGAGAATCATTGATGAAATTAGAAGTGTGTGATGTCAGAGTTGGGAAGATGTGACCTGGGGGAAGCAGGAGCCACCTGTGGGGCCCCACTGAGTGAGTGGCTGACCCAGCTCTAGACCCTGCACCTTCAGTTCCCCGCTGGTCCCTCCACGGCCTTGCTACCTGCTGAGCAGTCCACCAGAACCTGGTGGTCCAGACGCACTAGGAGTGCTCGGCAGTTGGTTAGAGATGCAGAATCGGTTTTCAGTCCTGCCACAGAATGTGAATTTTCATAAAAATCTGAGTCACACTGAAGTTTGCAAAGTGCTTCTCTGAGGAGCGGTTCTTAAACTTTAGGGAGCACTAGAACCCCCTGGAGTGCCTGTTGAAACACAGACAGCTGAGCCCACCCTCAGATTTTCTCTTTTATCTATTTATTATTTTGGTGGCTCCGTGGTAAAGGATCCACCTTAATGCACAAGACGCAGGAGTCGCAGGTTCGATCCCTGGGTCAGGAAGTTCCCCTGGAGTAGGAAGTGGCAACCCACTCCAGTATTCTGGCCTGGGAAATCCCACAGACAGAGGAGCCTGGTGGGTCACAGTCCACGGGGTTGCAAGAGTCGGACATGACTGAGCCCACGCATACAAAGTGAGGGTAAGGAAGATGTTTCTGATTGTATTCTGGGTGGGGCACGTATAAGGCTATTCCAGAGGATCAGCAAAGAAGCATTCAACTCCTTTTACGCATTAGAAAAAAGAGAGCGATAAACACACAAACACACTTATACGCAAAGCCATCAAATGACTTCCCCAAAGCTACAGTGTGAAAAACATACCGAACTCAGCATCAGTGCCCAAAGGATCAAAGACTTTCAGGGAGAAACCATCCCCAACAAGACAAAATCTGGTACTAATTTAACTCCACACTTGGCCATTCACAAAATTATAGGCGGTACCAAAAGTTTAAAGCACTCTGCTCCAACAGTGCAGTTTTAAAGTCCATTTCTTCAAGTCCAAAATGCCTCCAAAACATTCAGGACTGATTGGGAGTCTGAAAATTAGTGCATTTCTTTGAAAATTATCATGATGTGGGGCTCTTTGCCAGGCTAGTCAGTAAAATCCAGTTTCCCCCTCAAGATACCTGAAATACCATTTACCTCTCTGACAGTGTCTTTTAAGGGAGATTGCATTCAAACTTCTAGTTCAAAGCAAGCATGTGACACCAGACTTCCTCGTAATTGTCTCACACTGTTTTATTTCTTTTTTTTTTCTTTGAGAATGTTTCTTTTTTTTTAAGATTTTTTAAAAAATGTGGACCATTTTTAAAACCTTTGTTGAATTTGTTATAATATTGCTCCTGCTCTATGTTTTCGTTTTTTGGTTGTGAGGCAGGTGGCATCCTGGTTCCCCGATCAGGGATCGAACCCACCACCTCTGCACTGGAAGGCAAATTCTTAACCACGGGACCACCAGGGAGGTCCCTCCTCACACTGTGTCTTCATTGCTTGATTACTTGCTTGTCTTCCTCCCTCAAAGGTGAGAAAGTAGGAACCATCAGTCTCTTTTTTCATCATTGTACCCCTAATGTGATGCCTGACACATAAAGATATGTAACAAGTGAACAAGTGCTTTCTGTCTCTTGGGCCTGGACTGCTCTTTGATGGGCAGAGTCTTCTGTCCAGTTGTAAAGCCACTCCTCCCTGGCTGGTCATTACTATGCTGCCTTGCTCTCTTCTGGATTCCTCACTCTGTGATGTGCTAGGAGACTGTTTGAGCAACCCTGTGCAAAGATCCACATGGTGAGGAATAGAGGCCACCAGCCAACAGCCGTGGCACTGAGCCCCTGTAGAAGCAACACCAGCCCCAGTCAAACCTTCAGATAAATGCATCCCTGGCTGACGTTAAAACTACAGCTTCAAGAAAGACAGTGGGTCAGAAACACCCCACTAACACACTCAAGAATACCTGAATTCTAGCAGACACTGTGTGAGATGATACACATTTATTCTTGTTCCAGTCCACTAAGTTTAGGTATACTTTATTGCATCATTTGAGTTCAGTCATGTCCAACTCTTTGGGACCCCATGGACTGCAGCATGCCAGGCTTCCCTGTCCATCACCTGGAGCTTGCTCAAAGTCATATCCATTGAGTTGGTGATGCCATCCAACCATCTCATCCTCTGTCATCCCCTTCTCCTCCTACCTTCAGTCTTTCCCAGCATCAGGGTCTTTCCCAATGAGTCAGCTCTTCACATCAGGTGGCCAAAGTATTGGAGCTTCAGCTTCAGCTTCAGTCCTTCCAATGAATATTCAGGACTGATTTCCTTTAGGAAATTGCATACTCTATTGCATAGCTGTAAATAACTAATATACTTCCTATAAACAAGAGAATGAGACAAACCAATGCTATCAAATTGTTTGTAGGATGCTCCTTGATGAAGGCTCTGAACCTAAGATTTTCCATTTCTAAGTTACAGGAGATTAACAGGTATTCAGGTTAAAGACTAGCCTCAACATTGACTTATTCTCTTTAAGACAGCTTTGCTAGGAGAATAGATCCTAAAAGTTCTCATTATAAGAAAAAAATTTTAACTCTGTGTCATGATGGATATTAACTAGACTTGTGGTGAGCATATCTCAATGTATACATATATTGAATTAGAAAACAGTAAGAATTCCTTCCCATGGTAACTTGAAATAGATACTGGGGGTTTTGGCTGGTCATAGACGTTTTCCCTAGGACATATTTGCATTGAAAGAATGCTATGAGAATACTCATAATCAAATGAGACAGACAAAATACATGCAGGTGTGCACACATACACAATATACCACACACACACATACACACACACACACACACAATCACAGCTTCAACTTCAGACTGGTCTGTAGGAATAAGTTCTTCAGCAAGAATTTCATTTCAAGGAGGAGCTGTCACTGATTCATCCCTGTGTTCTCAGAGTCTGAGACAATATTTGGAATACATTTGGCACAATCAAGACAAGAAATGGAGTTGGAAAGGGTGTCTCCCTCTGCGGTTCTGTTGTTTAATCCAAGCTCCTGCTCCATCTAAAATGGTTTCAGGAACCAGCCAGAAACTACAGAGTTTCTAAGTCCACTTCGGACAATCCCTAGTGAGCGACTCTGGCTTCAGTCCACGGAATCTTATCTCCTCCACTGTCAAAAGAAGATAGAACCAGATGACACCTGAGGAACCTTCTAGTTCTTGTCATGACCATACCAGGTCAGACCCAACATATAAATAACTACAGTTCATCAGAACATCCGAGGACAGACACGACAACCCACACAAAGCGGTCTGCAAAACTGCTCCTTATGCAAAGCTCCAAAGATTTTTAATGTGTTTTCTTAAGTGTCAGATTTGTTCCCTCGAGAGTTGAAAAATATATTTAGTCACATGCCCCAATTAAAAAAATAAACAGCATTCCTGATCTATTCATCAGAGCTGTTCTAATCTCTGCTAAAAATAAAGCCTTTACCCTGAGTTGCATCCAAGTCATAATAATTAAATACCAAGGAGCAGAAGCTTGAAAGGGCTGAGGTCTGATTTCATTCCAGATGTGCATTTTTCACTGAGCATCAAAGTCACAGGGTTTCTGCGGGGCAGCCAAGGCGGCTCGGTGCCAATCTGAGAATTTTCTTTGACCTACAGAAAGCTAACCTGCTGGACCTGAAATTCTGAGTGAGCTGAGCTCATATTCCAGGGCTGCTGAATGTTTTAATGACCTCAAATTGACTCTAATCTACCTACGAACATATGTGTAATCATAGCGACATATCAGTCTAGAATAATTTTCATAATATGTCCTTCCCCTAGCATGTCATATCGAAGACCAAGGCAATGAGGTATTTCCCGAAGACTAACCTTGTCCTCTTCCTCCCAACCCTCTCCGGTATAACATGCCTTTCAGAGGTTAATAAGGCTACAGGGTCGTTTTCTCCACTGGCTAGTTTTAGTACAGGCCAATGTGAAAGTGAAAGTTGCTCAGTCGTGTCTGACTCTTTGCGACCTCATGGACTATACAGTCTATGGAATTCTTCTGGTCAGAATACTGGAGTGGGTAGCCTTTCCCTTCTCTAGAGGATCTTCCCAACCCAGGGATCGAACCCAGGTCTCCCGCGTTGCAGGCGGATTCTTTACCAGCTGAGCCATCAGTACGGGTCAAGGGGGGAAGCATTTTCTCTCCCCAGGTGCTTGGAGAAAACCATATTTGAGGATTATGTACCATTTTAAAAACAATTCCAAATGTCAGTGAGACTGTCTGTTTGTTGAGATAGGTGTGTGAAACATTCAACTTGGCTACCTTGAAGGTCAATGCTTATAAAGCTTAATTCAATAAATATTGATCATTTTCAACATTAAGGGTATGCAAAAGAAGGAGAAAAAGATGGAGGAAACAACAAAGATGAATGGAAGAAGGAGAGTGTGAGAATAAGAGAGTAAAAAAGAGAAACAGAAGTAATGGACTCAAATGATGGAAGAAGAACAAAAAAAAAAAAAAAGGAAAAGCAATATTTTACTTGCCTTACCTCTTCTCCTTAACAAACAACAAGTTCCCTGTGACAATATTTTAACAGACAGCAATGGTGAGATGTACCTAGAAAATTTCCCTATTCCAGTCCAACCTGATCTTCTTGGAGGAGTCTGCCCAAGGTCACGTGAGGTCAACAACAAGAGCCATTTTCTGTGCTCCTCCCTCCATCCACTCAACCCAAGGGAAATCAGCTGTTGAATTATTGAAGGAGCCCCAAATGATGCATTAAACAATCACACAACAGTCCTGATCCATCTTAAGAAATTTAAAAAAAAATGGTAAATTTGTTGGAGACAGGTGAAATTTCACCGAGGATGAGTGCTTTTCCGGCCTGCTAGGGTAGCTGAGAATCACTAACCAATGTTCTTCAAAATCTGTGCAAGCCCAGAGCATCTTGGAAGGCCACCATCTGCCAAGATGTCTCAAGGACATGGTGTCCCTCCATCACTGCTTCAGGGAAGTCGAATGTTTGGGGTCACCGCAGCAGGACAACACTCTTGCATTTGTATTTTCTCTATATATATTTTTCTCCCCTCCCATTTCTGACTGGTAGCCAATGTTGTGTTTTGCCTTCATGGGTTTTAGAAAGTGGAAAATCTAGAGGTGTGTTTCCTCTTTTCTTTGATAAAGCCTAAATTAGTTGATGAGGCTAAGTTAAGGATCTGAAAAGAGTGGGGGAGACAGGGAGTGTCTTTAGGACAGCAAGATGGGAGCAAGAGGTGTTGGGTCCTCCTTAGAGAGGAAGAGGTGTGTGTGTGTGGCTTCTGTCCAGACCTGGATCTGGGTCTCTGTGGTTTTCCACGGAGGAGGCCAGAGCTCAGAGGGGACACCTGTGAGGTACAGAAGGACTCTGGCCATAGGACCCACAGGGAGCTCAGTGGGCATCTCAGGGGGACTGGTGGTCCCTGGGTCTAGGGGCTTCTCTACACTTTGATGCTATTTCCAACCAGGTATCCAGGGCCACCGTGCATACCTGTGTGATCTGTGTCCTGCACAAAGTTGCCTGGCCATGGCGGCAAGAAGTAGCTAGATTCCAGCCTGCACTCATCTCACCAAGCTATGCCCCATGGCACAGGTGTACCTCCTCAAGAAGAGCTGCCTTTTCCCAGCATCCACAAAAGTGCCATATGACCTGGCAGTGCCCCTGCTGGTACCTTAGCCCTGCCTGCGAGACAGAGCATCTCCAATGATTATGCATCAATTTCTCATCGCTAGAGGAGGATGGGGCAGGGAGTGGGGGGCTTCCCTGGTGGCTCGGTGGTAAAAAACCCACCTACCAGGAGACACAAGAGATGTGGGTTTGATCTCTGGGTTGGGAAGATCCCCGGGAGAAGAAAAGGGCAACCCACTCCAGTATTCTTGCCTGGAAGATCCCATGGACAGAGTAGCCTGGCGGGCTACAGTCCATGTGGGTTACAAAGAGTCGGACACGACTGAAGGCTTACAGTTCATGGAGTCACAAAGAGTCTGATGAGACTTAAAACAGAAGCCACAGAGGGGTATGGGAAGCACTTACAGCCGGACGTAGGTGTTTAAAGAAATAAAGCAGTGGAATATTGGTTGTAGACAGAAATTCATACCCTCTACACTGGACACAGCGGCCGGCCTGTTTCACATCCCAGTCACAGGCCAGCAAGCCTGTCTGCATCTCAGAAGCACATTGTCCAGAGGCCGTGTCCCTGTAGACACACAACAGGAGATGGAGATGCCTCATTAGTTCTCACTCCCAGGGAGGCGGCCGTGGAGACTTATTAGATGTGACTCCACCTGGGTAAATTAGACGCCCTCAGACCCACCCTGGAGGCCAGCAGCTGGGATGAGGGTGGAAGGCCGTCTCCCACGAAAGCAGTTCCGTGTCCGGGAGGCAGTTCTGTGCGTCCTGAGGCACACACGGGCCACCATTCACCTGGGGATCCAGAGCGGATACCGTCCCACCCCCTTGGCCCAGGACCCCTGGTTTCTGACCCATGCAGATCTCAATCAGCCAGAGTTATTCCACTGTGTCCAGGCTCTGTCTTCCTTCAAAACCCCTAATTGTGTGAAAGCCACATTCCCTTGAGCCACGGCCCCCACCTCCACGATTGGACCATCCCATCTCCCCCTCCCCACCCCCTCACCTCTCCCAAGTGTGTGTTGCATTTAGTTTCTTCTCTTAATGAACTGTGCCAATCATTAAGGAAATGCTGCTGGAACCTTATTACTCTTGGCGATCTTCCACTCATTAGCCAGCAAGCCAAACAAACATCGCCATTTATCGCTGCTTCCAACCTCCAAGTCCAGCCAGGCACTTCGAGATCCCATCAACTTTCCCATCCACCCCGCTGAGAAAACACAGTCGGGCCAGTGCTCAAGAAACATAAAAAGATGTTAATATTGTACCAATAACCGTGAGCAGAGCTGCACGCCAATGATTATACATCCGTTTCCTGCCTCTGGTCTCTTCCCCAGACCCTCCGTGGAATAAGTAATTAGAGGAAGAGTCACATGACCCATAGCCAACAATAGGGATGCATTTGGATTCCCCAGTGGTGAACTCTTTGAAATGTACACACACTGTTTTGCTTTTTTTTCCCCAAACTTTAAACTTTTTATCTTGTATTGGGTCAGGGGACGGTGCTTCCCTGGTGGTTCAGAGAGTAAAAAAAAATCTGCCTGAAATGTAGAAGACCCAGTTTCAATCCCTGGGTCAGGAAGATTCCCTGGAAAAGGGAGTGGCTACCCACTCCAGTATTCTTGCCTGGAGAATTCCATGGAAAGAAGAACTTGGTGGGCTACAGTCCTTGGTGTCTCAAAGAGTTGGGCATGAATGAGCAACTAACACACATAGCCAATTAACAAGGCTGTGATAATTTCAGGGGTCAGTGAAGGGACACAGCCATACATATACTTGTAACCATTCTCCCCTAAACTCTGCTCCCATCCAGGCGGGCACAAAATATTGAGCTGAGTCCTGTGCTCAATACTGTACGTCCTTGTTGGTTACCCATTTTGAAGACAGTAGTGTGTACCTGTCCATCCCAAACTCCTTAAATATTCCTCCCCACCACCCAGCAACCATGTCTGTTTTCTGTGGGTCTTTTTTGGTTTTCTAAGTAAGTTCATTTGTATCATTTCTTTTAAGATTCCACATAAAAGGGATGTCATAGGATATTTCTCCTTCTCTGTCTGACTTCACCCCACACACTGTTTTTGTTGATGTGATTAAATATCCCTTTTGAGTTGCATCTGAGTTTTGGCAGAAGGTTGGGTGTGATCTCAAACTGAGCTGAGATCTCATTACTATGATCCATTTGTACTAATAAAACTTCATCCTTGATGTTGCACATAGTGACCCTTTGGTAATATCAAGGCAAAGATCCAGGGTGTCACAGGGGTTCCCCCAGGAAGCAGAAGCTAGAGACACCCTAACTGACTACAATACCCAGAAAGAATCCACTCTGATCTGACCCAGGGTAGATAACATCCAAACTCTCCAATTCATTTCAGCCTTTGCGGGGAACAATGCATTTAAAAAGAAAACCTAATTATATTTGTCACCAACAAAGCAAATTCAGATATGAAGAACCAGCTAAGTTTGTCTTCTGCTCCTTCAGCCACTTCTCATGCTTCTTACAAAACCACATCAGACAAGTGAAACCCCCACTGAATAAGCAGAAGTGAGTTTACATTAGGCCAATGAAAACAGCACACGCTAATTCTGAAAACTCACATGAGGTCACTTTGGCTTCCTCCTCTGTCTCTTTATGTAAAGCAAACAAACGCCTTCTTTTGTTTGCGCTGTTCTATGACTAGATGCTGCTGGTTGACTGTGGCCAAAGAAAGCTGGTAGGCTTAGGAAATGCCCACTCTGCTTGAAACTGCAACCTCAGTCCACTGCTGCAGCCCCTACTTACAGAGAGTGTCCCTAGGGTGTAGAAGCCCTTGAGCATCCGAAACCAAGGAGTGTCCGAGAAGGGAGAAGTAAGAGGGGCCACATGCCCAAGACCACGAGTGGAAATAGACACCCAGATGAAAGGCCCTGACGTGGGCCTTCTTCACAATGGATGCTGAAAACAAGGCCAGTTGTGCATTCAGACAGCATGCCCCAGGTTTCAAAGCACTTTCTCATCTCATTTGCTCCTCACACAGGCTCTGAGAGGTTGTTTGGGCGGGTGTTATGCCCATTTTACAGAGGAGAAACTGAGGCTGAGAAAAAGCAGATGACTTGTGTGAAATCCTGTGGCCAGTAAAGAAAAAAAAGAGAGAGGCTTTGATGCAAATCCCAGTGCCCTTCCTGCAGTTCCCATGAAGGATGATGGTGGTGGGAAAGACAGGATGCAGTTGTGGGTAAACTCAGCCCAGGGTTCTAACTGAGAAAAGACCGCTCCTTCCTGCCTGGCTCGGGCAGTCCCCCTTGTGACAAGGGCGCTAGAGGGAAGAACACTGCTGAGACTGTGAGGGTAGTGGTCCCTGGAGACGCCTGGAGCTGGAAAGGCACCTGCCCCACTCGAGTGGCTCACCTTGGATCAAGCACCTCAGGCCGTATGGAACTCGTTATCCTAGGGGCCTGTTTCAGTGGAGAATTAAGAGGTCAAAGAAGGCTTTGACTAATGATATGGTCAATTGATGCAAATTGGATTATTAAGAAGGGAGTCAGGACTCTGAGGGCTTTTCCCCTTGTGCTTGGGGGTGATGCTGGGAGGAGGGACTCAGACACTAATCCTCAGATGGCCTGATAGGGGCTGAACCAAAGGGGAGTTTTCCGTGCAGACCATTTTTGTGGTTTTGATAAATAATCCCCTGGGAACAATTGAAAACACTTTGGCGCTGGGACAGGGCTGACATCAGTGACAGAATCCTAACTCTTTTTTTTTCTTCCATTCCTACTTCTGAGTCTTTGGAATACAGCCTTTGGAATAGATTCATTTCTGACTAATTAAAAAAAGAGAAACAGAATAGTAAGACTTCCATGAGTCACATTTCCAATAGGCTATGCTCACCTCGTAGCATGTATGGTCGGCTAAGTTGTTTCAGTCATGCTGACTCACTGTGACCTCATGGACTGTGGCCTGCCAGGCTCCTCTGTCCATGGGATTCTCCAGGCAAGAATACTGGAGTGGGTTGTCATGCTCTCCTCCAGGGGATCTCCCGAGCCAGGGATCGAACCAGCATCTCTTATGTCTCCTGCATAGGCAATGTATGGTCTGGATCTTTCTCAAGGTCTTTACCTTCAATGTCGGTTTCTTTCTTTACATATATATATGCACACAATCTAGTATAAATTTCTTTGCACCAGGGAGATTCTTATGCACTGATTTTTTTTTTTTTTTGATCAAAGGACAATTGGGAAGCAAAAGGTGGAGAGGAGATGTGATAAAGTTGCAGTAACCGAGCAAATAGTTCTCCACACAAGGCAAACAAAACAGGGAAAACCCCAAGAAAAGGGCTTCCCCTGCATTATGAGCCTTGGTGAGAAAAGCGAATGGAAAATTTCAATTAACTTGATGGAAAATCATTGTAAAGCAGTGATACTCCAGTAAAAAAATAATAAAAGAATAAAATGAATATCTACCAGGATATACTGTACAGCCAATATTTTATAAAAACTACAAATGAAGTATAACCTTTAAAAATCGAACACTACGTTGTACACTTGAAACTCATATAGTACTGTAAATCAACTACACATCAATAAAAATAAATAAATAAAAGATATTAAAAACTTTAAAAAGTGAAAGGAAAGAAGGACGCTGAGCAGAGATCTAGGAGAACAGGAATAAAGGTAAGTAATAAGTACCTTAGGGCTTCCCTGGTGGCTCAGTAGTAAAGAATCCGCCTGCAGTGCAGGGGACATGGGTTCCATCTCTGAGTTGGGAAGATCCTCTGGAGAAGGAAATGTTAACCTCCTCCAGTATTCTTGCTTGGAGAATCCCGTGGACAGAGGAGCCTGGCGGGCTACAGTCCATAGAGTCACAAAGAGTCGGACACGACTGAGCAACTAAACAAGAACAATCAGTACCCTGGAGAAGAAAGGGATTGAAATCTGAAAAATTCCAGTGGGGAACACCAAAACCCAAAGCCGTGCACTCTGTGTATGACTGAGGGAGAAAGGACAAGAGCGGATTAAAGAAAGTCCTAAAGACTGGGGTCATCGGTCTCTCCCCCAGATGACCAAGCACTCAACCATCCAGCAAGTGAATGAGTCCAGACCCTCCAGCCCACCATCTCCCCCATCACAATCTCATACATTCTTCTTCCCAAATTATCTCCTTATTAAGTATGTCTGACACACACCACGCAGGCTCCCTGGACGGCCACAATCTAAAATAAACAATGGTGAGGAAGGCTCCCGTGATACCGTCCGGTTCTAATCACCATAGGCTTTCATGGTCCTTGTTAACTTGCTATCAGCAGCCCCTGAGCTGAGTACCGCTTAGTCCAGTTAATCCCTCCCTGGACAGTAGGAAGGTTTCTCAAGTAAAAGCTGTAAATCTTGGCTGCTCCCACTCCGGACGTCCAGCTCATTAGAGCAGCTAGAGATGCATGGAGCTTATAGTGACAGATCGTCAGCCACGCGTCTGACAGTGAGGTCCAGGCACCGTCTAAACACACCACCGGTGGGGGGAGGGGTGGCGTTTCCCTTCTTGGGATTCCAAGACCCAGAGACGATCAGGAGAGGCTCCAGGTCTTGAGGAGGAAGGATGGACGAAACCCTGCAAATGTCAGAGACATTCCTAAGGCTTCAGTGGTCCTCCCTCCTTCCCAGCGGAGAGGAACCAAGACACAAGACATGTTTCCCCAATGGGGAGGCAGGTGGAGACCCAGAAAATGGTTGAGAATCCCCACGGTGGGAGAAGAAGGACTCTCTCGTGATCTGTTGATAGAAGACACAGCTGCCTGTGTCACTACTCACCTTCCAGATGCAAACATCGGAGCCGCCTCTCATGCTCCCTCGGGGCTTTCTTCCTTGCTAATACCTGCATGTACGTTCCCTGTGATATCCACTGCTCTCCCAACCCCAGCATCCCAGTCTTGGTTCAACTTCTTCACCTCTGATTGGAACTGGTGCCACTGCTTGTTATTTTTTTTTTTTTTTAAGATTTTTTTTATATGGACCATTTTTGTTGTTAAGTCCCTTTAAAATTTGTTACAATATTGCTTCTGCTTTATGTTTTGGGAGGTATTTTGGCCATAAGGCACGTGGGATCTCAGCTCCCCCACCAGGGCTGGAATGCACATCCCCTGTGTTGGAAGGCCAGGTCTTAAGCCCTGGACAGTCAGGGATGTCCCACAATTGCCTTCCCTGTCCCCTCCGCTACCCCTCATCCCATCCTTCATGCTAACCTGTTCCTAAGGCAGAACTTTATTCCCTTCTCGATTAACCTTGTGAACAGTGGCTCCTCAGCCCCTGTTTCTAAAATCTAAACACTTCATTCTGGCATCAAAGGCTGTCCATCATCTGGCCCCATGTAGATTCCACCGTGCTGCCCACAGCTCTGCTTCAGATGAACTTCACCACAGGCGTCCCCTGCACCCACACCAGGTTTCCCTGCCTTGTGTCTCTGCCTGGCTTTGCTCTCTCTCTCTGTCTGTCTAGTCTGTAGCCCCAGGTCACACAGGATTACTGTGCCCCTGAAACATAGTCTGAATTGAGACACACAGGTCCTGAAACATAGTAGGAAAGAAAGAAAACAAAATCTCACTTTTATAACCAAATCAACATGTGCTATAAGATTTCAAAGACCGAATACACAAAATGCTTTCCCCGGTGGCTCAGTGGAAAAGAATCTGCCTGCCAATGCAGGAGATGTAGGTTCAATCCCTGGGTTGGGAAGATCCCCTGGAGAAGGAAATGGTAACCTACTCTAGTATTCTTGCCTGGAAAATCCCCATGGACAAAGGAGCCTGGCAGGCTACAGTCCATGGGGTTACAAGGAGTTGGACATGACTGAGTGACTAACACACATATTAGATATTATTTTATTTATATATGAAATAGAGAGTGTGAAAGATTTATGTTAAGAAATCAGCTCATACAACTGTGGGGTTGTCATGTGTGAAATTGGTAGGGTAAGCTGGCCATCTGGAACTTCGGGTAAGAGTTGACATGGCAGTCTTGGGGAGAATGTCTTCTTTGGCAAACCTCAGTCTTTGCTTTTGAGGCCTTCAACTGATTAGATGCGGCCCACCCATATTATAGAGATAAATGTGTTATACTCAAAGTCTAAAGAGAGGGAAGGAGTTTCCACTTAAAAGCCTCAAGCCGGCCCATGGGGGAGGAGGAGAGATGTGACTGTTGGTATCCACAAGCACAGATGAGTGGTCGGCATGCATCTCCCTACAGTGTGCTTCCTCACCCTACTGGAGGGCTTCTGCCTCTCTCTCCTGGGGCAATACCTCAGAGATCTGGCCAGAGTCCACACATGGTCCCATGTTTCTCCGAAACAGCCTGAGGAGAGGCGTGTCCACTGCTTGGAGCTATGACCACAGCCCCGACCACCACTTCCATTTCCTGATGCCTACTTGCTACCTCTCACCTGAGCATCCAGTCTTCATCCCATTGCCTAGGTTTGAGTGTCCTGGAATACAGTTTCCCAAGATTCCTAATATCTTAATCTCTGCTTTGTTGATCTCAGTATTCTCTCTTCTGGGGAAAAAAAATAAGCTGTGTGGAAAGGGAAATTCACAGTTGATGAGTTCTAACAACAGAATCAGCACTGGTGCATTTTCAATTAATCTCAACAGCCTCTGAAGCTCAGGGAGGCAAAGTAACTCTATTAGTCTGAATTGTTTTCCATGGAAATGATAGAAACCTAACTTCAACTAGGGAAACCCAAAAATGATATGTTGTCTCCATTGCTGAAAAGTCCAAAGATGGAGCTGATAGATCAGGCCAGGCTGACCCAGCATTTCAGAGGAGGCCCTGGGAATTTGTGACTTTCTGTTTCTCAACTCTGTTTTCCTTTGTGTCAGCTCCATTGAGAGAAGTGGCAGAAAAAGCCACTGGAGCCCTACATTTGCATTGTCCAGACAGCTGGCAGTCCAAGCAAATGGTAATAATAATCATAACGATGTCTCCTTTCTTAAAAGTTCCTGCAAAATCCCTACGGCTGGTTATCATTAGGCCAGAGTGGATCCCATGACTATTTTGGAGAAAGGATAGGATTAGCCTCCCCAAGACCACATGACTTGAGGATGGGGAAGGATGCTGTCCCCAAACAGAAAATATGTTTTCCCCAAACATATTTTTAAATGTGTTTATCATCCTCCTCTTGTAGGTCTTGTAGAAAGAACTGATGCTTTTGAACTGTGGTGCTGGAGAAGACTCTTGGGAGTTTCTTGGACTGCAAGGAGATCAAACCAGTCAATTCTAAAGGAAATCAACCCTGAATATTCATTGGAAGGACTGCTGTTGAAGCTGAAGCTCCAATGTTTTGCCCACCTGATGCAAAGAGCCAACTCACTGGAACAGACCCTGATGCTGGGAAAGATTGAGGGCAGGAGGAGAAGGGAGTGGCAGAGAATGAGATGGTTGGTTGGCATCACTGACCCAGTGGACATGAGTTTGAGCAGGCTCTGGGGGTTGGTGATGGATAGGGAAGCCTGGCGTGCTGCAGTCCCTGGGGTTGCAAAGACACGACTTAGCGACTGAACAACAACAACAAATCATCCTCCTCAAGACAAAGAGGAAGATTGACTGGGGAATGACTCCCATACCAGAGGCCGCAGAAAGGACTGCAGCTAGTATTTTAAGACTTTCCATTATACACATTTTCAAAACACTCAATTCTTCCATCTGGTCCCTCCATTTGACACATGTTCTCATGGCTTGCTGGTCATATCTTGGTACCTGTTCATATCTCTGTTCTGAAAATCACTACCAGCCATAAGCAGAGGATTTTAAAGACTGACTCTGGGGTGGGGCAAGGCAATGGGGCAAGAAGAATTAGCCTCATTACAGGATTTAAACTAGAGCATCCAAACTCAAACTTCCTTTATCCCATTTCAAATATTTGTTCTGCAAAACAGTATTCTCTTGTGATGCGACAAGAATAAAAGTTTTCATGATCAAATAAGGTTTGGAAAATAACACTTTACATCCTCCTTCTTGAAGACTCCCCCAAACTCTGGGAAGTTCTTTAAAGAGGAACCAGTTGAACTCTTTTGATGCAATGTTTACCAAATTGCTCTGTCTTCAAAGCACTCTTTATAAGAGACAAATATTAACATCTTCAGAACAAAATGATACATAATGAGAAATACTGATCTGAGGGAGTATACCAAGGTCATGGGTTTTTGGATAGTTCAGCAGGTAAAGAATCCACCTGCAATGCAAGAGACACAGAAGACTCGGGTTTGATCTCTGGGTTGGGAATACCATTTGGAGGAGGAAATGGCAATCCACTCCAGTATTCTTGCCTTAAAAATCCCATGGACAGAGGACTCTGGTGGACCACAGTCCAAATGATTACTAAGAGTTGGACACGACTGAGCAACTAAGCATGGCATGGCATGGATCAAGTTGAGCATGTGGATGAAGCTCTCTAGGGGATTCAAGTCTTTGGATAACACCTAAGGATTATTGTGTTTGTTCAGTCGCTAAGTTGTGTCTCACTCTTTGTGACTCTGTGAACTGCAACGCTCCAGGCTCTCCTGTCCTTCAGCATCTCCCAGATTTATTTTCACTTGATGGTGATGCTGCAAAGGTGTGCGTGATGCAAGAGGGAGGAAAGCAAATGGAGGGGAGGCGTTCTCCTGCCTGCTGAGTGTCGGAGAGGCAGGGAGGCAAGGGCAGGAGGAAGGGAACCCCCTTTTTCCCTCCTGGAAAGAGAAAGCACAAACACCTGGGCTGTCACCTTGAGAACTACCTTGTCCAAGTCTAGGCTTCGCCCGCAACATCGATCACAAAGGTTTACATTTTCACTCATAAAGTCACTCTTCTCTCCGTATGCCCATGGGCCCCTAATTAAAACCAGAGCCCAAGCTGTATGTAAGCTGTGATGAAAATAGTCCCCACCTACGTACAGGATTCTTGGGACCAAGAATAATTCAGGAAACCAAATAAGTATGTGAAGATGAATGAACAAGGATATTCATCGCCTCATTACTTAGAAGGAAGAAAACTGCTCAGCGATATGGAAATAGTTAAATAAATTATAGTATATTTGTATCATATATTGCAGCTATTTAGAATTATTGATCCCGAGGAATGTATAATGGCATGGGAAATTGTTTATAGAATTATATGCAGTGTAAAAAGCAGGATAAAACATTAACAAAACAATTCCAATTTGACCAAAAAAAAGGGAAAATGTGTTTTTATATGTATATATATGTGTGTGTGTGTGTGTGTACATCTGTATACACACATTCGCTCCTACACATGTCTATTGGGAAATACTCTTAAAAGGTTAACTGCATTTTTGTCTCTGTGGTGGGATTGTGGTTATATTTATTTATTATTTATACATTTCCTAATCTTCTAAATTTTCTGCAGAAAGTCTCTATCATTTTTATAATTGGAGAAAAAAGCTCATCATAAAAGATATGAAACCCCTGTTCTGCCAGGGATCAGATTCTCTTCTCTTAATATGCCCTGAAAATAACTGGCTTCACCCGAGGCTCAAGTGTCTCTGAAGTACTCCCACCAGGCTTCCTTCCTGCTCCCTATTCTGTTGTTTGTTGTTCCGTCGCTCAGTTGTGTCCAACTCTGCGTCCCCATGGGCTGCAGCATGCCAGGCTTCCCTGTCCTGCACCATTTTCAGGAGTCCGCTCAAACTCATGTCCATTGAGTTGGTGATGCCACCCCACCATCTCATCCTATGCCACCCACTTCTCCTCCTGCCCTCATCCTTTCCCAGCATCAGGGTGAAGAAAATGGGAGAAAAATCACAGAGCTGCCACATCAGATCCTGTTCTCCATCCAGATAAGGCTCTGCGGGCACAGAGGGGAGCAGAAGCCATGGACCACTTCCACTGGCCTTCTCGGTTTCGCATGCTGGGTGCCTTTCTGCTCATGTACCTGGATGGCTAAGATGTTGTGTTCACGTTTTTCTCCCGCAGCGTCCACCTGGCTGATATTACCCACACGTAATGAGTGATCCTGAATAGAGTTACAGTATGGAAGCTGCCTGGCAGTGCTGAAGGTTTCATGAATATCCTTGGGAAGAGAGGAACTTGCTCTGCATTCCCTGAGGCCTGTGTTCTTTCAGGAGCACTGACTTGAATCCCATCACTTGAAAAGCATCCTGCAGCTCCTTTCTCCACCCCCAAATCACATGCCAGCTTCTGGCAAACACCCATGTCCCGAGGAATGGTCTAGTGGTCACCCCCACAGACTTTGCTGGCCTCTTTGATTGATCTCAACTGGTTACTTGGGAAGAGAAAAGGGGGTGTCCCATAGCTGAGCTGTGGGTTCACATTCATTGCCCTGAAGCAGGGTTGGATACTGCAGCGTGACAGCTGTGTGATTGGTCAGGAGATTCTCCATCGGAAGCGATGCATCACCTGGAAGGGTGAGCAGGGGTTGGAGGCGCGGCTGGAACAGATGCAGAGCAGACAAGAAACACACCAACAAACAAAAAAGCCCTTCATATTATACTGAAAGCAGCCAGTCTGTTTTCATTCACAGACAGTTTGATCATCTATATATAAAATTCAATGAAATGTACAAAAAGCGCCAACTCAGTAGACATGAATTTGTGCAAACTCTGGGAGATAGCAAAGGACAGTGGAGCCCGGTATGCTGCAGTCCACGGGGTCACAAAGAGTCAGGAACGACCTAGCAACTGAACACACACAAAGCTGCTAAACTAGTACACAAAGGATACAAGCTCGATATACACAAATCAATTGTGTATCTATATATTAGCCATGAGCAATCAAAAGGGAAATTAAAAACGCATCCTTTAAAGCGTCATCAAAAAATATGAAATACTTTGGGGTAAATCAGACACAGTAAGTGTGAGAAGTTTATACTGAAAACTTGCTGAGAGAAATTAAAGAAGACCTAAGTAAATGGAAGGTATATTGTTAAGAGGTCAGTTCTCCCCAAATGGATCTATAGATTTAACACAATTCCAAGAAAAATCCCAGCAGATGTTTTTATAGAAATTGACAAATTCTAAAGCTCTATAGAAATGTTGAGGACCCAGAGAGGCCAGAACAACTTTAGGAAAAACAAAAATTTATTATAAAACTACATTTGTTGAGGCAGTGTGGTACTGGCAAACAGAGAGACAAATAAACCAATGGAACAGAATTAAGAGTCCAGAAGTAAGCCCAGCAGTATTAAGAAAATTGACTTTCAGCAAAGGTGCAAAGGCAATTCAGTGGAAAAAGCACTGTTTTTACAACACGTGGTACTGGAACAATTGGATATCCATATGCAAAACAACTTCAATCCATTCCTTATGCCATGTGTAAAATTTTACTCAAAATGGATCACAGACCTAACTGTAATATCCACAACTGTGAAATTTCCAGAAGACAATGTAAGAGAAAAATTTTGCAAACACGAGTTAATAATTCTACAGTGAATAATCTGTACACAGTATTTTGTTCTGTTGGATGTGTGTCTTCAGGGTAAATTCCTAGAAGCAGCATTGCTGGGTTGAAGGGTAACCAAGTTTGTAGTTTTGTTAGATATTGTTAAATTCCCCACCATAGAGGTTGGACTATTTTGCATTCCCACCAGCAGCATGTCTGAATAACTCATTTGGGGTTTCTTTGTTAAAATAGTTGGTTGGGGTTTACCCTCAGAAATTTATTTTCAAATAGTTTGGGGCGAGGCCAAAGCATCAGAAGTTGTTAAAAACATGTTGATGATCTTGTATAACCAAAATTGAATCTTGTACACAGTATTTTGTTCTGTAGGACAAATTGAACACAAAAGACTTAACTCTGAAATGTAGAAGAAACAGAGAAAGAAAAGGAGAGCCTGAAAAATGAGACAGAGATGATGCATACAGAAAGAAAGGATGGGGGAAAAAGAGAGCAGCATGCCAGAGAAGACCAAGGACAAGAACAGACAAGAGCCATCAGGATCACCCAGTGTCCGTGACATACTGTGATTTATCATAAGAAATACATATTTGGTCTCCGTCCCAGTTTCTGGGACAGAACACTTAAAACCCTCGGAATTTCCTAAGAGATGAGAGCTATAAAGGTGTCTTTCATTATGTTAATGGGGTGACTCTTGGAAAGTACCGAAGGGTGGAGGCTGCCAGGGGGACCAATCCAGTGATTGGAGAGTTGGAAGCTTTAGTCTCACCCCAACCTCGCAGGGAGAACAGAGGGTCTAAAGATTGAGTTCAAGCATTTGGGGGCCAGTGATGTAACCGATGATGCCTGTGTAATGTTGTTCTGTTGCTCAGTCATGTCCAACTTTTTGCGACCCCCTGGACTAGCCTAGCACGCCAGGCTCCTCTGTCCATGGAATTGTCCAGGTAAGAATACTGGAGCGTATTGCCATTTTCTCCTCCAGGGGCTCTTCCTGGACCAGGGATGGAACCTGCATCTCATGCATCGGCAGGCTGATTCGTTACCACTGAGCCACCTGGAAGCCATGCCTGTGTATACAGCCTCCATTAAAGACCCAAAGGAGCTCAGAGAGACCCAGGGTTGGATCTGGGGAGAGCAGCATGATCAGAGAGGGTTCAGAAGTTCTGCATCCTTTCCCCACACCCCGACCTCCGGCATCACTTCCACTGTCTGCTCCTGACTTACATCCTTTTAGAATAAAACAGTAATCTAGTCAGTCCACAGGTTCTCTGAGTTCTCAGAGCCACTGGACCACTTATTCACTCCCAAAGAGGGAGTCATGGGAAAGTCCTACCTGTGGCCTGTTGGTCAGAAGTCCCAGGTGACAAACTGGATTTGCAGTTGGTGTCTGAAGTGGGAATGGGGGTGGTACTGTGGGTTTGAGCCTTAACCGTGGAGTCTGATGCTGCCTCCAGGTACGCAGAGTCGGAGTCGAGTTCAACTGAAGGACACTCAGCTGGTGTCTAAGAATCACTGGGTGGTGTTGGGGGGAACCCCACACACTGAGATTGACTGCAAAATCTTAATGTCACTGAAAAGTTAAGTAGAATGGGTATAAAAAATTTCCCATGGGAGGGGCTCCCCTGGTGGTCCAGTAGCGAAGAGTCCATGCTCCTGAGGCAGGGAGGGGCCTGGGTTGCATCCCTGGTTAGGAAAATAGATCCTGCTTGCCGCAACTGAAGATCCTGCTAAGACCTGGCACAGCCAAATGAATAAATACTAAAAAAAAAAAAACTGCCCATGGAATCTATTCTCATGCAACAGGTCTCATAAGAGGTGTCCTAGTGTGAGGATGGGAATGGGAGCCAGGATAAAGTGAGTTGAGAAGGGCATGGGAGGTAAGTTGATCTAGACAGTAAGTTCAGAAAACTCCTAATAGAGTCTAAAGGTGAGATCATTTTTTAACAGATGAGAATGTTAAAAAAAAATGTTTATAAGTGAAGGTGATCAATGAGCTTGAGAAGAGATTGGCTGT
The DNA here is from genome assembly GCF_019320065.1 of Cervus canadensis. Classification (NCBI taxonomy): domain Eukaryota; kingdom Metazoa; phylum Chordata; class Mammalia; order Artiodactyla; family Cervidae; genus Cervus; species Cervus canadensis. Next base: position 28,465,036 of record NC_057386.1, read on the forward strand.
TCAGGAGAAATAAAAGATAACTCATAGTATAATTTTCCTAAGAAAGAGGAAGAGGATGAGGTCTGAAGCATGCTTAAAGGATTGGTTTCCATCAGGAAAAGAAATAGCTACCCAGTAGAACAGGAGAGAAGGAAGACCAGAAGGTACAGAGGTAGTTAGACTCGTCTGGTAGGACCAGGATTGTCAAGGCTTGGATAGCAGGATGGTTGAAAGATTCCTACCTAATTGTGTCTGTTCTCTGTGAAGGACAAAAGCAGGGGGTCTGCTCCGAGACTGTGAGGAGGTGGGAAAGCTGGGAGTTGGAGGAGACTGGAGAAGGCTTGGATCAGCCACTACAGAGAGTCAGAGTACGAGTTGACCAAAGACATCTGAAAGATGGTCCAGCATTCATGGTCAACAGTCATGAATATATGATGGTAAATCCACCCTGTTGGGTTCTTCTCCAGCTGCTCACATACGGGAAGAGAGAAAGTGTAGAGTGGATTTCCCTAGGATTGGAGGTCAGCCAGAGGGAGCATGACCAGAGTCCAAAAGGGCAGGAAGTTTAAGGAACTGGCAATAGAGCAGTTGAAATAATGGCCGTGACATCTAAGTGGGGTAGATATCGACAGGAAGGAAGAAGAGGGAAAACAGAAAATAAAGGGACTGGAAGTCACGGTAAGATAAAAAATGACTTAAGGGGTTTTCTTTAAAAAGCCGAGCTGGTTGAGACATCCCTGGAGATCCAGGGGCTTAGACTCACCTTCCAGTGCAGGGGGTGTGGGTTCCACTCTGGTTGGGAGTTAAGATTCCACATGCCTCACAGCCAAACAACCACAACATAAAGCAGAAGCAGTATTATACTAAATTCAGTAAAGACTTTTAAAATGGTCCACATTAAAAAAAAAAAAATCTTAAGGAAAAAATAGTGAGTTAAAAAAAAAATCTGAGCTGGAAAGGGTGAAAGGTGTGGTCAGTAGAGGGTCCCTGCATTAGTGACACTGGAGATGATGCTCAGACTCAGCCAGCCAGCCAGCCAGTCACAGAAGTCCCTGGAGGGCAAATTAAAGATGGAAAACGTCAGTGTGTTAGATGAGTATGTTTGATACGTGAACTTTGCTTTCTCTGCCCTTTAGTCATTTGGAAAGTATGCATCCTGTTTTTATCTCAACTAGTTCTTATTTTGAGGCTTGAAAACTACATCCTGGAACATTTATTTCACCAGTTATCTCTATTAAGAATAAAATAACGCCCCCCTGGGAACAATGAGGAAATTGTATTTTCTCCTATCTCTTGGTTTTTGTTTTTGTATGACAGGACATTAGACTCAAATTATTATAATTAGAAAATGATTCTTTTCCAAAAGTTGCTTTTTACACTTCCATTCTGTTTTGTGATCAAATATATTAACATAAAACAATCATCTGAAGACTGAATTTTCCCTGTGCCTCTTTCGAGGGGTGGGGGTCACTGCCATGACTGTCACTTTTCTAAGAGTTCTGTGTTTTTATTTATTCCACCTTTAACCTTAGTGGCTCAGATTATAAAGAAACTGCCTGCAATTCGGGAGACCCGGACTTGATCCCTGGGTCAGGATGATTCCCTGGAGAAGGGAATGGCTACCCACTCCAGTATTCTTGCCTCTAGAATTCCATGGAGACGACTGAGCGATTAACACTTTTCCTTTCACCTTTAACTAAAAGTCTTCGAGTAACTTTGTTCAGGTTCTAAGTATGGGTTGTACATCTAAGAACCTTCAGTGATTCAGATATATATATATACTCAGATTCTTTTCCATTTTAGGTTATTATAAGATATTGAATATAATTCCCTGTGGTATACAGTAGGTCTTCTTTATCTATTTTATATGCAGTAGTATGTATCTGTTAATCCCAAATTCCCAATTCATCCTTCTGTCCTCCCTTTCCCTTTTGGTAACAATATGTTTGTTTTCTATGCCTGTGAGTCTGTTTCTGATTTGTAAATAAGTTACTTTGTATCATTCTATTGATACTTTAATATACTGACTTTTTTAAAGTCTCTATGTAGAAACATCTTAAAAATATGTCACACTATGGTTCATTCCATTGTACAACTTACATAGTGCCCAGAGCCTGGGAAATGATCAATACATGGGTGTTAAACAGAGCTATCATATTAGCTGTGGAAAAATTAAAAAGGAGAAATTGTCCCTCTTCCTATCTTAGAAGAGCTTCCCTGGTGGCTCAGATAGTCAAGAGTCTGCCTGCAACACAGGAAACCAGAGATCGATTCCTGAGTTGGGAAGATTCCCTAGAAAAGCAAATGGCAACTCAGTCCAGTATGCTTGGCTGGAGAATCCCATGAACAGAGCAGCCTGGCAGGCTATAGTCCATGGGGTCACAGAGAGTCAGACACGACTGACTGACTAAGCAGACAGGCAAGTCTTAGAGAGTTCTGCATTTTTAGAAGGAATTGATGATTTGTAGGAGACATTGAATGGGAGGAGCAAAATTTTTTAAAGGCAGAAGATTAAGGTTTATTGAAAGATAAGTATTCATTCCCCTATTTCTTTCTTTCTTTCTTTTTTACTCCAGGTGGGACTAGAACCCATCATTCCCCTATTTCTTATCATACATTCAGAAATGTGTTCATTTCTGAAGTTGAGAATGTAGAGGAAAAAGAGAAAGAGTTTGGGGGGTTTTAAGGTCAGGAAACAGCTCAGTAGATGCGCCACCCTGCCGTCCCATCCACACAGCTCAGAGCAAATTAACATTCCTGGGTCTTTATTTCTTTATCTATAAGTGAGGAAGAACAACACCAGGATGAAAGACTTGGCATTTCTAATGAGATCACGGAAAACTGTAAGAAACGGCACATGAATCTGGGTGCACTCTGCCCTGGCCCTGCGCCTCCGGGGACATCAGCCTCCGGGACCACCTCCACCTGCATGCTCCGGGCTTGTGACTCAGAGCATCGTCTCCTGGGCTCCGCTGGCTCCTTCTCTTCTGCGACAGAGCTGGCACACAAACCATGAAGCTCTTCCTCGCAGACGCTCCAGCACACCCCACTGGGAACTCCCAGTGGCCTCAGCCCTGCTGTCCCGGGGATGCGCTAGATCCACGGCCATCTGCTACAGTGCCCTGTCCCTGGCAGAGTGACCCCAAGACTCAGGCCACACTCTCCCGTGCTCACTCGTCTCACCCAACCTGTGAAAACACAGGCACCTCTGTTCTCCAACAAGCTGTGTCTGAGCAGAGAACCCGACAAGAAGGGAATGTCCTCTCTGGAGATGCAAAATGACTATTCAGACATTGGGATAATATCTCCAGGTGATCATGTGCATTAATATCAGATCAAGTCCAAACTCAGCACAACTGCTTTGTTACTTGACTGCTATCAAAACGGCAGTATTTTATTGTCAATTACTAAAGTACTATCACATTACAAAACATTTGGACTAAAGAGAATAAAAATTACTCCAAATTAAAAAAAAAAAAAAAAGTGGGCAGTTGTGAAATCATGGACTCTCTGGCATGCATCTGTGCTTAGTCACTCAGTCGTGTCCCACTCTTTGTGACCCCGTGGACTGTAGCCTGCCAGGCTCCTCTGTCCATGGGGTTTCCCAGGCAAGAATACTGAAGGGCATTGCCATTCCCTTCTCCAGGGGATCTTCCTGACCTAGGGATCGAACCCAGGTCTTCTGCCTTTCAGGCAGACTGTTTACCATCTGAGCCACCAGGGAAGCCCTGGCAGTGGTCCTTTAAGAGATATTTCCAAAAATAGCTGAAATAAGCAAAGCATCCAGAAAAATGTGGTCCCTTTGCCCTCTGGCCTTCCCGGGAGACCTTCTCAAATGCCTCTCTGTTGCCTCATGCCCCCAGGAGTGGGGTTATTTATTACACCCCACACTCCAATAGAGGTTCAATTAAAAACCAGGATCTGGCAGCAAGCACCTGTTTTCTTGTCAGACACATTGTAAATTGCATAAGAACTATTTTGGTGCAATTTACAACATTGGAAATAAAAACACACTCGTGCGACGATTTGTCTACTGTGGCACTGGGAAGTCTGGAGGCCTGGGCTCCTGGTCAGAAGCTGGAAAGTGGCCAATGAAAGGGACGTGCTTGGGGGTGGAACACATCTAGTGGTGACCACCACCAACTAGGTGCTGTGTAGGAATGAAATGGATTTTATATATATAATTGATTTATTTGGCTGCTCTAGGTCTTAGTTGCAGCACGCAGAATCCTCGATCTTTTAGTTGTGGCATGCAAACCCTTAGTGGCAGTATATGGAATATAGTTCCCTGACCAGAGATCGAACCCGAGCCCCCTGCATTGGGAACGCAGTCTTAGCCACTTGACCAGCAGGGAAGTTCTGAACAGTGTCTTTAAAATATTAAGCACAGCATCTGACAAATTGTATTTTACAATTTTTTAAAATGTTATATTGGAGTATAGTTGATTTTTCTGGATGCTTTGCTTATTTTGGCCACTTTTGGAAATATCTCTTAAAGGACCACTGCCAGGGCTTCCCTGGTGGTTCAGATGGTAAAGGGTCTCTGCCTGCAATGCAGGAGGCCTGGGTTTGATCCCTGAGTTGGGAAGACCCCCTGGAGAAGGAAATGGCAACCCACTCCAGTATTCTTGCCTGGAGAGTCCCATGGACAGAGGAGCCTGGTGGGCTATAGTCAATGGGGTCACAGTCAGACACGACTGAGTGACTGACACATATAACACGTATATAACATAGTTGATTAACACTGTTGTATTAGTTTCAGATGCACAGCAGAGTGATTTTATTATACATACAAAAATCTATCCTTCTTCAAATTCTTTTCCCCTATAGTTTATTACAGAGTGTTGAGCAGAGTTCCCTGTGCTATACAATAGGTCTTTCTTGATTGTCTATTTTATATACAATAGTGTGTATATATTAATCCCAACCTCCTAGTTTATCCCTCCCCCTGAGCTTTCCCCTTTGGCAGCCATAGTTTGATTTTTATGTCTGTGAGTCCGTTTCTGTTTTGTAAATAAGTTCATTTGTATCAGTTTTCAGATTCCCCACATAAGTGATATGATATATTTGTCTCTCTGTCTGAGACAAATACTTCCTTCACCTCATACTTACTTCACTTAGTATGGTAACTTCTAGGTTCATCCATGTTGCTGGCACTTGTTATTGTAATAGAAGCAGAGAGGATTGGAGGAGGCTGACTTTATTTTTTTTTTCCATTTATTTTTATTAGTTGGAGGCTAATTACTTTACAATATTGTAGTGGTTTTTGTCATACATTGACATGAATCAGAGGAGGCTGACTTTAATAATAATAACAGAAGTCATCATGATAGTAGTGAAAGTAGTAATAAATCCTGAACTAGAGTCAGGAAGACATAATCTGTCCAATCCATCTTCCCAGAGTCTAGGAAGGCTTAGTAAAGACACAGAAAGGCAGATTTTTAAAGTAGGTTAGAGTACTCATGGGAGTACTTCCCAGGTGGGGCTAGTAGTAAAGAACCCACCTGCCAGCGCAGGAGACATAAGAGACACAGGTTCAGTCCACAGAGTCACAAAGAGCCGGACACAACTGAGCAATAAACAACAACTATATGTGTACACACACACACACACACACACACATATACAGTCACTCAGTTGTGTCTGATTCTTTGAGGCCCCGTGGAATGCAGCACACCAGGCTTCCCTATCCATCACCAACTCCTGGAGCTTGCTCAAACTCATGTCCATCAATTTGGTGATGCCATCCAACCATCTCATCCTCTGTCATCCCCTTCTCCTCCTGCCCTCAATCTTTCCCAGCATCACGGTCTTTTCTAAAGAGTCAGTTCTTCCCATCAGGTGGCCAAAGTATTGGAGCTTCAGCATCAGTCCTTTCAAGGAATATTCATTGGAATATTAGTCTGGCAGTTAGTCTGCTATTTTCTGCCATCTTCTCCTTTATCACTGGGAAAAGTAAAAGTGAAGTCACTCAGTCGTGTCTGACTCTTTTCGACCCCATGGACTGTAGCCTACCAGATTCCTCCATCCATGGGATTTTCCAGGCAAGGGTACTGGAGTGGGTTGCCATTTCCTTCTCCAGGGGATCTTCCCGCCCCGGGATTGAACCCAGGTCTCCCACACTGCAGGCAGAGGCTTTACCGTCTGAGCCACCAGGGAAGCTGGTGGGAAAGGAGAGGAAATAAAAACATGTCTGCTTCTCCTGCCCTCCTTCATTAGACACAATATTCCTGAAATTCTCGGTTATAGGGATGTTCAGAATTTGTCTCCCATGGGTTCTAAAGGCCAGGACTTTCCACCATCACAGCTAAATGGCATTTGGTAACTTAGAGAAAGGTCCAAAGTTTTAATTCTGGGACCCAAAAGAAAAATTGTAAAATAGACTTCTAAGTCTGTCCACAAGGTAGAGTGTAACTGTGATGCATACAAGATGAGTTGCTCAGACTCACCTGGACTTTTAACAAAAGGACAGAAAGTCAGAGAGAATCTTGGCAAAGCTTTGTTGAGTCAGTGCTAAAAGACAGAAATGAATATATGTATTTTATATATATATGTGTATAATAAACTTAATATATATCTGTATTATACATATATATACATATATATATATATATATATATATATATATATATACACACACCAGAGCTTACTAAAGTCACTTCCCTTGTTTTATATCTCAGAGCTTGCTAATTTATAAACCTTCAGTCACCCACAGCTTGAAAAATTTCACACTTCTGGTGAGGGGAGTAGTCATTCATTTATACATTTGACAAATATATAACAAGCTCAGTCTTCAGGGAGCTCACAACTCAAGCACTTGCCCTCGACTGAACAACTCACTGGAATGTCCACTAATCTTTTCCTCCCCTCCCCAGCCCTGGTCACCTCTTAATTGGGAGCCCCTGTCTCTTTTCAGAGATGGATAAAGACCGGGATGACAATTTAGAGTCAGCAAATAACACTCTAGAGATTAAATTCTTATCAATTACAAAACTCAGCTCCGGCTTCTCCTTTCTTTAACAGCTCAACCTTTCTGCAATTAGCTCAATTCAAATGAGAAAAAAACCTTTCACTGTCCCTGAGGGACCAGGCTGGTTGATTCATTCATGTAACTAGTGTTGTTGCTATTGCTATTACTTTTACTATGATTTTAAAATTTTATTTATTTATGGCTGCACTGCGCCTTCACTGCCACTCCCAGGCTTTCTCTAGTTGCAGCAAGTGAGGGCTGCACTTGATTGTGGTGCATGGGCTTCTCTCGCTGTGGAGCTCAGACTTCTAAAGCACAGCCTCAGAAGTTGTGGCAGACAGGCATAGTTGCTCTGAGGCATGTGGAATCTTCCCAGAGCAGGGATCGATTCTGTGTTCCCCACATTGACAGGCGGGTTCTTGGCCATTGGACCGCCAGGGAATTCTATATTACTGTAAGTATTGTTGATACATATATAGTGCTTTGGAGAAGGAAATGGCAGCCCACTCCAGTATTCTTGCCTGGAAAATTCCAGGGATGGAGGAGTCTGGTGGGCTGCAGTCCCAGGGGGGTTGCAAACAATCAGACAGGACTTAGCAAGTGAGCACACAGTGCTTACTCTGCGTCATGTGGGTATCACATAAACACACACACATTTAATGCGCCTAGTGGCTCAGTCATGTCCCGCTCTTTGTGACTCCACAGACTGTTGCCACCAGGCTCCTCTGTCCATGGGGATTCTCCAGGCAAGAATACTGGGGTGGGTTGCCATGCCCTCCTCCACACACTTAATAGTAGTAGGTTATTATGAATAATAATATTATCATTCCAATTTTACTATTATTGATTAAAATATTATTTATTCTCAACTAATATTAATAAGTGAGGAAACTGAGTCAAAAGAAATGAGGTAACCTACCTCCAATCACCCAGCCTAGTAAGTGGCAGAGCTAGGATTTGAACCCAGGCAGTTGGGTTGCAGAATTCGTGCTCTAAACCACAGCAACACAAAGCAGATAGATTTCAAACACTTTGTTCTGGTCTATGAGAAGATAAAGTGTTTGTTTTGTTGTTGTTGTTGTTCACTAGCTAAGTCGTGTCCAACTCTTTGTGACCCAATGGACTGCAGCACACCAGGTTTCCTGGTCTTTCACCGTCTCCCAGAGTTTGCTCAAATTCATGTCCATCGAATCACTGATGCTATCTAGCCATCTCATCCTCTGCCTCCCCCTTCTCCTTTTGCCCTCAATCTTTCCCAGCATCAGGGCCTTTTCCAAACAGTAGACTTTTCGAATCAGGTGGCCAAAGTATTGGAGCATCAGCTTCAGCATCAGTCCTCCCAATAAATATTCAGATTGACTGGTTTGATCCCCCTGTAGTCCAGGGGACTCTCAAGAGTCTTCTCTAGTACCACATTTCAAAAGCATCAAATCTCCGGCGCTCATCCTTCTTTCTGTTTCAACTCTCACATCCATTGATGACTACTGGAAAAACCACTGCTTTGACTATATGGACCTTTGTTGGCAAAGTGTTTGTGCTGAATTGTAACTCTATGCAATGCTTCCTGCACTGAGAAATTCTTGCTATGAAGCCACATTGGCTGAGCTAGACAGTATGCATAGTCTCCTAGCTGATTTACATTCTGGTCTGGATCTCCTCGGCACACAGTTCTCGACTACCACTTGCAGACAGGTCACTAGCAAGTAGGGCCATTGAACCACTATATTAGGCTGCTGTTCTCACTACCTCTCCTACAAGAACCAGCATCCACATTTCTTCTGTAAGACCAGGATTGTTAGCCAGGGATGTACGGAGAAGTACATCTCTTCATATATATGGGTCAAACACTATCAAACAGCACAAAGAAAATCTTAAATGGATGAAAGGATTCCCAGGTCCCATCTCACCCCTCCAAGCAGCATTTGATATCTCTAAGATATAGATGCCTCTATGGGAACAAATTCTTTCCAGACGGATGTACAGAAAGACTTCTTCCAGAGTGGCAACAGGAGCCCTTTGTAATTTAGCTTAGCTTTGAACCGACTCTTGTAGGATGCAAAATAAGCCAAATTATGGTAACCCTCTCAGTAAGAGATAAGACTTCAAGATTTGCCTTTTCTTTTATATGGATGACCCGAAGCTATAGCCGGAGAAGAGTGCTCAATTACAAAGCACACTTGAAATAGAATCCTGTTTCAATCGGTCAATTAGTATGGAATTTGGACTGGAGAAGTGCAATTTCATGTGCCAAATGTGGAAAGGAACTGCAAACACATGCAACTCTTTGATGCAACTGAAAATTGGGACCTGAAGTTCCCAGGGGCTTGTAAAGGCAGGAATGGCCACAATTTCCCTAGGGGAGCACCAGGAAAAAAAACCAGTAAGTCATCATGAAACCTTGCAAAGGATCCAGCTAATTTTGAAGATTTGATTCCCCACTGAACATATGCTGAGAGAGTACATTTAGTGGCCAGATGCGGGCTCTGGGTTAATCCCCGGCTCTGCTGCTTATAGATTTGTGAGCAACACACTACTTACCTCCTGTGCTTCTGTTTCTTTATCTGCCATGAGGTCTGCCTAATAAAGACTTGATGAGGATTAGCTAAAATACCAAGCAGAGGACCTGGAGCAAAGTAAGCACTCCGTTGGCACTGAGCCTTATTAGAATGCCTAGATCACTCCCATTTTGGCTTCTGCACTTTAAATTTGGGCAAATGTGCACCTTTGGGAAGCCTTCATTTCTTCATCAGTAAAATGTTGGTAAATGAACCTGTCTTCCTCCACCTCCCACTGGGTTGTTGTAAAGATTAAAAGAGACAATACATGTAAGATCCATTATAATGCAATACCTGGTAAATTTAACAGGAGCTTGGTAAGTGGTTAACTGCTGTAGCCATTAAGGTCCAGTCAATTAGAAGGGGAAAAGTAGAAGCAGTGACAGATTTTATTTTCCTGGGCTCCAAAATCACTGAAGATGGTAAAAGCAGCCATGAAATTAAAACACACTTGTTCCTTGAAAGGAAAGCTATGACAAAACTAGGCAGAATATTAAAAAGCAGAGACATCACTTTGCTATCAAAGGTCTATATAGTCAAAGCTACGGTTTTTCCTGTAGTCGTGTATGGATGCGAGAGTTGGAACATAAAGGAGGCTGAGCACCAAAAGAATTGATGCTTTAGAACTGTGGTGCTGGAGAAGACTCTTGAGAGTCCCTTGGACAACAAGGAGATCAAACCAGTCAATCCTAAAGGAAATCAACCCTGGATATTCATTGGAGGACTGATACTAAAGCTGAAGCTCCAACAATTTGGCCACCTGATCAGAGCTGACTCATTGGAAAAGGCCCTGATGCTGGGAAAGAATGAGGGCCGGAGGAGAAGGGGACTACAGAGGCTGAGGGGATTGGATGGCATCACTGACTCAATGGACCTGCGTTTGAGCCAACTCTGGGAGATGGTGAAGGACAGGGAAGCCTGATGTGCTGCAGTCCATGGGGTTGCAAAGAGTCTGACATGACTGAGCATCTGAACAGCACCATCCTTAAAGGCCTGCTGTGAGAACCAAAATTTAAAAATAATCTGTTAAGAGTAACTGGTGTACAGTCCCCAGGTACTTGATAAGGTGCTCAATAAATGTTCTCTTGTTCTGCCAGTTTTTCCACTCTTATGTTTATGCACAGCTCTGCTTACACATACCCAGGAAATACCAAGTAGCTTGGAATCCATGTCAAATGAAGTACAGTATTAAAAAATGAGCAATTCACTGAAGTCTTACAGTAACAGTCAACCAATCAACCAACCAGTTGATGGGTTTGGGAAGCCCACCCACACACCTCCCCCAGCAGGTGAGAACCTCTCCTGGTTTTCTCAGACACGAGGCATCGTTTTCATGGACTGCTAAATCAAAGGCAAGGTGAAAATCACTGTCATTAAATGGGGGAAGAAAAAAAAATTGGACTGAGATTCGTACAGAAGAAAACAGTATTAAAATATCCCCTGAAATGTTCCCATGTCATTAATAAGAGGAAGAAACCCCCTTCCTATCTTTATTACCAAAACTAACTCCCTTTAAATCTGTTCCTTTGTTCATTTCTGACTTTTAGCAGTTCACATCTCATCTCCCCAATGAAATCTAATTTCCATAAATGCTTTACGAAATTTAAAGAGGACAGATTGCTGAATCTTCCTAATATGATTAATAACTGCTAAGAGGGTATAACACAAAATTAATGGGAACATTTAATAATTCTCCTATTGGAATTTTCTTTGCCTTGAGTTCCTGGCTGGGAGAAAGTTAGTGTGTACTTTCTGTAGATGGTACTGTTTAATGGAAACTTTGCAGAAATTAGAATTAGACCTTTGTTGAATGGGGATCTTTAATTTAATTTGTTTTTACTGCCAGAACACGGGGAGTGACTCATGGCGTATTGCACCAGCAGGCAGCCCTTTTAGAATTCAGTTTTGTTGTGATCACCAGGGTAATGACTTCTCTAAGGCCTAGTGTTGGGAGAACAGCGTGGTTTAGTTATTCCAGGAATCGTAAATGTCATTAATAAAGTCCTAGAGGAGCAATTGCATCGCAGAGCAGCCTTATAAACACGGGACTCCAGTCACTCTTCGCATACTTGCAAGGGGCGGGGGATGCCTGTACTCTGCTGGGGGAGGGAGGGGAGAGAAGGGGAGATGGGGCCCTGAAGTTTACTTGGATTTTTTCCCCTTAAATTCTGCCTCCAGTTTAAAACACAAAATAACAACCCTTTGTTGCTAAATCTTTTTTTTTTCAGTATATTTATTTTATTAATGGTCTTTATCATGGCTTATTCTTTTTAAAATTTATTTGCTATTGGAGGATAATTGCTTTAAATGTTGTTTCTGCCATACAACAAAGTGAATCAGCCATAAGTATACATATGTCCAGTCCCTCTTGAGCCTCCCGCCAACCCCTCACCCCATCCCTCCCCTCTAGATTGTCACAGGGGACCGGGCTGAACTTTCTGTGTTATGCAGCAAATTCTCACAGCTATCTATTTTGCATATGGTTTTATATAAGTTTCAGTGCTACTATTTCATTTTGTCCCACCCTCTCCTTATCGACAGATGAATGGATACAGGGTTATGGTATGTATATACAATAGAGTATTACTTAGCCATAAAAAGAAAAGCATTTGAATCAGTTCTAGTGAGGTGGATGAGCCTAGAGCCCATTAGACAGAGTGAAGTAAGTCAGAAAGAGAAAAACAAATATCGTATATTAATGCATATGTATGGAATCTAGAAGAATGGGACTGATGAAGCTGCTTGCAGGGCAGAAATAGAGATGCGGATGTAGAGAACATTCTTGTTGCTAATTCTCAGTTTGCTGTCCGCATTCTGATTCTGCTGTTCCCACTACTGCCAGGCAGAGCACGTCTACCCAGAGAGACCATGTCTATCCACAGAGAGCCCAGGAAGGTAGGGTTTGAAAGGCAAATGCTTCTCTGAGGTGCACATACACATCCAAGGAATCAAAAAACAGGGACTGGAACAGATTATGCTTGTATGCCAGTGTTCATATCAGTATTTACAATAGAAAAAAGGTAGAAGCACCACAAGTATCCGTCAGGGGATGAATGGATCAACAAAATGGGGTGTTTTCATGCTGTGGAATATTACTCAGCTGTAAAAATGGATGAAGCTCTGACACCTGCTCCAACATGGATGAATCTTGAGGACATTATGCCATGTGAAATAAACCAGACACAGGGGGACAAATAATACATGAGTCCACTCACATGAGGTCCCCAGAATGGTCAAGTTCATCAGACAATGAGTAGAATGGAGGTTACCAGGCCCTGGGATGGAGACAGAATGAAGATTTAGCCCTTAATGGTCAGTTTCTGTTGGAGGAATGAAAACATTTGGAAATGGATAATTTTTTCATAATGTGGTGACAGTTGCACGACGTTGTGAATAAAATTAATACCACTGAATTAGACTCCTAAAAATGGTTAAAATGGTCAATGTTATGTTATGTATTATGTATTTTATGACCATAAAAATACCCCCTAAAGTAAGGGAAAATGCACTGCAGGAATCTTTCTTCTGCTTTTTCCTCCCTCCTTCCTAAACTACCCTGTTTCTCTTCTCCTCTCCAATGGAACGCTAACCTTCCCATGTCATCCTTAAATATGGGAATGGGAGAAGTGCCTGCCCATAGCAGATGCTCAATTAAATGGTCTTCCCTCCCATCCATGACTGTGTATAAGTGAGACTAAGATGTCACAAGTTTGCTATCTGTTTCTCTTTCTGTCTTGTTGATTTTATTTTTTCTTTCAAATAAAAATGTTTAAAATTACTTTTACTGATAGAGAGTCTGGTTCTTTCAGAACCTGTTCTTGTCCTACACTGAGATATGCTCGCAGCTCAGTCAGTGTTGGGAGCAGGCTTTTAAAATAGCTTATTAAGAGGATGATTTATTTAGAATTCAGCCCATAAGAGACAGCAGCAAAGAGCCAAGAGAAAAGCAACTCATATCATCCCCGATTCTAGAGGCAGACCAGTTGTCTGATTGACAGTTTTTACCGCAGGGACCCCAAGACTGCCTTGTACACACACCTGTCACAGAGACAAAAGTTTCAGCAGCTCTTAAGCTTGAGGAGTTAATGTAAACACTAGCAACAAAAACTAGGGTTTTTCCCTCACTTTTGTAAAAAGGAGTATTAAATAAACTCTTACACCTGAGAAAGTGAAATCCCAGAAACAAAATATTTTGATTTGCAGATTGAGAGCAGTGAAAAAGCTTTTACCTAGATTCAACTTTTTAATAAAATATGTGCATACAATCAGGATTAGAAAGGCACCAATTTGTACGTAGATTACTTTTTATTGTTAGACTTTTTTTTTTTTTGATGTGAGCCATTTTTAAAGCTTTTATTGAGTTTGTTACAATATTGCTTCTGTTTCATGTTTTGGTTTTTTGGCTAGGTCATGTAGGATCTTAATTCCCTGACCAGGGATCAAACCTGCACCCCCTGCACTTAAAGGTGAAGTCTTAACCACTGAACCACCAGGGAAGACCCACATATGTGCTTTATTGATAGTTAACTCTCAATTTTCTTACAAGGAGGAAATAATCCTAAAATACAGATTTGATATTAGTTATTTTTACCCACCTCTCCCCGCTACCCCCTAAAACTCGTAATTTGGCTGGAGAGATAGACCCAAGAGGGTTTTTCTTTCTTTCTTTTCCCAATTTGGTGTGGCTATTTTCTTCCACAATCAAAAAGCATTCCTATGATGTATAACATGTTATTGAATGTTGCTAAGATGAGTTGTTTTTAATAAAAGGCTCTATTTCCAATTGTAGGGTCCCACACAATGAAAAAGCCCACTCTGACCTGTTTCTCTGATCATCCTGAGATGCTTATTATTGATATCTAACCTCCACAGGGGGCTCAGTGGTAAAGAATCCACCTGCAGTTTGGAAGACCTGGGTTCGATCCCTGGGCTGGGGAGATCCCCTGGAGGAGGGCATGGCAACCCACTCCAGTATTCTTGCCTGGAGAAACCCCATGGATGGAGGAGCTTGGCTGGCTACAGTCCATGGGGTTGCAAAGAGTCAGACACTGAGCACGCACACACTACCACCCCTAACCCCTGACAAACGGCATAGTTTTGTATCACTCCTGGTAATAGCTTGTGCCTACATTTTAAAGAAATGAACCAAGAGTTTCTTGGGCAATGAGCTTAGGAGCATACACCCATAAAATAAGGACAAGAAACACATACATCACTGTTTTTACAGGGCTGACTGAAGACCTCTAGAGAGCCTCGACTCTTTGAAAGACTATGCTGCCACCTCATCTCTTTGTGATTCAAAATACAATAAAAAACAATAATAAACTGCACTGACTGCTATTATTATTGAGGCAGATTGTTTGCATTGCCTGGGCTTTCTTAGGATTAAATGGCACACTTTGGAAGCCCAAGTCTTGGCTTTGGCCACCCAGGTGCTAAACCAAGGCCCCTCCACCACTGCATGGACCCGGGGCTGTGGTTTCTACCACCAAGAAGCCTCCCTTGAATGGAGCAATTGATCCAGTATTTCAATCATCCCACGTGACTAATTGGATCGACCATTTTAATGGAATTGTCTCATCCATCCAAACAGTCAGTCAATTAAATCTAACCATCAGTTTAACTGATCTCCCCACCTTCCCCACCCCTTCCCCATGGAACAGACCCAATATCTGAACACAGGGAATTCACAGGTTGTTTTCACGTCATGTACACATGGCCTTAATGACGGAACTGGACCCATGCCACCGCTGAGTTCATCGACTATACAACAATCACTTTCTGATACGTGGCCCCTCCCTGCTACCTTCTTTCAAACAAAATAACATCAGCTCAGTATCCATTGGTCCTGCAGTCAAAGAGCTCTTGGCTTGAGCCTCCCAGGTTCTGAAATGTCTTCGTACAAATTTTGCCAAGATATACTTTAGAGGGTAGACACCTACCTACTCCATGAATTATAGCTCCTACAAGTACTTACATGCGTATCTGAGTTTGGCAATGTGATGACACCTTCCAGAAAATTCATAGTGCTCTCAAGTAAAAATATGCCAGCTTGTTTTTCCCATAAATGTATTTGCCCGAGTCCTTATTTTTTATTCCCAAACTGTGGTCACCTAGGTAGAGACAACGTCCAAGTCTTTGGTGCTTTAATTGTCTCCTCCTGGGCACATATGAGGTCCCAAATGCCCATTAAAGGTGATTATAGAGCTGTCATGAAGAGTTGGAGTGTATAAATTGATACAACTTCTACAGTGGGCAGTAGAGCAAAATCTTTCAGAATCACAAACACACACACCCTTTGTTCAGGAAGTTCACTTCTCAGAATTTGTCCTACAGATACACACACTCTCCAATTTATGGCATCACCTAAATATGTGATTAGTCACTGTAGCTTTGTTCAACCAGCAGAAGATTGGAAATTACCTAAATGTCTGGTAAAATATGTTACTGTAAATGTGTACAATATTCAGTCATAGCAAACATGGAAACTTTTTATGCATAGATATGGAACTGTCTCCCAGATATAACATGAATTTTTCAAAAGTCAAAGAGAGGGACTTTCCTGACGTTCCAGTGAATAAGATTCCATGCTTTCAATGCAAGAGGGCACAGGCTCGATCCCTGGTCAGGGAACTAGATCCCACACGGTTTCAAAAAGTAAAGTAAAGTGAAGTTGCTCAGTCGTGTCCGACTCTTTGCAACCCCACGGACTGTAGCTTACCGGGCTCCTCCATCCATGGGATTTTCCAGGCAAGAGTACTGGAGTGGGTTGCCATTTCCTTCTCCAGAGGATCTTCCTGACCCAGCAAGGTGCTGCCAAAAAAAAAAAATTTTTATTTCTGCACACACTTTCCCTCTTTCCTTGTTTTTAGGGTCGGTCTATACACACTGTCAGATCATATAACCATGGAAAGTGCTGTCCTGCACCCTTTTTAACTCCCCTTTAATCTTAGTTCCACAGTAACTTGATGTTGAAAGCTCTGCACTAGCCCTGATGCCACTGCCTCTGACTGTTTCAGTTCTCCGTGCTCATCTTCTAGAACATTCTTCAGTAAGGGATTGTATTAAAGATGCTCTGTCTTTCCTTCCAGCATAAAACCTTGTGGTCAAAAGCTGATGATACCTGAATTCCTTTCCTGAGTCCCTGGCTGCTTTTACCTCTCATCCAAAAGCTTTATTTTTTTAATCCAAAGCCTTTGCTAGAATATGTGTCTGTGTTGGTCCTTCTGGGTTGATATTCTCAAAGACATGGTGAATTTCAATGTGTAGTTTCTAATCTTGTCGTATTTCAGGAATGTTCTCTTGCTTTATTGTTCCTGCTGCTGCTGCTAAGTCACATCAGTTGTGTCCGACTCTGTGCTACCCCATAGATGGCAGCTCACCAGGCTCCTCCGTCCCTGGAATTCTCCCCGCAAGAACCCTGGAGTGGGTTGCCATTTCCTTCTCCAATGCATGAAAGTGAAGTTGCTCAGTCGTGTCCGACTCTTAGCGATCCCAGGGACTGGTTCTGAGCAAATCACATTGCTTGTTTCTTTGGAGACTCACGTTATCCTGAGGTCAGACGTCATGGCTGCACACTTCGGGTTTCACATCTCCAAACACAGCCCCTTCTCTCTCTCTCCCTCTCTCTCTCTCTTTTTCTCTTTCTCTGTCTCTTCCAGACTCTTACTAACTACAACCCTCACTTTCCATTTTCCTCCCTCCCTGCTCTCTCTTTACTTGATGGCTTTTTTTTTTCTTTTCCCTAAAAAGACTGTAAACTCCTTAACAACTAAGCCATCATCTTTTCCATCTTTTCTGTAGCCCCAAAACTGTCCTCAGTCACACTCCTATGAGCTCCCTGCAGATAGCCATCAAACATTCAAATCAAGTAACTTCTTGCCCGCAAGTCCCTTTGACTAGCTCTTGGTGGACAGTAATCATCTACTTCTTTCAGTGAAGGAGGGGTTGTGATAGAGATCTAAAAGCAGAAAATGCCTTCAAATTTTCAATAGGTGTTTGGGAGTCATATGATCAACTGCCTCCTCCTTGTGGGTCTTGCCTAATCTGCTGTCAGAATCCTGGTTGAAAAGCATAGGCTTCTCCTGCTGGGTTTGATGGTTTGGTTGAAAAAGTAGTGCATAGCTTCATATACCATTATTAACAAGGAAGAAAGGCCATTAAAATTTTTCCTTACACTCTCTGGGTTTGTGGTCATTTGGGCATAATACACTTTTCGCCTCTCTTACACACTTACTTTGCTTAATAACATTGTTCTCAGAAAGGATTCTATTTCTCATAGTGTGAGTCATTTTTGTGTACTATATTGAAAACGGTCCCTTATTTTGTCTTTGACTAATATTGTGTTAGTGTACCGCAGATAATTAAAATAATATTCAAAGTCTTGTTTCTCATCTATTAGATTTAAACAATTTTTTTATCTTTTCTCATTTCTAATTAAATTAATTATTTTTATCATCCTTTTCCAAAATCATTTATAAGCAAAACAGTTTTCAAATGTTTTTGCTGGCAGGGCCCCATTCAAAATATTTTGAGAAACCATTTATTAAAAAAACCTTTTATTGTACGTTTACATAATCACAAAAATATCACTTCCGTCTCTTCATACTTTATGAACATTTGTAAATAAAATGGTGATGTCACTCAAAAAGTTGTCTCTTCAATAAGTGAATCTAATAAATACTCAGCAGTCTAAAGACACTTGATATTCCCTTGCACTGTAAGAAGATCAAACCTGTCAATCCTAAAGGAAACCAATCCTGAATATTCATTGGAAGGACTCATGCTGAAGCTGAAGCTCCAATACTTTGGCCACCTGATGCAAACAGCTGACTCATTGGAAAAGACCCTGATGCTAGGAAAGATTGAGGGCAAAAGGAGAAGGGGGCAGCAGAGGATGAGATGGTTAGATGGCATCACCGACTCAAGGGACATGAATTTGAACAAACTCCTAGGAGATAGTGGAGGATGGAGGAGCCTGGCATGCTGCAGTCCATGGAGGTCACAAAGTGTTTAACACAACTCAGATACTGAAAAACAACCACCACCGTTTTTTTAGATTCCACATATGTGATATCATACAATATTTGTCCTTACATGTCTGGCTGACTCCCTTCAGTTTGCCAATCTCTAGGTCCATCCATGCTGCTGTAGACTTTGCTGAGAGCTTACATTAGCTTGAAGGAAGAACCCGAACACCACTCACAGGGCTTTGGTGTGAGAATGCTTGTACTACACCTGGACTTCCACAAAGATAAGCCCAACTCTGCAACATTCCACTGTATACTGCATCAGAAAAAGAACTGTAGGCCCAGACTAGTCTTCAGAATGAGCCGTCCTTCCGGTTTAGAGGAGGAATAAAGACAACTAGTTCCCAGTGATTCTGAAATCTTCCTGGTCCAGGATGGATGTGAAATCTTCCTTGTTTCAGAAATGGCAAGAGAATATGTGCCTGAAAGGCTAGTTTCGTTGCTTAAATCAATAGGCATTTGGGGTTTCCCCGGTGGCTCAGTGGTAAAGAATCTGCCTGCCTGTGTGGGAGATGCAGGTTCAGTCCCTGGTCTGAGAGGATCCCAATTCCATGGAGCAACTAAGTCACAACTCTTAAGCCCACAATGACTGAGCCTGCACGCCAGAGCCCAGGAGCCACAACTACTGAAGCTCACGTGCCCTAGAGCTAGTGCTCCACAGCAAGAGAAGCCACCACAATGAGAAGCCCGTGCATCACAACTAGAGAGTAGCCCCTGCTCGCTGCAGCTAGAAAAAAAGCCATGTGCCGCAATGAAGACCCAGCACAGCCAAAAATAAATACATAAATAAATGAACTTCAAAAGAAATCAATAGACATTCAAGAAAGCCTCGTCAACAGTAAATGCTGGACCATTTCTTCTAAAAGTGCATTTAGATAAATGATCATTCTCAAAAGCAAGAACTCTGTTTATATTTCCCCTCTCCTGAGCAAATTTACTCAGGAACATGGAAATCCTGATGCTATCCACATGCAAACACTCTCAAATCCAACCATCCCGATGCTATCAGACAGAGGCTCGTAAAAAGAGTTTATCAAAGTCAGGGGGTCAATTAAGGTAAGTGAAAGAAGCCCGGGGCCAAAAAGACAAATATTGATGATTCCACTTGTATGAGGGACCTGGAGGAGTCAGATTCATAGACACAGAAGGTAGGATGGGTGAGGGCTAGGGGCTGGCGGAGGGGAGAGACAAATTATTGTTTAACGGTAGAGATTCAGTTGAAGAAGATGGAAAGTTCTGGAGATGGATGGTGAAGGTTGTATAACAGTGTTGACGCCCTTAATATCACTGAATTATATACTTTAAAATGGTTAAAATGATCCATTCTATGTTATATATATTTTACCACAAAAACTCGAATTGTGGTGCGAAGACTCTTGAGAGTCCCTTGGATTGCAAGATCAAACCAGTCAATCCTAAAGGAAATCAACCCTAAATATTCATTGGAAGGACTGATGCTGAAGCTGACGCTCCAATGCTTCGGCCACCTGATGCGGAGAGCTGACTCATTGGAAAAGACCCTGATGCTGGGAAAGATTGAGGGCAGGAGGAGAAGGGGACAACAGAGGATGAGATGGTTAGATATCATCACTGATTCAATGGACATGAATTTCAGCAAACTCTGGGAGATAAGGAAGGACAGAGGAGCCTGGCATGCTGTAGTCCATGGAGTTGTAAAGAGTTGGACACAACAGCAATGGAACAACAAGGAACTTTAAAAAAAAAACAGTGAACCACAATGAACTCGCAAAGAGTTGGACATGACTGAGCAGCTGAACAACAACAGCGCAATAAATTCCATTCTATCTCTGCAAACGCTGAATGTAATTCAATATTCAAGCCGGAAAATGTAGAGGAAGGTGGTTTGGGCTTAATTTTCTTCCAAGTGGTTGAACTCAGTTCCTCTGATCCAGCACCTTACCCCTTAACCAGACCCCAGATATCATGGTGAGTGGAGGCGCAGGGCTGTGGCCTGTGTGTGTGAGTGGGTGTGTGAAGGGACTGGGTGAGTTTGCACAAGTGAGCAGAGCAGAGATAAACACAGGGCCAAGGAGACTACACTGCAGGTCAGAGGTCATAGAACAGCACTGGGCAACAGATTTCTCCTCCAGTAGAGACAACTTTTTGGAAGACAATTAGACAAAATGCATTTTTATTTTTAAAACTTGAAGATCTCATATCTACCAACTCCACTTAGAAGAATTTATAGTCAGGAAGAAAAGGTAAGTATATACCCAACACTTCAGGCATAAGAATGGTTTGTTGTTCAGTCACTAAGACGTGTCTGACTCTTTGCGACCCCATGGACTGCAGCATGCCAGGGTCCTCTGTCCTCCACTATTTCCCAGAATTTGCTCAAACTCATTTCCATTGAGTCAGTGATGCTCTCTATCTCATCCTCTGCCACCCACTTCTCCTCTTGCCCTCAATTTTTCTCAGCATCAGGGTCTTTACTAATGAGTCAACTCTTTGCATTAGGTGGCCAAAGCCTTGGAGCGTCAGCTTCAGCATCAGTCCCTCCAATGTATATTTAGGGTTGATTTCCTTTAGGAAAGGGAAAAGTGAAAGTGAAAGTTGCTCAGTTGTGTCAGTCTTTGTGACCCCATGGACGATACGGTCCATGGAATTCTCCAGGCCAGAATACTGGAGTGGGTAGCTGTTTCCTTTTCCAGGGGATCTTCCCAACCCAGGGATTAAACTCAGGTCTCCCGCACTGCAGGCAGATTCTTTACCAACTGAGCCACCGGGAAAGTCAATCCTTTGACTGGTTTGACCTCCTGGTCTTTAATAATTTTCAAGAGTGTTTTTGAACCCCAAAGAATCACATAGCAAATGCTCAACAAATACTTGTTGGTGACCCTCCCCTCTCCACTCCTTGTTGAGATCTGAGTAAAAAGCCAAGACTCCTAGGTCTCCATGCTGATGAACACAGTACGTCTGGTGGGACACCTGCAGGGTGGTTCTCACAGCCTAGTCCCCACCCAAGGCACTGGTCAGAAGCCTGCGGTGTCCCATTGCCCATTAAAAACACAGTTCCTCCGCTCATAACAACCATTTGCCAAAAGTGTTGTCAAACGATTAACTGCACATTAATTGAGCTTCTGAAAAGAATGTGCCCTGGGGTGCGTTTAAAAGAAACCTTAAACACTAAGGTAACAGATGATTCTGTAAAACACAAACCAACACTGTCAGAAGGCTGCTAGCTCACAGATTAACAAACTCACCGAGCAGATGCGTGTGGTCCCATGGCTATACACTGAGTCCTCTCTCAGATTGCTTTATCCAGGGTTTTGCTGCCTTAGTTGTTGTAATGCTTATTGCACTGTCTTATAATCCCAGATTTGTACAAAGGGCTGATTGATACTAAAAAAAAAATACTCTCATTACTTGAGACACATTCCTGAGGTTTAAAACAAAAACTATCCAGATAGACAGGCTGGAGTCAGGGCTGCCTGAGGAAGGGCATTCTTGCTTCTTTGGATCAATGAAATTGATGGAATGATGGTTAAGTGAGTAAGAGATGAGGCCATTCCTGGCTGGTTCTCATCTGCCTCTGGGAGTGGAATGCTGAGTTTTCTCTGTGGCTAAGCACACCCACTTGGGTTTTGTAGCTTTCACCCTGGGAGCTCCTCCATGTCCCGCAGCATCCACCATGGCCATGAGCACTGCCTGGAACGACTCCCACCGCCCTCACCCTGACTAGCCCCTGCCATCGGCCTCTGCCTGGCCCTTGGGAGCCCCCTCAGCCAGAGTGAAGGTTAGGCAGGGATATAATGGCTCCGGGGAACTCCTCAACCCTTGGCTGGGAAGAGTTATGGGATAGCTCTGTTCTCCTTCCTCTTGGGTGGGGCAACTCTGGAGTTTGCTCTGTAGTGTCTCCTGGGGATTCCCCAGAGGTACCGAACTCAGATACTCACTGTGGGAATTGCTCAGTAATGAATGCATTTTTAAAATTTATTTTTAATTGGAGGATAATTGCTTTAACAATGTAGTGGTGGTGTCTGCTGTACATCAGTGTGAATCAGTCATATTATCTATCTATCTATACATCCCCTCTCTCCGGATCTTCCTCCCTCCCCATCCCACTGCTCTAGGTCATCACAGAGTGCCGAGTTGAGCTCCCGTCCTCGACAGCAGGTTCCCACTAGCTATCTGTTTTACACATGGTAGTGGATATACGTCAATGCTATTCTCTCAGTTCGGCCCACCCTCTTCTTCCCCGGCTGTGTCCACAGGCCATTTTGAGCACTGGTTTCCTTCCACACCTCCTCCCAGCTGATGTTTCCTAGGATCACCTCCCAAATAAACCACTTACACAAAATCGTCACCTGAGGACAGCTTCTGAGAAACCCAAACTAGGACTCGATTTAAAGAAGCACATGTCACAGAGAACAGACTTGTGGTTGCCAAGTGGAGAGGGGTTGTGTTGGAAGTTTGGGATTAGCAGATGCAAACTATTATAAACAGAATGGATAAACAATAAGGGCCTACCGTGTTGCACAGGGAACTATATTCAATATCCTGTGATAAACCATCATGGAAAAGAATATGAAAAAGAATGTATATATATGTTTAACTGAATCACTTAGCTGTACAGCAGAAATTGACACAACATTGTAAATCAACTATGTTGTTATTCAGCTGCTAGGTCGTGTCTGACTCTTTTGTGACCCCGTGGACTATGGAGCCCATGGCCAGGCTCCTCTGTCCATGCAATTCTCCAGGCAAGAATACTGGAGTGGGTCACACGCCCTCCTCCAGGGGATCTTCCCGAACCAGGGATCGATCCTGCATCCTCTCCTGCATTGCCGGCAAGTTCTTTACCAGCGCGCCACCTGGGAAGCCTGTAAATCAACCATACTTCAATAAGATAAACACATTTTCAAAAGAAGCACGTGTCAAAAGTTGAGTCTTGAAGTTATTTTTGTTTCTCTCCCTGGTTCCCCTTAGAATTGATGGAACATAGCTGAGCATCTCTCCCACACTGAGACCCCAGCTCCAGGCATCCCACATTATCGCTCAGGGAGAATCACAGTGGGCAAGCAGAACAAAGCTCATCCTTTCCCCGACCCACCTCAGCACCCTGCTCTGCCCCACGCTCCTCCCTGCCAGCTGCTTTCAGTTGTCTGCACCTACAGGGTCCCCAGGCAGATGTGGGGGAGAAGGGGTTCTCACCAGGGTGGAGCGGGACGAAGCCCAGCTGGGGCCGCCGGCAGTGGCCTCTGCCAGGAGCCTTCCCCCCGGGTGACAGTGGGCCCGCCCCGGGCTCCGCAGCCCTGCCTCTGTGCGGTGACCCCGGGCTTCCGTGAGCCTCCCCGCCCAGCCCGCTGTGTATCCTTGATCTCACTTTGCTTTTCTGGCCCCTGACCCCTAGGTCGGCCCAAACTTCAAGTGTTATCAAGCTCTTTTGTCCTCATCTCCGCTCTGTCCTGACCGCCTGAACCGGCCGTCAACACCACACAAACACAGAAGGAGGGGGCATTTCATGTGGTCAATTGAGTGGTTAAGAAGAAAAGAGGTTGCTTTTATTTCTTTTTTTAAAAAAAGCAAGTAACTTGTTTAACTTGCATTGGTCAACCATTTGACCTAATCGACTCATTGGTTCTGACGGTCAACCTGATAGAATTGGGTAAACAAATGGGGAAAAGCAAAGAGTTCAAGGCCTCCCAACCTTCCTTCCTTCTGATCTGAGAGTGAGAAAAATTGCTACCAAAGAAGTGGCGATTCCAAGCTCTTGCTGTCAATAGACCTTCTTTATTTCATGAGACAGTCATGTTTGAGGAAACACAGCTTCATCTTCTCTGGGGTTTCAAAAACATTCTGTAAATCTCTTCTAGAAAAATAAAAACAAATTTCTCCCAAAGGCATCCATGCTTTGGGTGGTATGTTAGGTCTTAAGATGATCTCACTGAGCAGATAAGTAGGTCATCCTGAAACCACCTGGAAAGTCTTGGTTTAAAAAAAAATCATCAAAGACAAACATAACAACAGTGGAAGGGACAAAGTGGGGGGAAAGTCCAGAATTCCACTGGCCACACACATATGTGCACATACGCACTTTCCCTGTAAACTCCCAAATAAAGCTTATGTATCAGTCACCTAAAAAAACTGGGGCTTATTTCCCCAAAAAGAAAAATAGAAATACTTTAAAATGTATTTAATATATTAAGAAAAACACACACCTTGATGTTTTATCTGTTGGAGGTACAGCTAAGGCAATGTTTTTCATTCTTTCATTTCCCAGCATCATTTAATAAATTCTTAAATGGCAACCTACTTACTTCAGTATATTTTCCTGGGAAATCCCATGGACAGAGGAGCCTGGCGGGCTACCATTCATGGGGTCGAAAATGAGTCTGACACGACTCATTGGTTTTAGTGACTAAAACCAACAATAACATCCCATTTACAATGAAAATAAGAGCATCTAAAAGCTCTGAATACATAAGCAAATTGATTATTTTGACAAAACAGATTCATCAATATAATTGAAGGTGTGAGTAATTTTTAAAAAAAATTTATATCCATGTTTCAATTTTTCTGGAAAGTAATTTGACAAAATTCAAAAGAAACGTTAAAAATACTTATTCTGGGGAATTCTCTGAAGGTCCAGTGGTTAGGATTTCCTGCCTCCACCTCAGGGGGCAGTGTTGCAGTGTTGACTATAATAACACAAACCCGGAAGCAACTTACATTCCAATATTAGAATTAGACATAAGAGCAAATTATGATATATTTATGCTATAGAATATCATCAAAATTATCACAGTGAAAAAACTGTAATAATGCTCAAAAAGTAATGTTAAATAAAATAGGATGTAAAACTGCATAGCTGGTGTAATTTCAACTAACTTATGAGCAATACACACACATACATGTGATGTTGTCATTCACAGCTGACACGCTGATGATATTCACAGCGGCAGGAGGCCTGGAAATTTTGTGTTTCCCCAACTTTACAGAGAACAGAACTTTTCTAATAAAATGAGCCCTACCCATGGGGTGGTTGGTGAGACTCATTCACTCAGTACATGATTCCATTACACACTTCTGTGGTTTTAGAACTCACAACATGCAATGAATTTTCAGGAATATCCAAGGATGAGGGAAACCAAATATTCAGTCAATGACTCAATGACTTAGCAAATACATATGCATAAAAAGGACTAGAGAAAAAAAAAGGATTGGAGGGAATTACCCTTAAACAACACATTTTTCTTGGGAGTGATATTATGTACATATATCATATATATATAGAGAGAGAGAACATATATATAATCACTACTAGCCGAGGAATTGATGCTTTTGAACTGTGGTGTTGGGTAAGACTCTTGAGGGTCCCTTGGACTGCAAGGAGATCCAACCAGTCAATCCTAAAGGTAATCAGTCCTGAGTACTCATTGAAAGGACTGATGCTGAAGCAGAAACTCCAGTATTTTGGCTACCTGATGGGAAGAAATGACTTACTGAAAAAGACTGATGCTACGAAGGATTGAAGGCGGGAGGAGAAGGGGACGACAGAGGATGAGGTGGTTGGATGGCATCACCAACTTGATGGACATGAGTTTGAGCAAGTTCTGGAAGTTGGTGATGGACAGAGAAGGCTGGCCTGCTGTAGTCCATGGGGTCAAAAAGAGTCAGACATGGCTGAGCAACTGAACTGATTATTACAATAAATAAACTATTATATAAAATCACTACTATTATTTTACATTCTCCTGCACTGTGGGAAGATTCTTTACTGTCTGAGCCACCAGAGAACTCCCTTATAGTAAATATATGTACTATATATATATATATATATACACATACATATAAGCACTATAGGCTTATATAGGGCTTTCCTAGTGGCTCAGAGGGTAAAGAATCTGCCTGCAATGCAGGAGACCCAGTTTCGATCCATGGGCCAGGAAGATCTCCTGGAGAAGGGAAGGACTACCCACTCCAGTATTCTTGCCTGGAGAATTCCATGGACAGAGGAGTCTGGTGGGGTACAGGCCATGGGATCGCAAAGACTCAGACACAACTGAGGGACTTTCACTTTCCTCTTATCCTGGACATGGACAATTCTTTCCGCAGGGCCCACAGTGTGACTGAGTCCCCTTCACTGGCGTACCCTCCATCATCTCTCTCCTTCCCGGCCTCATGTACCCCTCCGCTTCTCCCACTTCCTGAGGTGACCTCGAATGGGAAACACCTGCACCCACATCCTTGCCTCAGGCTCGGCTCTCAAGTGAGCCCAATGGGGACACTTGATTCACAGTGGGTTTTCAGTAAATGTTTCTGGATTGGATAGACTAGTGAATAAATTCTCACTGTGCCTGGTTTGGGCTTAACAGTGTCTGGCAAATCCTTTTCTCAAAAAGGGTGAGAAATCATTACCATAAACAGCCTGTGGTAAAAAAGAATCGACACAAATAAATTTCAGGACAAACTTGCATCTCCTTTTCATACAACAATTTCATGCTATATAAGTTATTTGTACAACCCATGGACTGAAGAGCCTGGCGGGCTACAGTCCATGGGGTTGCAAAGAATCAAACATGACTGAATCACTGAGCACACATATAAGTTATTTGTGTTAATAAATAAAGCATGTTTCCCCAAAACCCAGGCCACAGTATTGTAGCCATGTTTTTCCAAGTAAGGGAAGCAATCATTTCAACCAGGAAGAGAATCACCATTTTCAAAAGACCACCGTGGTCACAGTGTATTTTTGATCTCACTCCTTTCCAAGCAAATAAAAGTCACGGGGTAGAAATCACATAGGTCACTTTTGACTAGGTACACATCACTAGGAAGATATTTCAGCTCCCCCATTCATGAGTCTCCTAATTTTCTTGGTGACTGCTTTCAACATCTGGGAACAGCTGGACAAGCCCACGGAGCTGGGATTGGTTCTTATATGGCCGAACATAAACAATCATTGGGACACTGATTAATTTCTCAAGACTCAAAAATAATTAAGGTAATAGTAATCCCTCACCCACACACTCCCGAATTCTTACAACCATTTAGTGGGGAGGTGGTGGAGGTCAGCCATGAAATCCTGTTCCCATTACTGCCCTGCAGATTACTTCATGGTGCACCCTCGAGATTCATTAGGAAAAAAGATCCTTTGGCTGCCTGAACGTACAAGCTGGGAGTCAAACACCCATGCAAACCCCGGGGAGGGGAACACTTCCTTATGTGAACCTACACCAGAGAAGGTGCTGTGGTATGTGTGCTAAGTCCCTTTAGTCTTTGCACCCTCATGGACTGTAGCCTGCCAGGCTCCTCTGTCCATGGGATTCTCCAGGCAAGAATACTAGAGTGGGGTGCCAGGCCCTTCTCTAGACACAAGAGAATATTTAAAGGTAAATACCTGGAAAGAATTGAGAGCAGGGACTCAGATATTTTACTCATAGCAACCAAAAGGTTGCTACTGCAGGATCCAGCAACAGATGAATAGATAGAAAAATGTGGTCCATACACACAACTAAGTAATATTCTGCCAACAAAAGAAGAGGGTTTTCATTTCCTTAAGCATGGCTAAACTTGGAGGATAGATGCTAAAAGAAGTAAGCCAGTCACACATACTGTATGACTCCACTTTATAAGGTTCATAGAGGAGTCAAATCCACAGAGACTGAAGGTAGAATGGAGGTTGCGAGGGGCTGGGGAAGGGGAACAGGTGATTCGTGTATAAGGGGGGCAGAGTTTCAGTTTAGGCATTTCTTGCATCTTCTCAATCCTTATCTCCAGGCTATTTATCTGTAACTCCATTTTGTTTTCAAGATTTTGGATCATTTTTATTATCAATATTCTAAATTCTTTTTCAGGTAGATTCCCTATCTCCTCCTCTTTTGTTTGGCTTGGTGGGCATTATTCATGTTCCTTTACCTGCTGGGTATTTCTCTGCCTTTTCATCTTATTTAGATTGCTGTGTTTGGGGTGGCCTTTCTGTATTCTGGTTGTCTGTGGTTCCTTTTTATTGTGGAGGTTTCTCCCAGTGGGTGGGGTTGGATGATTGGCTTGTCAAGGTTTCCTGGTTAGGGAAGCTTACGTCAGTGTTCTGGTGGGTGAAGCTGGATTTCTTCTCTCTGGAGTGCAATGGAGTGTCCAGTAGTGAGCCTTGAGATGGGTCTATGGGTTTGGTGTGACTTTGGGCAGCCTGTATATTGATGCTCAGGGCTATGTTCCTGCGTTGCTGGAGAATTTGCGTGGTATGTCTTGCTCTGGAACTTATTGGCTCTTGGGTGGTGGTTGGTTTCAGTGTAGGTATGGAGGCTTTTGGATGATCTCTTAGTAATTAATGTTCCTTGTAGTCAGGAGTCCTCTGGTGTTCTCAGGTTTTGGGCTTAAGCCTCTTGCCTCTGGATTTCAGTCTTATTCTTCCAGTAGCCTCAAGACTTCTCCATCCATACAGCACTTGATAAAAAGATGTTCATCATGGATTTTATTTCCTTTTATTTCACTTTGAAGCTCCTGTGCATTCAAAACTTTTTCCAACTCCTTTTGAAGACAATGGGCTGCTTTTCTGGGTGCCTGATGTCCTCTGCTAGCAATCAGAAGTTGTTTTGTGGAATTTGCTCAGCATTCAAATGATCTTTCGATGAATTTATGGGGGAGAAAGTGATCTCCCCGTCCTATTCCTCTGCCATCTTAGCTCCTCCCTCAGAGTTTCAGTTTAGGAAGATGAAAAAAGTTCTGGAGATGGACAGTGGTGAAGGGTGTACAACAAAATGAATTAATTTAATACCCCTGAACATATACTTTAAAATGATTAACGAGGTAAAGTTTATGTACATCTTATAACAATTAAAAAAAAATTAAGCATACACCTCCACATTAGGGCTTAGAAATTCAATGCCTCCAGGGATCAGGCAAGTAGCTCAAACAATGAAACTGGCAGGCTGTCTTTGTCCATTCAGGCAGCTATAACAAAATATCACAGTTGTTGTTCAGTCACTAAGTTCTGTCTGTCTCTTTGTGACCCCATGGACTGCACAATGCCAGGCCTCCCTAACCTTCACTCTATCCTGGAGTTTGCTCAAATTCATGTCCATTGAGTCAGTGATGATATCTAACTATCTCATTCACCTCTGTCGTCCCCTTCTCCTTTTGACTTCAATCTTTCCCAGCATCAGGGTCTTTTCCAGTGAGTAGGCTCTTCGAATCAGATGGCCGAAACACTGGATCTTCAGCTTCAGCATCAGTCTTTCCAATGAATATTCAGGGTTGACTTCTTTTAGTATTGACTGGTTTGATCTCCTTTCAGTCCAAGGTACTCTCAAGAGTCTTCTCCAGCACCACAATTTGAAAGCATCAATTCTCTGGCGTTCAGCCTTCTCTGGGGTGCTTCAGAACAACAGACATTTATTTCTCACAGTTCTGGAGGTTGGAAGTTTGAGACGAGGGAGCTAGCATGGTCCTGAGAGGGTCCTCTTCCAAGTCAGGGACTTCTTGCCTCGTCCTTAGCCGGGGGAAAGAACGAGGGGCTCTGTGCAGTCTCCTTTAAATGACACTAATCTCATCCATGCATCCTTTTCCCACTTTTTGCTCTTTGCCTCTCTTTCCATCTGGTAGTTCCTTTGGGGAGTGATATCTTTTACAACACAGCAACTCCTCTAGATACGAATGAGTTCCAGTCTGAGAGCACACCTGTAAGTCTGAATTGTTCATAAATCCAACAAAATCAGCCTAGGTACCCAGCCAGTACAACAGGCTATATAGTTCTGTACCATAATGCATACTAAGTTGCTTCAGTCATGTCTGTCTCTGTGTGATCCTATGGACTGTGGCCCACCAGGCTCCTCTATCCATGAGATTCTTCAGGCAAGAATACTGGAGTGGGTATTCCCCAGGGGATCTTCCCCACCCAGGGATCGAAACTGCATCTTTTACAAATCCTGCATTGGCTGTGCTGTGCTGTGCTTAGTCACTTAGTTGTGTCTGACTCTGCCACCCCAAGGATTGTAGCCCGCCAGGCTCCTCTGTCCATGGGGATTCTCCAGGCAAGAATACTGGAGTGGGTTGCCATGACCTCCTCCAGGGGATCTTCCCAATCCAGGGATCGAACCCAGGTCTCCTGCATTGCAGGCAGATGCTTTACTGTCTGAGCCACCAGGGAAGCCCATGAATAGTGCAGTGGGTAATCTATCCCTTCTCCAGGGGGAACTTCCAGACCCAGGAATTGAACAGGGGTCTCCGCCATTGCAGGCGGGTTTGTTTTTTGTTTGTTTTGTTTTGTTGTTTTCAGGCTGATTCTTTACCAACTGAGCTACCAGGGAAATCACAGGTGGGCTCTTTACCCCATGGACTGCTGCATGCCAGGCTTCCTTGTCCCTCATCAACTTCCAGAGCTTGCTCAAACTCATGACCATCGAGTCGGTGATGCCATCCAACCATCTCATCTTCTGTTGTCCCCTCTCCTCCCACTTTCAATCCTTCCCAGCATCAGGGTCTTTTCCATGAGTCAGTTCTTTGAATCAGGTGGCCAAAGTATTGGAATTTCAGTTTCAACATCAGTCCTTCCAGTGAATATTCAGGACTGATTTCCTTTAGGATTGACTGGTTGGATCTCCTTGCAGTCCAAGAGTCTTCTCCAACACCACAGTTCGAAAGCATCAATTTTTCAGCACTCAGCTTTCTTTATAGTCCAACTCTCACATCCATACATGACTACTGGAAAAACCATAGCTTTGACTAGATGGACCTTTGTTGGCAAAGTAATGTCTCTGCTTTTTAATATGCTGTCTTTAATAGGTTGGTCATTGCTTTTCTTCCAAGGAGCAAGCGTCTTTTAATTTCTGGCTGCAGTCACCATCTGCAGTGATTTTGGAGCCCAAGAAAATAAAGTCTCTCATTTTCCATTGCTTCCCCATCTATTTGCCATGAAGTGATGGGACTGGATGCCATGATATTAGTTTGCTGAATGTTGAGTTTTAAGCCAACTTTTTCACTCTCCCCTTTCACTTTCATCAAGAGGCTCTTTAGTTCTTCAGTTTCTGCCGTAAGGGTGGTATCATCTGCATATCTGAAGTTATTGATACTTGTCCCAGCAATCTTGATTCCAGCTTTTGTTTCATCCAACCTGGCATTTCGGGTGATGTATTCTGCATATAAATTAAATAAGCAGGGTGACAATATACAGCCTTGACATACTCCTTTCTGTATTTGGAACCAGCCTGTTGTTCCATGTCCAGTTCTAACTTTGCTTCTTGACCTGCATACAGATTTCTCAAGAGGCAGGTCAGGTGGTCTGGTTTTCCCATCTCTTTAAGAATTTTCCACAGGTTGTTGTGGTCTTTCCCTTCTCCAGGGGATCTTCCCAACCCAGGAATCGAACCCAGGTCTCCCAAATTGCAGGCAGATTCTTTACCATCTGAGCCACAAGGGAAGCCCAAGAATACTGGAGTGGGTAGTCTATCCCTTTCCCAGGGGATCTTCCCAACCTAGGAATTGAACCGGGGTCTTCCCGCTTTGCAGGCAGATTCTTTACCAACTGAGCTATCAGAGAAGCCTGAATAGGCAATTTAGTAACTAAAATTCTCTGTATTGTGTGAGCTACTCCAGCAAATTAATTGAACTCACAAAGGCGATTTGTAAGAACCTCCCACATATATAGCCAGGTGGTCAGGAGGCCGGGTGACAACCTGGACTTATGATTGGCATCTGGAGCGGGAGGCAGGACAATCTGATCAGACTGAGACCTCACCCATGGATCTGATGCCATCTCCTTGGTGGTGCTGGAAAACCCACATACCAGATTCAGTAGTAGAATCATTTTACCTCTCAACAGAGTCTTACCTGCATGAGGTCAAGGATCACACCCACTGTCAGAATATCGTAGGTCATCATTAAATGTATTCTGAATACGTGTATTGTAATAACTAAGACCTCTTAAAAAGCAGTATGCTTTAAAACTCTTTAGTAATTACATGCAACTCAGGTAATTGCAATTGTACTTATAACTTAATACTTTTCTCTTTAAAATTAAATGGTTCTGAATCATGGATGGATCTAATCCTGGCCATGCACCAAGCTTGAGAAAAGCTCACTTTAATTTACCTTGAACCTTTATTTTGACATGAATTATGGGAAGAAAACTTTAAGGCTTCAGCACTAAGTGTGTGTCTACTAATAAAATGTGATTTTGGAGTAATCTGGCATCAGAAGGCTTTGAAGGAGACACAATGTAAAAAAATTCCTAAAAAGAGTTGAAACTGAGTGTCTTCTGAGGCATGGGAAGAGACAGGTGATTCAGGGAGACATCATTTAGGTTGGAAGCCTTGAAGAATTTACTGCGTGCTTAACTTTCATTTATAAAACCAAACATCTCGAAAAAAGAAAAGAAAAAGGTGAATAGAGAATTTAAGGCAAACGAAGGCAGAGAATGATTAGAGGTGAACACAGCTTACTATGGTAACCCATAAAAATGTGTCTTGGGGGGCAGGGCAGAAAAACTATCCACCAGAAACTTTAAAAGTCTAAAGAAGTGAGTAAAAGAATTCACTACTCAGAGGCAACCACTACAATATCCTTGCATAACAAATATATTAATGTGTTTTAAATCATTGCAATAACAATGAAGACACAATTTCATATCCTACTCTTTTTCATCTGATACTACAGAAAATCCATTTTTTCCCCAGATAACTATGGCTAAAAAAGAGGGAAAGTGGGACTTCCCTGGTGGTCCAGTGGTTAAATAATGTGCCTAGCAATGCAGAAGATACAGGTTCATTTCCTGGTTAGGGAACTAGGACGTCACATGGCATGGGGCAACTAAGCCTTCCTGCCTCAACAATAGAAAAAAAGATTCTAGTGCTGCAATTAAGGCCAATAAACAAATATTTTAGAAAGATTAAATTTAAAAAATTTTTAAAGAGGGAAAGCAGTTCCATGATGTCTTTATAAAGGCCATAGCCTTTGATTCTGTGTTTGTCTACTAATTCTGCTTATATCTAGACTAAGAAAATAATCCAAAATGGATAAGTATTTATGTCTAGAATTTTCACTCAAGCATTATTTGTAACAGTAAAAAAATTGGAAACAGGCAGATTTTCCAATAACAGGAAAAAGGCTAAAGAAATTATGATAAAGGTGTAAGATGGACTACCTTGCAGTCATTAAAAATGATGTTTTCTAACAATGTGTATTGCTAAAAGCATGTTTAATGAGTGAACAAGCTTTGTTAAATACATAAAGCAGGATACAAAATTACATATTTTTATCTAGCCAATATAATATACATGAATAAATTTATATACAACTATGGGCAGAAAAAACTGAATATTTGACCTATGGGTGTTCAGCATGATTAATTCCAGGTGGTAGGAGTCAAGTGATTTTTATGTTCCCATTATATTTTTCTATAGTTTCTAAATTTTGCATAATAAGTAGGCACTAATTTCCTTATCCAGAAGGGGAAAGATAATATTTTAAGAAAGTTTCTTGATTGAGTTAATGCAGAAAAGTCATTAGAAATTTAAAAAAAAAAAAGACTTGGATAATTCTACACTATACATGAGTGATAACTGTAGATAAATCACACTTGTATGACAGTCCTTAATTAGGTGGAAATAGTAGTACTTAAAAAAACTTTCTTGGCTTCAGTTTTAAAGCTTTTGCTTCATAAATTCCAAGCTAAGTACTAGAGCTGTCAGGCCCTCCAAATCAATCACTGCATTTCCAGACCACATTTTTTTTTCTTTATGACACTTCTGAAATGTTATTTCACCAGCTTAGGGGCTGAAGATGATCGAGACGGTAGAGGACTGAATTTTACCAACTCTTCAAGTCAAAATTTATTTTTTCAGGGACATATTTATGTTTCTTGCCTCTGAAACAGGGCAGTCCGTGCACAGAACAGCCTGCCAAAGGGAAAGATGCTAATGTTCCATGAAGAGCTTAAATGGGTTTTCTTATCAGTAGTGGAGTTTCCAAGCAGGCCAACCCACAAGGCCATGGGCAAGAGCAGACCCCTGAACAGGGCCTGTTGAGCTGGCCATGAAGAAGGAAGCAACTCTCAGCCCCAGGGAGGCACTGTTTCTGTCCACATTCGCTTTAAAAGTTGAGGCTGATTATTCTACTGGAAAAGACATAGACTCAGGTTCAGACAGGAGGGTAAGTCCCGGATGGACCACCTGAAAGGTGAGTAACTGCTTAGACACTTGCTTCACTTCTCCTGATAGCCTTGAGTTTATCCCTGGTATGGCAATAAGGGGGCTTACACAGTGGCTCAGACAGTAAAGAATCTGCCTGCAGTGCAAGAGACCTAGATTTGATCCCTGGGTTGGGAAGATCCCCTGGAGAAAGGCATGGCAACCC
Organism: Cervus canadensis; assembly: GCF_019320065.1. Lineage (NCBI taxonomy): Eukaryota > Metazoa > Chordata > Mammalia > Artiodactyla > Cervidae > Cervus > Cervus canadensis. The sequence continues at coordinate 28,499,883 of NC_057386.1, forward strand.
ACTCCAGTATTCTTACCTGGAGAATCCTATGGTCAGAGGAGCCTGGTAGGCTACAGTCCATGGGTCACAAAGAGTCAGACAGGATTGAGTGACTAAGTACACATATGGTGATAAGGATTCTTCCAACAGTGAAAAAAAAATCTCCAACTTCTGCGATTTTGGCCATTGATTTTTGTTTTCATTAATTTTTTTATTTGTATTTTTTGACTGAGAGGCAGGTGGAATCTTAGTTCACCAACCAGGGATCCAACTTGTGCCCCCGAATGGGAAGTTCAGAATGGCAACCCACTCCAGTATCTTGCCTGGGAAATCCCACGGAGAGAGGACTCTGGTGGGCTACAGTCCATGGGGTCGCAAAAGAGTCAGACATGACTTAGCAAATAAACAAAAAATTTTAATGATATATTGCATTAAACCAAGTCATCAATCAGCAATTTGAAACACTTGATGCCTCACGTAATAGATTGTTTATGTATGGGTGTGTGTGTGCTGAGTCGTGCCCAACTCTTTGCAACCCCAGGACAGTAACCAGCCAGGCTCCTCTTGTCTATGGAATTTCCCAAGCAAGAAGCCTAGAGTGGGTTGCCATTTCCTACTCCAGGGGATCTTCCTGACCCAGGGATCAAATCTGCATCTCTTGCATCTCCTGCATTGGCAGGCAGATTCTTTTCTACTAGCACCACCTGGGAAGCCCCAGTAGATTGTTTGATGCTATGCAAATGCCTGGATCCCTAAGAGGCCAAGAAGCCTTAAAGAACAAACATTCAAGGTGAGAATGTTCCACAGCTATTGACCAAGTTATTACTGGACACTTGGTTCCATTCATGGGTCATTGAAGAAAAAGAGTTCAGTTGACACATCAATAGTATCAGAACAAAACTCTTTAAAAAAGAAACAATTATTATTTAAAAACTCAGTGGAATAATACCATTCTCCCCCAGAGTCCCCAGTCTGGCTAAGATCTTCTCTGACTTCCAACAGTTCAACCTGCCCTTCCAGGCTCCCAGATGCTTAAAGAGCTCATTTGAACTGGCGGTGCCCACAGTGTCATATCTGGGAAGCAGGTCAACTGGGAAGGCAGGGGTTAGTCAGCAAGCCAGGATCTGCCCCAGCCACCGCTCCAACCAGGCCCTCATTCTTGATGCCCCCATCACCATGGCAACAGATGCGGCCTTCTTCACTTCCCATCTCCACCCGGCTTTCGTTCTGTTGGTTAAAGCAGCCACATCAGCATGTCAGCATGATACCCAAGTATGTGAATGCCAGGAGATGTGGCTCACAGGGGTCACCATCCACCACAGGCAGTTAGAAGAGACCCTCCCTGAGGAATTCAAGAAGATGGGGGCTGAGATCTGGAAGATGAGTGTCTGGTTAGCACGGCAAGGAGTTAGGAGAATAGTATCCACAAAGAGAAAGAAAACTACTGCAGCCGGAGCATGGGGACCAAGGAGGGAACAAGGAGGGATGTCCAAGACAAATGAGCGAGTCCGGGTTTATCTGAAATGTAACGGGAGGCTGTTTAAGTGCTTTTAGCCAGAGCAGTGCACCATCCAATTTGAGTTGTGTTAAAAGATGCTGCCAACTTCTGTGAGCAGAAGAGCTTGCAGGGAGCAGCAGGAAACGCGTGGGCGGCCAGGTGCAGGGTGACTGCAGGAGTGCACGGATGCAATGGCAGCTTGTACCAGGTGTCAGAGGAGAGAGGAAGGAGTGGATGGATGTGGGAGACTTCTGGAAGTCGTCTTGACAGGACTCATGATGGATTGGACGCGAGGAATGTGCAGGGAAAAGATGCCAAGAAAGCCTCCAAGTTTTCTAGCTTGAGCGCTGCAAGCAGGCGAGACAAGGGGAGAAGATTTAGGAAGGAGAACCTATTGAATGGATTTCAACTGGGGGCATGCTTTTATTGGAGATGCTCAGGGAGACGTCCAAATAGATGTCGGGGATTGGGGGGGCGGCAACTGGCTGACGGAGTTTGCAGCTCAAAAGTAGTTGGACTGCAATGAGCTTGCTTGCTTGAACTTGCCTGTGATACCATCTTCTGCTGGCCCCTCTAGAACCCTCTTGCCCCTCCCCCCCCACACTCCAAGCACATCTGCAGTTCCCAATTGGCTGGATTCCTGCACATCTACATCCTTGCATCGATTGATTCTCTCCCTCTGCCTCCTGACCACCGTCCAGCCAATCACCTGGCAGCATCCTACCGGTTGGAGGGTTTGGCCCTTCCCTTCCCCCACCTGACATCTGGCTGGACCCCCGCTGTCCTGGCTTCCCCCAGTACCTCCTCACGGCCCCTTGTCACACTTGTCACACATCTTTGCCTCCCCCAGGAATTCCTAGAGGCAGGAAGTGTGTCTTGTTTAGGTCGTGTCCGGAGCAGCCATAACCACTCAGTAAATATTTACTGAATGAATAAACTCATCTCTGCCCCCAGCCTTTTCCTGCTCCAAGTCATAGGGAACAGCGCACCCCAAACAGGCATCTCTGAACTTCCCTCCCATCAGATGACTCCCCTTCCTGACGACTTCCGGAGCCTTCTGTTGTTGACGCTTCCGATGGAGATGTGGTGGCCTCCAGTGCTCCTTCTTCTGCTAAAGAGAAAGCACACAAGATTGAGATGCTTTGAGGTCAAGATCTGTGGAGAATGGTCACAGCTTCATCTTTATAAAGATGAAAAAGAGCCTCTGACACCTGCACAGGCATGTAGGTAGGAGGGAGGAGCCTCAATGTGCTCTACTCACCTTTCTCAGGACTCTATGCCCTGAGGTCTTTAAGCCCCTTTTCGTTCCCATAAGACAGACGATCCCAGGCTCTCAACTGGAGAATGCAGGCTTGAGCCCACAGACATATGACTACAGCAGGTCTTGGGCAGTATCATGAGCACTTGATCAACTTTAACCCCCAGTAATAATAAACATGAGTGGGAATGAAAAAAATAAAACTAGATGTTAGTGATGGGCACTGTCTGTTCAGATGAGTTTCTTGTAATTGAAAAGGTGACCCTGGGGGAATCTTCCACTTTGAATGGCCCATCAGTGTCCCTGAGGAAGTTAACTGTACATTCAGTTGTGAAGGATAAGGAGAAATAACAATAGATCCCATACAAAGTGCCAGGAATAGATTGGTGAAGACTGAATTGAGACTGGACAGTGACAATAGGGATTTCAAGGATTTGAGCTCTCTTTTTAAAATCCCTGATGATAAATCTGTCATCCCACTTCTGGGCAGTTTCAGGGACAGGTCAGGCTTTCCAGATGGCGCTAATGATAAAGAAGCCACCTGCCAATGCAGGAGACGTAAGAAACTGGGGTTCCATCCCTGGATCGGGAAGATCCCCTGGAGGAGGGCACAGCAATCCACACCAGTATTCTTACCTGGAGAATCCCATGGACAGAGGAGCCTGGAGGGCTACAGTCCATGGGGTCACAAAGAGTCGGACACAACTGAGCGCTTGTCAGCAGCAGCAGGAATAGGCTAGTGATAACTTGAGGGCTGACCCATCAAAGAGGACCCAGTGGAGTGAGGGATGCCAGGCAGGCATGACCACTGTTTGAAATGCTGCCAGATGGACTTTCCCTTAGAAAAGACCCAGAGTTCCAAGGGGTGACTGCTTAGTGCTGTTCTTGGTAAAGAACACGGGGCAGAGGAAAAGGTACCCGAAGAGGAATCCAAGCTCTCCAGTGTTAAATTGAAGTGAAGTCTAGGCTCTCACACGGTGGTTTTCAGACTTTAGCAGGAATCAGAATCATGTGGCACGCTCGTGAAACCCAGAGCTTCTGACTCAGTAGGTCTGATTCCGGGCCTGAGGATTTGTGTGTCTATCAAGTTCCCAGGGAATGCTGATGTGGTCCAAGAAACACACCCAGGGAACCAAGGCTCTAGGCTTTGGCTCCATATTAGAGTCAGTTGGGGAGATTTTCATATTATAAAAATTTTTTTCAGGTTTACTGAAATATAACTGACACCTAACATTGTGTAAGTTAAAGGAGTTATGTCTTGATTGAATATGTTTATAAATTGCAACTTAGGGAATTTCCTGGTGGTTCAGTGATTAGGACTCTGTGCTTTCACTACAGGGGCATGGGTTTGATCCCTGGTCAGGGAACTAAGATCCCACCTGCCAGGTTATGCAGCATGGCCAAATAAATAAATTAAATAAATAAATTGCAATTTGATGACCACCATTGTATCAGCTGGGCTTCCTTTGTGGCTCAGAAGGTAAAGAATCTGCCTGCCATGTAGGAGACTTGGGTTAGATCCCTGGGTGGGGAAGATTCCCTGGAGGAGGAAATGGCAACCCACTCCAGTATTCTTGCCTGGAAAACCCCATGGGCAGAGGAGCCTAACTGGCTACAGTTCATGACCTCCTCTATCCTGTCCCATAACTGCCATTTCTTTTTTTGTTTTGTGGAAAGAATCTTTAAGATCTGCTTTCTTAGCAACTTTCAGGTGCAGAATACAGTATTATAAGCTGTAATCACCATGCTATATGTTAAATACTCAAGCTTTTATAACTGGAAGGTTGTATCCTTTGACCAATATCTCCCCATTTCCTCCCTCCCAGCCCCTGGTAACCACATTCTGCTCTGTTTCTCCGAGTTTGCTGTTTTTAGATTCCATACATAAGTGAGATGACACAGTATTTGTCTTTCTCTGTCTGACTTATTTCACTGAGCACAATGCCCTCCAGGTCCAAGCCCAGGGAGCTTTTTAAATGTACCAGTGTCAGGGCCTTGTCCCCTAGAGATTCTAATGTAATTGTTCCGAGGTGTGTTAGAGCGTCAGTAATTTTTAAGACCTCTCTAGGTCATCTGAGTATTTGCCCAAGCTTGAGAAATACTGCTCTAAACTGTGCCATCAGGTTAATGAGTAGATTTTAGGTCCCTTTTATTACCTTTCTGTAGAAAAAGCAAGAAATTGATGGGCTGGGGTGTGAGGTCAGGTCAGCACTCAAGACCCACGAATACATCAACCAGTGGCATACTCCTGGGTTTGAAGGAGCGAACTCTATAAAATGCAGGCTTTTCAACACCAAGTGTTAACCGAGACCTGTTTCTTGGCTGAGCAGCAGGCATCCCCCCATTTGGATGGGTGCTCTTCTCATTGCTTTTCCAAAATGGTAAGCTGGACTCAACCCCAAAAAGCAAATCATTCCCTCTTCAGTTCTCTTCCCTCCATGGCAAGATGCACATCTCAGGTTAAGTGCGAGCCTTCAACAGGAGTGACCTTTGCCAGGAGCAGAGGTTAGCTTATGGCAAACATGGTTTGAGTTATACATAACTAGAAATTATTAGCATCAATTAGTTTTTGTTCTATTAATATTTATGCTTTTAATTAAGATCGCTTCTTTATGGCATGAGAGAATGGCTATTCACCTGAAACTGTTAAGATGTTTCCTTTTTAAATTGAATAAAATTTCAGTTCCACAAAATGAATTAAATCCAAGACACCTAATAGACACCATAGTGCCTACAGTTAACAATACTATACTGAATTCTTAAGCATTTGCTAAGAGGGTGGGTCTTTTGTAAAATGTTCTTACCACAAAAATATAAATAAAAACGGTGGGGGGGGTACTTTTGGAGGTGATGGCTATGTTTATGGCATTGCTTTCACAGGCGTGTACTCACACTAAACTCATTCAGTGGTATACATTAAACATGCACACTTTTGTATACCAATCTCGCCTCAATAAAGTGGCTTATAAAACAAACAAAAAAAAGAGGTCAGGATTCTTGAGTCTTAATTTATTAACTTAGTGTTGGCTACTTTAAAATGCAACCAGAGGGACTTCCCTGGTAGTTCAGTGGCTAAGACTCCATCTCCCAATGCAGGGGGCCAGGTTTGATCCCTGGTCAGGAAACCAAATCCCACATGCCAAAACTAAAGATCCCACATGCCACAACTAAGACCAAATAAGACCACAGCCAAAGAAATAAATATTTTTAGAAAATAACAATAAAATACAATGCAACCAGAAAGTAAATCTCAATTGAAAATTTAAAAATATAAAGTAGAAGAATGAATCGAATGTTTAAAGTGGCAAATAATAATCCATATAACCATGGAGATGGTGTGCCTTGTTAAAAGAAAACAGGTTGTTTGCTAACGATATGGACCCTGATGCTGGGAAAGACTGAAGGAAAAAGGAAGAAGGTGCCAGAGGATGAGATGGTTAGATAGCATCATGGACTCAATGGATGTGAATTTGAGCAAACTCCAGGAGAAAGTGGAGGACAGAGGAGCCTGACGGGCTGCAGTCTATGAGGTCACAAAGATCTGGACACGACTTAGTGACTGAACAGCAATCACCACCTCCCTGTCCATCCACAACACATAATAAAACATAGAAGTACCCACGAGTTGGTAAAATATATTTTATTTGTTCATACAAAGAAATAGTATGAATTACCAGAATTTCATTTTCCTAGAAACATCTTTTTCTGTGTAAAATTAATTTGTGTTATACATAGGACAAAATACTTGATTTAATTTTTTTTTTCCTTTTTGTACATATTGGCTATTCTAACATCCAGATTATAGAGGAAACCGCTAGGATTTGCACAGTATTTCAGATTACTGGGTTGAATGAAACTCAGTCATAAATTAATGTTACAAAAGTGAAAAAAAAAAAATCTAACCACACCTTGAAGTTTTATTGACCATCTTTCTTGATCAACTGAAAAGAAAAAGATATCTACTTCCACCTCAGCCTTTTTGACACTGAGTGTTTCTAGTTGAATGGACTCTTCCATTTTTCCTTTCTTATGAAAATATCCTGGCAGGATCAGAAACTCTGTTTCTCCAATGTCTATAATGTACCTGTCACTCAGAGTGACTTCCTGGGAGGAAGGAGACAATTTCTCCTCCTTCATCTTCCAACTAGATGCTTATGATGCAGTCAGTGTACCTAAACACCTTTCCAGGTCCCACGTACCAAGTTCACAGATGACCGGACAAACACCTCAAAGACAGCGTGGGCTAGATAGGAACAACAGAAACCGCCAATTTTTTTCTCAGCACTTTTGCTTGCTTTTAAACACACTGAGTGGAGCAAAGGGTACCCCATGAATATCAGAGCTTTTCCTGTAACCTGGAAGAAACCCAAAACGTGCGTTAGGACAAAATTTGCCAAGAGGTGATATGGTGTTTGCCTTCTAGCAGCAAAAAAATTAAGTTGCTGGTCTTGCAAATGGCTGGAACAGGAAGAAAGTTAAGGCCTGATTTTATGTGTTGCCTGACTTCTCCAGGAGGAAGACATGTGGGCCCTGTAATAAGTATCAGGCGATGGGGTGTAACCTTGGGAGCCATCAGGAACAGTCAGAAACCGCAAGCCCTCAGACCCCTCGGAAGAGATGCACAGGAAACCTGATTTATTTGTCTTCCATGGAAAAACTCACTCTAGTCCTTCAGTGCTAATTATCGACATCTGTTTGGATTCAAGGATTTGACCTAGAATAGAACCTTGACTTACTTCAGTGTTCACGACTAAATGACCCTCCTTCAAGCTGAGGATTTCCTGTTTCAGTTTTAAGGCAGAGAATAAACAACTTAATCAAAAATGGTTCAGCTTGGAAAGACAAGCAGGGACCCGGAGGGGAAAGAGAAGCTTGTGTGCATTTCCCCCACTGCTTTGTGGCAAGCCCTTCTCTGAACTTCTCTGCAACTGGACATCACGTGCCACGGCAGGGCACCAGAGCGGCCAGAAAGCAGATGGGGCAGGAGCAGGTGGTGGCTGTGGACTGACTCTGACTTGAAGCCATGCTCTGCTGTAACGGAAAAGACGAGGTGTTCCTGGTTTTATTTCTAATCAGCTTTCTGATTGGAGAAATGTATGATTAGCACCCTTATGAGGATGTCTTTGACACCCAAGCAGCAAGAAGGGAGAACCACCCTGTGATTATGGGCATTCCCCTAAGTGCAGGTTCTCCTCGGCTTAGTGGAGGCAGTAACAAAGCTACCGAATGATTACAGCATCTCAGGAATGCACAGCTCCCTGTCCCCACCCCATGTCCATCCTCCTACACCCAACCTACATGATGACAGTTTGCTGCTAAGCACAAGCTAGCTACATGTGCAAAGACAAACCAGCTTATCCACAAGACATCCCTTCAAGACCAGTGTTTTGCTTCTCTAGCAAGTGAGTTATCCCATAGAATAGACAAAACTGTCCTTTGTAACTACTGCAACCCAACCAGGTTGACAACATCTTCCCATATATTCCTTGATGCAAGTATAATGCAAATGACAATTCTTTGATGGTAGAACCATTCTGGGTTAGAAAACTGAGGATCAAGTGAAGAGACTATTATTATCTCATATTGCTATAGGGTTACCCAACAACCACTAGCTGGTCAGCATCAAATGACTCCCCCGGCCTTCCCACCCCACCGCTCCCTCCAGAGAGAAGCAGAGGAGAGCATTTCACATCAGCAGCTACAAGGCTGGTACCTCTCCTGCCAGGGCCTGGCTAGAACAAGAGACAGCCCAGGCTCGAGTGTCACAGGCGACACGGGGCCAGCGTTCCCAGTCTCTTTTTATAAGAGCCACTCCTGGTTCTGTCTGGTGGTTGGCTGCAGACCACGTTGTCCGAGATGAGCTAGAAATTCCAGGGAGAGGAATTCCAGACCCCAAACAGGGGCTGGTCCTGGCATTTTGGTGGAGTCAGAAGGGGAGGCACCTGACCCCTTCAGGTCTCGACGCCCAGCACCGCTGGTTTGTGCTGGTCGTTCTGCTAGCCAGGGGGATTCTTTGGTGTGTCAAGGCAGAAACTGTCTGCCTGAGAACGGGGCACGCAGGATGCACTCGCATGCAAATTAGAAGGGAACATCTTTATTTCTAAAGCAGCAGCCAAGCACAGGACCTGGGAAAGTCGGGGGAGGGGACTGACATTTGCATACACTTCAAGCCAGCTGATGAACTGGGGATGGGGCAGAAGAGGTGGCAAGGGGGCAGCCTTCAAAATCAAAAGCTAAAGTCCATGACCTTGACCCCCTCACCAGCAGACTCTAAGAGGACGTGGATGTCCCAGCCAAGGTAGTGATTCTCCCGGGTGCTGAGTGGACTTGGCGGGGGTGGGGGGGCGGGTGGACCTAACGCTGTGGTCTGGAGTCTGCGCCCTTGGACGTGTCAGAAAGCGGCCGAGGAAGCTGCCACGTGGCGGTCTGTCACCTCAGAGCTCCCAGAGGTGGCCAGGCAGCCAGGGAGACCGGAGTTTCAGAACAAGGAGATGGCAAACGCATCCAGACAGCGATCGAAGGCTGCATACCCGTAACAACAAAAATCTCAAGTTGTGCTTTTCTTTTCTTTAAATACAATGGGTAGAAAGAAAACTCAAAGGAAAAAAAAAATGGAAGCACCATCCATTGTGAGGACGAGAAGAAAATATTAGAAAACACTTTGGAATGTTAACAGATTACGTGACTCTCTAAAAGAGTGTGGCTAGGCAGCTTAGTGAATTAATTGCTTATGAATTAAAAATAAATTATTATAAAATAGATTTCTGTACATTTTACATACATATAATCTCTTTCAATATTTCCTAAGCCCAAGGGAGTGCCATCAGTCCCAGCCGAAGTCGTGGCCCGTCATCTGGTAGAACTTGCGGTTGAAGGGCCGGTAGAAATCCCGCAGCTGCCGCAGCACCTGCGCGTCGATCTCGGGGTGGGGTCTGCCCTTGGTCTTGCCCAGGCAGTGGGGGCGGCCGCTGCCCTCCGCCTTCTTGAGGCAGGGGAAGCCCTTGGTCTGGTTGAAGTAGAAGTGCTTGTCCGAGATGATGCGCTTGAGGCCCAGGAAGTCCTGCACGCGGCCCAGCTCGCCGGCCGGGTCGCGCACCAGGCGCTCGCCGCTCACGAAGAGCATCTGGCGGGCGGGGAAGTGGCGCAGCCAGCGCTCCAGGTGCTCCGCGTACAGGCCGATCTGGATGGCGCTCCACGAGCGGTCCACCAGGCCCGCCGAGCGGTTCCGGAAGGCCAGGCTCTCGAAGCTGGGGATGTCGGGCCGCTTGGAGAGCGTCTGCGTGTAGTCCGACACGGCCCGGGTCACCGGGTCCCGCACCACCACCAGGAGCTTGGTGTCCTTGGACATGGCCGAGATGCGCGCGGGCGCCTCGCGCGTCACGAAGTAGCTGGGCGTCTTCTCCATGGTGATCTGGCCATCCAGGGTCCTCGGCATCAGGTCCCTGCGCGGAGCAAACAGACCAGGGCAGGTCAGAGGTCACAGCTCTTTGGCCACACGTCTCAGTAGCAATACTTTTTTTTTTTTGCTATTCTTGCTTTTTTTTTTCTGATTTATTTTTTAATTGGAGGGTAACTGCTTTACAATATGTTAATTTCTGCTGTACAACACCCATGAATCAGCCATATGTATACATATATCCCTTCCCTCTTGCGACTCGTTCCCACCGGTCCCCCCATCCCACCCCTTTAGGTCATCACTGAATATGGAGCTGCAATGTCAGCACTTCTAATCCTGGCTCCATCTAATTTCAGTTTGTAGAAACATAAAAAAAAAAAAATACAAGTCGAATTTAAGATCTGAGAGTTACAGGTATGTCCTATCTGAAGGTCAGAGGCCAGATGCTCTCCACCTAAGATGGAAAAGCACTTTAGGGTAGAAGGAGTAAGATTCGACCTTCTCTGAGATCTTCTCCTGGGTGTCTCTCCCTTATTTTGGGGCGTATCCAGCTTTTAGATGGCCCCGAATATCTGACTTCAGAACACAGAGACCTCTCACCTCTGGGTATGTGCCTTTCAAAATAATATCACCTGGGGCTCCTGGAGATTTTGGCATCCACACGTCCTCCCTATCCTGCTCTACTGTGCTTATCATGTTGGGACAAAAGCCCAGTGGACACGGGAACGAAAATGTCCCCTGAGCCAGTCAGGCTACACTAGCATCATCACAGTGACCACCGACCAAATGCCTTCACTATGAAAAACATCCCTGAAGGCCTCGAGGCACATAGCTGCCAAAAAATCTGGAGGAGTCAGATGAAGTATAAACTGATGCGAAGAGAGAATGTGCTGAGACACAACTCTAGAAGCCTCCAAAACGACTTCAGATTCCATTTTTTATAAATAGCTGGTGGAAATCTAATTTTTATAGATCCCTGGTGTATGATGCAGGGAGCTCAAATTCAGTGCTCTGTGACAACCTAGAGGGGTGGATGGGGTGGGAGGTGAGAGGGAGGTTCAAGAGGGAAGGGACATGTGAATACCTATAGCTGATTCATGTTGATACATGGCAGAAACCAACACAATATTGTAAAGCAACTATCCTCCAATTAAAAATAAGTAATTAAAAAAGAGACAGGGACTTCCCTGGTGGTCCAGTGGCTAAGACTCACTCCTCGCTGCCAATGCAGGGGTCCTGGGCTTGATTCCTGGTCAGGGAATGAAGGGTCCACGTGCCACAACTAAGACCCGGTACAACCAAAATAAATAAATTAATAAATATTTTTAAAGAGAGAGAGACTTGTATGATATTTATTTATTGCCACATAATTTAAATGTAACTACACAGGCAGAACTTGAGCAAACTCCAGGAGATAGTGGAGGAGAGGAAAGCCTGGCAGGCTGCAGTCCATGGGGTCGCAGAGAGTCGGACGTGACTGAGCAACTAACACTCAGGATGTTCTAAACGTCCAGCTTCAAGCCATCCCTAATCTACTGAGACCAAAATTGCTTTACGAAGGTGTTTACAGAAATGATGATATAAACTCTATCACACGAGCCAGAAAAGAGCAACAGACTCCTTCACAGCGAATTAGAGGAAGCAGGCGTCTCCCTGATGGGGGGTGGCCCCGCAACCCTGCAACCAGCCCCAGCTTAAGCTAAAGCTGGATTGACCCACTTTGCCCATTTACCACTTAGATGAAGGTAGCCCTGTCATCAGGCTAATTCGATGGAGGATTAAAGAGGGCCCGGCTTTCAACTTATTCTGCCTTTCCCTCAAAAGCAGGTCGAGTCTGATTAAGCCCGAGTTTTTTTCCCGTGTTCAGCCACCTACATCTAGACCGAGTCTACAAGGGTTCAATAGTCAGAATCCAAGTGCTATCTCTGTGACTGAAGAAAACCCCACCCGCCACGTTCTCCAGGGCCATGCATGTGCGGCAGCTTTGGGGTCTGTCTGCAGAGGCTCTGAGTGACTGACTACAGACGCTGAAGTCCAGCCCCTGGTCGGACCCTCAGCACCCTGTGGATTGAGGTGTGAGCCCCTCACCTGTCCATGCCTCCGTTCTCTCATTTGGTCCGTGCGAAAAATGATGATGTCCACCACCCAGAGTTTCTCCTTGGGACCGAGCCTGGGAGCTAACTGGTGCCAAAGAAAGGCTGTCAGTTCCCTACTGCTGACAGCGTCAGGGAATGGGTGCAAGGAGGCAAGGCCCGCACGCAGGGACTGGTCACTGCCTTGGTTCACCTGCAGAGGAGCCATGGGGATGCCCCCGGAACAGGCAAAGCCTCAGAAGAGTAGACGTGGCTCTCTGCCCACCTGGGCTCCAGAACCACCTCTGAACCTTTGCTGCCTGCATCCCCTCAACATCCCTAAACAAGGGCCTGGCGATCATGGAACAAAATGGCCAAGTGAGAGAGGCCATACCAGGACGAGCAGAAAAGGAACAGGAGATGGTCACCATCTTACAGTCCAAAGGCACAGCCTACTCGGCCACAGTGCATCTCTGGACCGGGGTCAGATTCTTGGGTGACCCCTGGCACGCTGCAGTATGAGCTCCAAAGGACCCCGTCTCCCCGGGGCAGTCCAGAGGTTGCACACGGATGTCAGCAAGCACTCAGGGTCTTAAGACTTTCTCTGTTTATCAAATAACAGCTGGGGAACTGCGGACACCGAGTCTCAGTCCCCGCCCACCGCAGGTTCCACAGACACCTTTCTCTGGGTGTGCGTGGTGTGGACACAGAGCAGCTGATGGGCGAACATGCTATTGGGTTCTCCATCATTTCAGCAGGTGCTCCCTGAGTCCTCTCCATGGGTTTCCAGGTGCATTTCTGTGGCGGGGGGAGGGGAGTAGAATATGCCACACAAAATATGTCTCTTTGGGTTAAGGATTATTTTAGGCTGATTATTTTTAAGAAACAATGGATGTTGAAAAGCTCTGAAAACCAGTTAATGCTAACTTTTAGGAAGAGACATTTATATTTATAAGGGAAATGCTGGGAAAGATGGAGGGCAGGAGGAGAAGGGGGTAACAGAGGATAAGATGGTTGCATGGCATCGTAGACTCAGTGAACATGAGTCTGAGCAAACTCCGAGAGATAGTGAAGGACAGGGAAGCCTGGCGTGCTGCAGTCCACGGGGTCACAGAGTCAGATACAACTGAGCAACTGAATAACAAGACTGTCTTCCTGTCTGTACCAGGAGAAGACTGGCTATATCTCTAGAATCTTGTATCCATGGAGTTAAGTCTGCCCAACAGCTGTCCCCTTATCTACTGGGCTTTTCCCCACCACCTCCTAGAACTGGCCTCCCCCTTCCAAAAATCTTTTGTCTCCAGCTGGAGATAGCATTTAAGATGGAGGCTTGGGCTGTTTCCAAGACTTGCTCAGGTTTCCTGGGCATCTCCCTTGTACACAGGAGGGACACATGTTATTAAACTTGTTTGTTTTTCTTCTGCTGACTGTCTTTTATTACAGGGAGCTGGGTTGGGTGGGGGGTGGTTCCTCAGCTAAGAACCTAGAAGGGAGGAGGGAAAATTATTTTTCCTCCCCTCCCCTGGCACCGGGGCCTGGGCTCAGACAGAGTGGGGCACCTCCCCAGCATGGCCCAAGAAGTGTGCTATTGACCCTTCTGGGCAGTTATAGGCAAGACCCTGTTCTTGCCTCCGTCAGCTTTTCTGTCACCCTCCCCCACCCGCCCCCCAGCACCCCTGGTCCTGGAGCAAAGCCCTTTTCCATTCACTTCCTGGGCCCAACTTCCTCCCACCCTCACCCTTTACTGGCCAGGCTCTCCTGTCCAGACACTCAGAACCTCTCCGGGCATAGCAGTGGCTCCAAGAAGAAAAGATGGAGACATGGCCGAGGGTGATCCCCCTTACATGGGCCCTGCAGCTCACCCCAGTGACCCCTCCAGTGGTGGCTCCAGCCGCAGGCAGGCCTCCCAAGCCAGCAGGCGGGTTGCAGTTTAATTGAGCAGCTCATTAGGAAAGCCAGTTTCTCAAACTGATAGCCACAGCTAGTAATCTAGGCAGCACTTTGGGGCTCCCAGAGAAACTTTCACATATTGTGCCTCACCTAACCCCTCGTGCACAAGCCTTCGAGGGGGCACTGCCAGCCCCAACCTACTGAGGAGGGAGCTGGGGCTGGCAGGGAGGGTCACCCGCTGCCAGCAGGCCAAGAGCTGAGACCCGAAGTAGGGCCCTCTGATACCCCCAACACCACACCTCCTCCACCCAGCCTTCTGTGTTTTTCCTACTATGATGAAATGTACAAAGAGCTACACACCTGTCCTTTCTTTAAAGAGATACCTGTATTTCTTCTTCTCATTTGGAGATTAGCATCTTAATAATAGATATTCCAGGGCTAGAATCACATGACTATGATCATAATTGTTCAAAGATGAGTCAGATTTTGAAATAATAGATGTCTTAGGCTCACACAGGCTTTCTGCTAACTGCATAGGATGAGGCTGGGGGGTCAAGACAGAACACAATAGTAGTTCCTCCTGCCAGAGGCCACCCCCCACCCCATCCTCCCCTCTCCACCACGTGGGTGGGAAGGGACACTCTTCCACACCTGGCACACATTCCCCACGGTGCTTATGAAGCCAGTGGACCTGGAGGTCTCTCTGGGGCAAGTCTCAGGAAGATGCATGCTCCCACCCACCCATCCTCAGGACAAGAAGAAGAGGTGCTAAGCAGAGGTCTCAGGTGACACCCACGACATTCAGGCCTGGGGATGACCAGTCTGGGAACACCAGGGCCCTCAAAGACCTGGACCACGGAGCAGGAACCTGGGAAACTGGAGGATTTGCAGCAGGTATTTCGGGCTTTCAACATATTTCAGGAAACTCAAAAGAAAGCAATGGGCCCCTTGGCGGTGGCGGAATTCAGCCTTGATGCTGAGGGTGCTGGATGCCCGGGCCCCGCCCTAGACCCACAGAATCAGGCCCCTGTGGGTGGGGTCCCAGAAATTGTCACCCTGGGGCATCCATGAGCCTGGCAGCTGCCCTGCACTTCAGCCCCTTATTCTGCACATGCCATGTGCACCTATGGGTTGGGGGGGGGCGTGGTGCTGGGTGGTGATGGAGGCCCCCCATGGTGGAAAAAAAATCAAGAAAACAATATTGTTAACAGAACAAAAGCTGTTCAACTAATCCAAAGCAGGATTTGAACCAAATTCCTGGAGTGAAGTCTAGAGAACTCGGGGTCATATCCTCCCAGTGCAAAGCAGACCAGGCCCCAAAGGGAGGGTGATGCCCCACCTGCCAAAGCATGAGACACAGGTTCAACCCTTGGGTCAGGAGGATCCCCTGGACAAGGAAATGGCAGCCCACTCCAGTATTCTTGCCTGGGAAATCCCATGGACAGGAGCCTGGCGGGCTACAGTCCATGGGGTCACGAAGAGTCAAGACACAACTGAGTGACTAAACAACAACAAAGACATGCATGTATGCAGATGCACAGAGATGCACACCACACACACACACACACACACACACACACTACACCCAGATAATCATCAAACACAAATCAGGCTCTCCGTAAAACAAAATGAGGCAAACTGAAAGAACTAGAAGAAACTCGTGTGATGAGAGACTAAAAGATGCATCTAACTCTTTCATCATCAAAAGTTAGATAACATCAACATAAACAGAAGAAATAAAAAAACAAACAGGTGAAGAATAGTACAAGCCCCGAATTATCTGATTTATGCTTTCGCTAAATTCATGGCTTAAAATGAAACTAATGTCTCTTCATTTTTGAAAAGCTCATGAAACTAAGATGAATTGAGGTCAAAATGACCACTGGGCCATTTCCTCTTTCACAGGCTTGTGGCAGGTGAACCAGGAGGATGTCTAGAGTCAGGTTTGAGGATATAGAATCTCAGCCCCAGGTCTGGGCGCTCACCTGCACCTGTGCCTTCGCCAGACTCAGAAGTAGCTGAGAGCCGACCTGTGGACTCAGCCTCCCCAGGGGCATGGCCGTCATGGGCTTTGGAGAAGCCCAGTGTTTACAATGAACAGCCCATGTCTCGCCGGGGCTCTTATGTGTTACCTCAGAAAGCAGACTCTTAAAAACAAACCTTCAAGCCAATAGGCAGAGGAAATTCGAATGAACCAGACAAGTTCTAAAAGCCTTGTAATTCTGATGTTCTTCAGCAGCCAACGTTGCCCTAATTTTCTTTTTCTGCTTCTTTTCTTTCTTTGGATGGCATGTCGGCTCCCAGAGTCCAGCAAGTGAACTTATTGTTGGAACTGGCAAGTTACGCAAGAAAAAAGAGGAAGGTTATTGAGATGGGTGTAACCCACAGCACTACAGCCAAACAGATGCTGAGACACTGACACAAAACAGATGATGGAAGTGAATGAACTTGAACTTCAGAGAGCAGACAAAGCTGCAAGCCACAATGGGGTGGGGTGGGCCCAGCTTCCTTTGGGACTGAGGAAAACTAGAAAGAGGGGAGGATGATCTCTCTGTTTAGTTCCAGAAATACCCTATATGTATATACTAGTATAGATAAAATAGATCAACAAGTATCTGCTGGATAGCACAGGGAATGCTACTCAATATTCTATAATGATCTATTTGAGAAAAGAATCTGAAGAAAGTTATAGTTAAACAGATAGAGACAGGAATACGTATAACTAAATCCCTTTGCTACACACCTGAAACTAACATAAATTAGTTGTAAATCAACTATACTCCAATTTTTTTAAAAAATGAAATATTCCCATGTTTCCTGACCTCCAGTAAAGATCTTTTTCCTTCCTTTTTAGAACCTACTTTTAAACCTACATACATAAATCATCATTCTGTCCAGTTCTATGACTTTGGACAAATGCATAGAATTGTCTAAGAGCCAGCATCACAGTCATAATCCAGCTCAGTTCCATTACTCCCCACTCTTTCTCTGGCACTGCTCCTTTCCACCAACATCTAAAATCAAACTCTGTGCACAAGGCAAATCCCCTTACAAATGGCTCTAGGCAGCCCAAATCCTTGTGTTGATACCATTGGGATGGAAATATTGATTGAGAAAAGAAAATGGTCAATACAGACTTAGACATTTTGACATCACAAATCTATTTACCGTTGCTTTAAAAGAATAAGAAGAAGCTACAAGTTGTTTCCAGGTCTCTGTCTGTCTTCCAGTTCTGGCTCCTAACTAGCTTGTTCCCCACCCCCACCCCCACATCCCAGCGTCCTCGGCTTCCTGGTCTGTAAATCAGTAACACAGAGGAGGTCGAATTCTGATAAACTGCCCTGAGGACAAACTCAGGGTGGGGAGCACAGGCCAGGAAGCAATGATGCCGCATCATCTTTAGCTGTTCCCAAAACCCACATCCTGGTGGCTCAGATGGTACAGAACCTGCCTGCAATGCAGAAGACGTGGGTTCGATCCCTGGATCGGGAAAATCCCCTGGAGAAGGAAATGGCTACCCACTCGGGTATTCTTGCCTGGAGAATTCATGGACAGAGGAACCTGGCAGGGGTTCCATGGGGTCACAGTCCATGGGGTCACTGAAGAGTCAGAAATGACTGAATGACTAACACTTTCCCTTTCAAAGCCCACATCCAGCCTCTGAGAGCTCAAAAGCCCATGGTGTGGCCAGGAGAAACCTTTACAAACAGAATTATCAGCATGTCTAGGAAGGTTATATCTCTCCTCCCACCCTGCAAACAGATAGTAAATAGTCAAACCTCCTCTCACAGTCCCAAATCAGTGTGGGAAATAAGGATGTCCCCCCTAAGAAGGGTTAAACAAATGAGGCGCCATTTTTAAAAAATAGCTGTTAAACCCGCAAGTATCAGCTGCAAAACTCAAAAGCCCTGGGATCCCAGGGATGTGGGGAGTGGGACGCTGAACGGAGCACAGAGGAGTGAAAACACCCTGAACGATACCTTCATGATGGACACATGGCACCATGTCTCACAGTCAAAGTCACAGAACACAGCTCACCAAGGGTGGACCCTGCTGTGAACCATGCACTTGGCGTGATGACGCCTGATGTGGCAGTATGAGCTCGTCGTAACCAGTGGACCGCTCTGATGGGGGGTATTAATGGTGGGGGAGGCTGTGCTTGAGGGGGAGCAGGAAGCACAAGGGAATGTTCTTGAACCCCAATATGAATGCCCATGCTTGGTTTTCAGAACTCTGCCCTTTCTGCTTGATTTTTGCAATGAACCTAAAACTGCTTAAAAACAGAAGAAAAAGAAGAAGGTTGAGATCCTGTCTGTCCTCTTCCTGTCTGTGGCCCATGGCTTCCTCCTTGGGAAGGATGGGGTCAGGCACCCTTGTGTCCCCAGCCTGGGCCACCAGCACTGATGCACCGTGCTCACGTGAGTCTTTTCTGTACCCTCGCCTCCACCTGCGACTCCGGGCCGAGGGCTCCTCCTGGGATGCTGGGGTCACAGCACCGTTGCATTCTCTATGCTGCCTCCTTCAGCCCCAACCACTCAGGAAGAAAGAAAACCCTTTCCTCCTGGGGTTTGTCCTTGACATCTTGACCTGTGAACACAGGTAGAACATCTTAACCTGTAAGCAGAATGATAAGGGACTAAATCTCCAACTTCCTGCCTTGAAAATATATGACAAAAAATAAACTCAGAAAACAAGCAAAACATAACAAGCCTTCTCTTAGGAAAGGATGCCCTTGGGTTCTTGGGATCTGACTGCTCGCTGCCCAGGCCCCTCCTTTAGCTTTTCCTCCTGGGCTCAGAGGCCCACTGCCCTGCCTGGTCCGCAGGGGAGGGAGTTAGGCTGAGGTTAGCTGAGTGCCTCAACCTCCCATCACTGAGGCCAGGGAAGCACACGAGTTGGCCAACTTGAAAAGGGCAGAAAGGGCTGCTGGGGGCATGGAGGGGAGGCCATGCTGCCTGGAGGAAGAGCGCAAATTGCTGACAGTCCAGGAGGTGACAGATGCTGACCGGTTGGGGGGAGAGGCAGGGGGACGTGTCCCCAGGCTTCAGCTGGTACTGGGTGCTCTGGAGTTAGAGCATTTTCAAAAGAAAAACCAGGGAGAGGGGCTTTCTTGTTTGTCCAGTGATTAGGAATCCGCCTGCCAGTGCAGGGGACGTGGGTTCAATCCCTGGTCTGGGAACTAGGACCCCACGTGCCACAGAGCAGCTAAGCCTGTGAACCACAACTACTGAAGCCCATGCGCCCTGTAGAGCCCGTACTCCACAACAAGAGAAGCCACAGCAATAAGAAGCCCACACACCGCAACTGGAGAGTAGCCCCCACTCGCCACAACCAGAGAAAGTCCACGCAGCAATGGAGACCCAGCGGAGCCAAAAGTAAGTAAAAAAAATAAAATAAAATATTTTAAAAAGGAAAACCAGGGGGAAGAAAAAGAGCAGTCTCCGGGGTCATTACCATCCTAATCAGAGGGGTTTCTGCTGTGACAAGTGTGGGAAGCTGGGGTCCTCTTTCCCGAAGGCCTGTCTACCAGCCCTGAACCTCTGTCCCGGGTGAGTACCCCAAACTGTCCCCGGGGCAGCATGCTTCTCCCTTGTGAGTTTGTAAGTTACAGTGGACTTCAGGCGGACGGGGGACAAAGACAATGGTCCAGGCTTGTGGCTTCTGTTCCCTTCCAGAAGATGAGAGCCGAAGAGATGAGAAAGGAACCCTTCCTGCAACCTCAACTGCGGACGAGCAGACACGGTTGCTCCTGAGGCTTGTAACTCGAGCTGTAAGTGGTAACCCTGGGAAGTTTCATCTTTAAAGCAGCTTTCTTCCCTGGGGAGGAGGGCTGGGAGGAAGGTGGGGATCAGCTCGCCCCCTTCTTATCTGGAACCTTCTTCCTTTGTAGGAAGTCTCTGAGCCCAAGGATGCTGAGAGCGCCCTTTGAAAGGGCCACACATCTCCATAAATAATTATCTCCGTTTGGGCGAGATGTTTGCATATCAAAGAACTCCTTCGGGAGTGTTTAAAATAACTTAAAATGAAATTGTAAATAGTCTGCTGTTCTCCTGGTTTCTCTGGTCCCTGGAGCAGTTGGGCTCCCGGAAGTGATGTCATTATTCATTATAAAGTTTACTGGGTCTTTTTACTTTTTTTTTTTAAAGGTAAGTGGTAGGAAAGAAGAGACATAACAAAGGATGGACTCCCCCAGGTCCCCTCCTCTGCCAGCCCTCGCCCCTTTCGCCCCTCCCACCCCCCAACCCCCACCACAAGGATTTGGCCTCCATTGTATGTGAATTTCAATACTGCTCAGAAAATGAAAAGCCTTTGAGTGCCATAAGGGGGTGGTGCTCAAAAGAGCATCTTGCAGCTCTGGGTCAACCCAAGATTCCTTTCATTTTGGCAGAATCCTCCACTATAGACCCTGCTTCACAAAGGCCTGAGTTCCTGTTCCTGGAAGGGGCTGGGGGTGCGGGGTGGGGGGCGGAGGGAGGGTTTCAATTAAAAGCTAATAGCCTTTTGTGTCTGGGCGCTCTGGGGCACTGCTCGTGTTTATTAGACCTCACTGTGTGCGGGCACAAACCATGTGAAATCAGAGTAATCTGTGTCCCCCGTTTCCTGGAAAAAAAAAATTGTTTTTGATCAATAGAAAGAGAGGGAAAAAAAGTTTTCTGGGAAGCGCAGTCTTTAGAAAGTAAAATCAGCCTGTCCGTGGGCAGGGGGGTGGGGACAGAGCTCAGGACCCAGAGGGAGAGGAGACCTCAGCAGCACAGCCAGATGTGGGAAGGCTGTCCCTCCCTGGACAGATTCTTCTCTGTGTAGACCCGCCCCGCCCTCCCCTCTGATCCGTGTGGGCTTCCCCTCTGAAATCCGCTTCTTCTCTCTGGGGTGCTGGGAGCCTGGCTCTGCCTCGGTGACTCTCCAGGAACAAGGGGCCAGCCCTCAGACGGCTGCACTGGCTGGTATGTTTCATAGGCTCCTGAAATCCTCTCCCAGCTCAGGCTTCACCCCAAGAAAGGCTCCTCCCTCCCCCGCCCCATCTCTGTGCTCTTGGCAACCAGGTACAAATGTTAGTAAACAGACCCTCACTCAAGACTGAACCACTCAGCACTGCCAGTCAACACAGAGTGGATGGAAATCACTTCCCCACCCAGGGAAGCGCACCACCCACCGCCCCCACCGCCTGCACCCAGGATGAGGGGAGGGGGCTTCCCGACACAGTGGAGTCTACCGGGTGCTGGACACTTGAGGCCCTGGGCTCTGGTTCCTGCGCAGCCGCTGCTAAAAGCCTAAGACCTGACTCTCAAAGCTTCGGGCTCAGTGTAGAAAAATGAATGGGTGACTTACTTAACTCAGTATGACAATCCGTAGGTCCATCCATGATGCTGCAAATGGCATGATTTCATTCTTTCTGACAGCTGAGTGGTATTCCATTGTAAAAAGACGTGGTACAAATGAACTTATTTACAAAACAGAAACACACTCACAGACTTAGAGAACCAACTTCAGGTGGCCAGGGGGAAGGACAGGGAGAACGGACAGTTGGGGAGTTTGGGATGGACATGTCCACGCTGCTGTATTTAAAATGGATAACCAACAAGGACCTATTGTGTAGCCCCGGGAACTCCGCTCAGTGTTACCTGGAAGCCTGATGGGAGGGGAGTTTGAGGAAGAATGGATACATGTATATGTATGGCTGAGTCTCTGCTGTCTGAAACTATCTCAACATTGTTGACTGGCTATACTCCAACACAAAATAAAAAGTTTAATCATAAAAAAGGTTGACTTTGACACTAATAAAAAAAAATTTAATAGGAATTTTCCTGGCGGTCCAGTCGTTAAGAGTCCGTCTTCCAGTGCAGGGGGTGTAGGTTTGATTCCTGGTCGGGGAGCCAAGACCCCACATGCCTTGTGGCCAAAAACCCCAAACATAAAACAGAAGCAATGCTGTAAAAAAACATCAATAAAGACTTAAAATGGTCCACATCAAAAATCTTTTAAAAAGCGAATGGACTGGTTTAAAAGGGAGGTTGGCTCTAAAATTCTATAAGGGGACCCTTACAATCTCCATCTCTCCCACCACACCCTCATGCCACCTCCTTCCCCAGCCAGGTTGGCACAAGTCGGTACAGGAGAATCTATATAAATATTTAATAACTGAATAGGTACAAAGGGTGCTTCAGGCATGCTTGAGGATACAGGTCAACCCCAAGAATGTAATTCAGACGGAGGTTACTGTAAAGGGCACCCTCAAACTAGGCAACCTGGTGCCTGAGGGGACAGAAAGGAAAGTAGAGCTCAAGGTCAGGCTGTGGGTCCTCAGGCAAGTCGTCTAACATCTCTGAGCTGTCTCTCCTCATTTGTAAAATGGAGATATTTTTCCTGTTTATTAAAAAAAAACAAAAATGAGACTCACTTGTAGTTCATATGTGAACAAGCTCCTAACACAGCAAAACCCTACCTAAGGGTAAGGTGGGATGACCCCCACTCATGTCCCCACTTTATCTCCTTTGACTTTCGACTCTAGGTACTAGGGAGATTTCTAGGGAAATATTGCTAAGGAAAAAGAAATTCCACGTTGGTTCTCACATTCAAAGTCTCTTGTGAAACACGTATTTGAAAGAGTCTCCATTTCCTGAAATTCTCACTTGTGCCAGGAAGGATCCCATGTTTGGACCTTCTTTCTTAGTCCCATGGTAGGACCTTGGCAACCAAGAAAACCAAACTCCCCCTTCTTGCGTTGACATCACTGAATGGATGTGATCATCCAAGCCAAAGAGGAACAGGAAATGAGGCAGTCTTTCATATGAACACATCCTGCCTTGGAAGGTTCTTTCTTTCTTTCCTTCCTTCCTTCTTTCTTTCCTTCCTCCCTCCCTTCTCTCTCCCTCTCTCTTTCTTTCATTCCTTCTTTCTCTTTCTTTCCTCCTTCCCTCCCTCCCTCTCTTTTCCTTTCTTCCTTTCTTACTCTCCTTCCTCACCTCTCTCTGTCTCCCTCTTTCTTTCCATGGCCGAGAATGAGGCTTACATGAAGTAAAACAGCCCGTTTAGGGGCAGGAGCCATCTGAGGCTGATGAAAAGAAACAACCCAACTGCTGAAACCAGATCCACAGAGTGAAGACTTGACATAATCCGTTACCTTCCTGCCCCCTGACTGCGGAGCCAGCAGGAGTTGGGGATGAGAGAAACCCCAGTTAACTCTTAAGTCCAAGACAATGGCTCCATCCTGCTCCCCGCTCCCCTTCCACTTGACAAACAGAACCCCATTTTATGGTTATCAGCTGAAAAGAGTATAAAGTAAATTACGTCAATAAAAACCCCAGACATAAGTTTGAGGGAAGCTCAACGGATGGGAAATGAGAACAAGTAAACTCCCCTTATCACAGGCTCTAAATAGCTAAGAACACTTTAGAGAAGAAAAGAGGTGCTTTCTGCCCATAGAGAACATCCCTGGGAGTGTATTAAGCTGGAGACAGATGCTGCAGACAAAGAAGACCCGCAGTTTCTTATCCCACACACCTAGCAGCAGCAGCACGTGTTTCTTTCCAGTGGGTCTGACCTAGTGCTTGAAGCTGATCAGAAGGTGCCTTGAAACAGGAAGCGACACGCAAGGCTGATGGAAACTCTAAAGACATCCATCAAAGTGCACCCTCTCCTACGCTTATGGAGACTGTCAGTTTGGAAAGGATGGAGGCTTCTAAGAGCCAGTTTTCAGGAGGAGAAAGGTAAGTGCAACCTCCTTAGAGTCTCATCCACTTATTGTCACAGTCACCGTTTTTTATAAAACGTCAATATATCTGTAACAGATTGCTAAGCAGAGTCCAACTCGCCTGTATATTTCACGTCCGAGGATAGGAGAAATGGAAAGTCTTGGAGGCTTGAAGTTTTGCTTAAGTGTTCTGGATTATTTGAGCACATTCCTTCATGACTGTTCATATTCTGTGAGAACCTTTTGGTAGATGGTGAGTCTTAAAACTTCCAGCCTTTCTCTGTTCTTGACACAAAGCATTCCCTCCCCCTACCCCACAACTCCCACAAGGGAACAAAACTGTAAGCACCAGGGAGATCAAATAACCAAATGGTTAGTGAGAGGGCTGCTAAGAATTACAAGTGAGATTAGCCTTTTACCCTGCATTAGCCCCAGTGAAAAACTAACCCTGTAACTACTTTTAAGCCTAATGATGATTTCTAAGAACAAGATGTTTGGTTCAATGTTATGGCCTGCCATGTTTTGTTTTGTATTTCTTTGGACGGTACATAGTAAGACGGTACATCTTCAAAAGAAATACAAGAAAAATGGCAAAAAACCTGGGATAGGAAGCAATGGAAAATAATCTGCTGAATGAACACATGAATGAATGAAAGGAAATTAACTTGTAGTGCTTAAAGCTAATGACTGGGGGTCACAGGGCAAATATGTGAAGAGAATTGGGGGCAACCTGGGATGATAAATTACCATTTGGGGAAGGTTTGAAAATGGTGACCATATCAGGATCTGAATGCCCAAAGTAATTAATGCTAGAGCACCACTTATGTACCTTCACACCCATTACATTAAGTGACACTATTCCATCAGGAGGCCATCCACATAAAGAAGGTCTTGACCTTGCATGCTAAGCTATAGCAAAGAGCAAGTCCCTTATTTCACCTGAGGGACAGACGCCATCCACGAGCTCCTCTCACTTTTGAACTTTGGATGCCCCAGAGTTTTGGCGGGGGGCAGTAATAACCACCAATGGATATGAATCTGAGCAAACTCTGGGCGATGGTGAAGGACAGGGGAGCATGGCGTGCTACAGGCCATGGGGTCTCAAAGAATCGTACATAACACAGCAACTGAACCACAACAATAATAAAACGCCTTCTCTTCAAATAATAAGTGGTTGCAGAGGTTAACAGGAGAAAAAATGACCCTAATGAGCTGATTTATATTCATTGTCATTTTACTTATAATTTTGCTTTAATTATTAAAATTCATCTGCATTCTCCAAGAGATGCTGGGGTGAGAGACCCCAGATGTCTCTCCCCTGGTCATAAGAGGAAAGACTAGGAGTGTGAGCAGGATCTCTCACAGATGGTTAAGGAATCAGGAAGGACTAGGAATGTGGGTGGGATGGCTCGTGGATGGTTAAGGAATCAGTGACACGGTGTGAAGGTATCATTCACGGGGATGTTTCTTGCCCTCCAGGGGCTCACTGTGTATTTGGAGAGAAATTCCACATTCAGGAAGTTCCCTAATAGATACTGCATTGAAATGTGCAAAACAAGCATCCAAAGTCATGTTCTTCGGGACGTCTGCAGCTTCCTTGAGCTGGTGCCAAGGCCAAGGGGAACAAAGATGTCAAGAAGAAAAGATACCCAAGTGTAGGAACATAAGGCAGTGGTTGAGACACTGGGCTTGGACTGAAGTTTGTTTGTTTGTTTGAGGAATGGTGAGAAATAAGACCACAATGATTAGGAAGTGACTGGAGTGGCCCGCTCTCCACTCTGCCCAGCCCTCCCCCCACTGCTTCCCCAACATCTTTTCCAGAAGCCAAACCTAGAAAACTTGACAGCTTCTCATGATGTTCAACAAGATGTTCAAGTTTCCTGGCTGGGAATCTCCCTGCCTTTCCACAAGGACATGCTAGTCCCCTTCCTCCATTCTTACCCTTCACCCCAGCCACGGACAAGCAGAGTCCTCCCCCTCCTTCTTGTACGTTCCTACAGCGCTCATTCCCACCCTAGGCTGGGTTAGCAATTCTTGCTCCCTTCTTCTGATCCCACCCTGCCATCAGCTTTCCTGCAAATATACACACGTGCGTGCACACACACACACACACACACACACACACACAAAGTTAGCATACCCTTTCTCTATCTGCTATTATCCACTTCCAGGGGGTTGAAGCCTGGACTCTGCCTTATTTGCACTGTGGCCAAAATCAACGGCTCTTAGATGAATGAAGGGTGCATAAATAAACGAACAATTGCTAGAAAGAACTTGGATTTGATCTCAGACAATGAGAAGCCACATCAAACATGGCAGTGAGTGACTTGAAGGTGTATCAGGAGTGGGGGTGACAGATCTGGGCTGTTAGCTGATGATAAACTCTGTGAGGCTACTGAAGCTTGATACAAGAAGGTGTAAAGAAAACTGGAATAAGCAGAAAAGAATACTGGGCATCTCCAATGGAAAACTCAACAACAAGTTATCTGGAGATAGCTTTCTTATTGCTTTTGAGATATTTTGCAACTCTGTAAATTATAAGTAACAACCCAGCAAGGTAATATGATTCTTGACCACAGGCATGCAAATAAGTGCTTTCTGGTGGAACTTCTGTGGGTTTCCCTCTCCACTACCCACTACATGGGAAAAGTCAATTTTGCCCACTTGTAAAGTCATCTCAATGTTCCTTTATTCCAAGGAAACTTAGGTTCTTTTGACTTCTTTGGACCAATGGTAATAGCTGTCAGGTTTTCTCATTAATAATAAGTAAAATAAAATCCTTAACACGGTCATTAAGGAAATATAATCCTTAACATTGTAAGTGAATGAATCATGATTTTACCTTTTGCCTTTAGAAAATTATCCTTTGCCAAAAGCCTGGATTAGCCATGTGCTTTTCATAAGAGTGCTATCCAAATGAAGATGTGGTATTCATGTGTGCATGTGTGTGTGTGTGTGTGTACACACATGGATTTCCCTGCTGGCTCAGATAGTAAAGAATCTGCCCGCAATGCAGGAGACCAGAGTTTAATCCCCGCATCGGGAAGATCTCCTGGAGAAGGGAATGGCTACCCACTCCAGTATTCTTGCCTACCCACTCCAGTATTCTTGCCTGGAGAATTTCATGCACAGTGGAGCCTGGCAGGCTACAGTCTATGGGGTTACAAAGAGTCAGACACGAGTAAGCGACTAACACTTTCAGTTTCATACATGTACATGCATACATACAATAGAATACTACACAGCCATAAAAAAGAATGAAATAATGCCATTTGCAGCAACATGGAAGGACCCAGAGATTATCACACTAAGTGAAGTAACTCAGACAGAGAAACCCAAATGCCATATGATGTCAATTATATGTGGAATCTGAAATATGACAGAAATGACCTTATCTATGAAACAGAAATAGACTCAAACATAGAGAACAGACCTGTGGTTGCTAAGGAGGCAGGGAGGGATGCAGTGGGAGGTTGGGGTTAGCAGATGCAACTATTACATATAGAATGGATAACCAAGGTCTGACTGTATACCATAGGGAACTATGTTCAATATCCTATGATAAGCCATAATGGAAAGGAAAATGAAAAAGAATGTATATATATATATACACTTTGCAGTACAGCAGAAATTAATACAGCATTATAAATCAACTATACTTCAATAAAATAAATATAAAAAGAGTGTTATCCACACCAGTGGCTTTTACCCCATAGCATCCTCTTGATACCAACCACCTTCCCATCTTAGTACCCAGAACAGTAATGCTTTCTGCTGAGCAAACAGCCTGTTTGAATGACTTGTGTAACTGAGGCCTGTCTGTCTGTGAAGGCTGCCATGAAGCTGAAGGCCACTTCCACTTTGTGGCCCCCACTATGGATTCTCCGTTCTTACTCTCACATTTTATGTGTTCGTGGCCCTCTAAGTATCCTTCAAAAACCACCTGAAGTACGTGTTCAAGAAGGCGGACGCAGAATAAATGCAATTCCGCAGATCTGAACGGGAAGGGGGTGTGGGGGCGAAACGGACAGGGCAGCTGGCTGGAAAACACACGGAAGGAAGGGGAAAAGGAAAGCAGGTTAGAGACGAGGAAAGACCTCAGTTTTTTAAGCAAGATGGACGGAGGGTGGGACGCTTATGGGTTCTGAGTTCACCCACAGAAACTGTGGCTTCTAACCCAGTGTTCAGGATGGAAGTCAGGACACAACGAAGGCGCTCAGCCCAGAAATGATACAAACACAAAAGGGTTTAGGATTCAGTGTCTATGTAAAAAGCAGAAATGGAGGTAAGGTGAACATGACCCCAGATTCTAAGCTAGCTTTGGGTCCAGACAGATTAGCCTGGGTGGGGTGCGAGGCTCCCTGGCAGGCCAGCCAGAGGCCGGGGTCGTGAACAACGACTGCCTCTCCCTGCAACGCTCAGCACTGCCCTCCATTCACTGACAAAACCAAATAAAGACCTTTAAGATGCTACTTTCCCAAATGAATCCACTTCCAAATCCAGGGCTGGGAACACACAGCACTAAGCCCATGAGCAAACACTCCTAAAGAAGAGAACAAGAGACTCCTCTCTGCTGCCCCATTAGCACATTTGGGAAGTTAATATACCTCCCCCACCCACACTCCCCCCAGGGACACTGTTTCCCTGGGTTGGCTGAACGCACATCAATTAACTTGTCACATGGAGGCACGCAGGACCGCCAGGTATGGAATCAATTGACTGTGTAACGATGCCAAGAACTGGTCTTGACCACCTTTTTTCTTTTCCCTTTTTTTGAAAATTGAAGTATTGGGCTTCCCGGGTGGTGCTAGTGGTAAAGAACTCACCTGCCAATGCAGGAGACAGAGAAATGGGGATTCGATCCCTGGGTTGGAAGATCCCCTGGAGAAGGTCATAGCAACCCACTCGAGTATTCTTACCTGGAGAATCGCTTGGACAGAGGAGCCTGGTGGCCTACAGTCCATGGGGTCACAAAGAATCGGACACGACTGATGTGACTTAGCATGCATAGTTGATATATATCATGTAAGTTAAACAATATAGTGATTCTATATTTTCATACATATACTCCTTTTAAAGTTATTATAAATTATTGGCTAGATTTCCTGTGCTATTCAATATATCCTGTAGATTATTTATCTTATACAAAGTAGTTTGTACCTTTTAATCCCCTCCTCCTATCTTGCCCCTCCCCCCACCCTCTCCCCAATGGTAACCACTGGTTTGTTCTCTGTGAGTCTGTTTCTGTTTTATTAAATTCATGTGTTTGTTTTATTTTTTAGATTCCACATAAAAGTGATATCATACAGTATTTGCCTTTCTCTGATTGACTGATTTCACTCACATAATACCCTCCAGGGTCATCCAAGTTGTTGCAAATGGCAGAATTTCATTCTTCTTTATGGCTGAGTAATAGTCCATTGTATATACCACATCTCCTTAAGCTGTCTCCATGAATGTGGAATTCTGAGAGATTTCTTTACAAGACAAATACAGTGTCTATCCAGGAAAGGACCCCTTTTCCTGAGGCCCTTCTTCCTCTGAAGAGAGAGGGTTCTCCTCTCACTCAGGACAGAAATGGGACTTATTAATTATCATTACAGAATGTTACCCTTGCTGCCTGCAAGACAGGCATGCAAATCTCAGAGTCATGCCCTCAGAGCAGAGTGCTCCCACTTTTAGGGGTTGCAGAGAATTTGGGGAAAGGACTGTGCTCTCTGGAATCTCTAAGACCTCACACGCCACACAGCGAGGCCAAGAAAGAAAGAAATCTCTCAAAATTCCAGCATTCTGCAGGAGAAAAAATACTTGCCCCAAACGCTAAGACCAACCTCAAAGACCAAAATGGTTCTATACGGCTCGCCCAGAAGGCTCTGCTCCCCACTCTGCTGGGGACAAGGAAAGAGCTAGGATTTCTCACAAGGTGTTTTCAGGTACCACAGACAGAGGCTGCATCCAGTCTGCTCTCCTTCTCCTCTTTAAACAAATCAGGTGCAGAAGGCAAAGCGAGCTGGTTCTAAACGTCCAGAGGCCAGAAGTCACGGCTCAATCCATCTTTAGAAGCCGGGAGATACACAAAGCTGTGCCAGGCTGAACAAGGCTCTCCAACCAAGGAAAACAGGCTGATAAATTAGTCCTGGAAGCCACAGAGCGGAGCCCCCAAGAATCAACTCAATAGGCTGCCTCCTCTTCTAGTTCATTAACTATTTGAGATTACCATCGTGTGGGGAGTCGCCTCTCGGCTGGAAATTAAATTAGCCTGGCTATAAACCAGGAATGTCGAGTGGAAAGTATCTGATGAGCCATCCTGGGGAAAAAAAACTCCACCACCCAACACCACTCCCCAAGCAGCTTACTCCCACCCTCCCAGCTGGGCCCCTCGGTGCAGTGCCTTTTCTGAACAATGAGGAAAACAACGCAGCCAAAGGGGCAAGACTACTTTCTTGGTTTTGGTTTTTGGAGAAAAGCACAGTTCACCTGGGCCACTCCTAGGGAAATAACCAAAGAGGTGGCTTCATGAGACGACACGGTCAGGAATGTAGCATTCAGAAAGAGACAGGGTAAGAAGTGTGCAGATTAGAAAGAAAGAAAGATTAGAGAGGCAGGGGAGGGTGAGGAGGGAGAGGATAAACACACATACGCAACTACCATCCTCAGGGATGCTCCGTGCACAGTCGTCTGCCCAGTGAGGGGGCAGCAGGTCCCGCCTGCACCTACACAACAGGTGTGTGCTTGCAAAGCCACCTCATAATTACCGGGTTTGGCATTTGGGCGCTGGCAGCTGGGTCCGCGCAGATCCTAAGATTTCAGAAACCAGCCTCTGCAGGGCTGTTCCTGCCGTGGGTCCGTGAGTCGAGAAGTAGAATTTCTAATTACACGGCTTTGGGCTTTACCCTAATGACAGGCTCCATCCAGGCAGGCAAAAAGCACGAAGCTAAGAGGATATAGGTCTTCAAGCTCATCCTGAGAGGCTCCCTAACGCTCGCCTTTTTTTGTTTTTTCTGGATGGCATCTTCTCTGATCGCCAGCAAAACAATTCCTGTTTCATACTATTGAGCGGCACCTTGTAAATACCTCTTCCAAGCTGAAATACTTGACAGAGAGGAAAAGAAAGATGCACGATAAACTGTACTACTTGCCCCCTGATTGTTAAAGACTCGCTCACCAAAGACCTCAGTCCCCTTGATGCTGTTTTCCTCACCTTCCTATCTCCTCTGCTGGTCCTTCCCTCATCCACAACACTTTTTCACACAAACCTCACTGTGTTTTCACGTGTGTTCCTTCTGCCAAGAAGACCTCCTTCCTTACTTGGTCTGCACACGAACTCCATTCATCCATCAAACCCCCCATCAAAACCCTCCTCTCTGAAGCCTTTCCAGGGAAGATCTTTCCCCACTTAGATTCAATCACTCTTTCTTCTGCAATATTTCTTTGCCTTGAGCATCCTTCTCTTTTTGCCTGCATTACACATGACTGTATTTAGCCACCTCACCCCCTGCCTTTGCTCGCACACTCTATACCCAATATCCACATCATAGGCTAAGCCTCGTCCCCGCCCTCATTTACAGAACCCCCAACGGGCACCGCTCCACACTAAGAACAAGGCTAAGAACACAGAGAGCTTCCTCTCTGCCCCTAACCTGCCCTCTTTCTTTGGTCTCTGATCACAGTGGCTGCTCACAGGGGCCTGCTCTTGTCGCCAGGGGCCCCAGATATCCTTTCTCTTCCTTCAGGTCTCTGCCCAACATCACCCCTTTAAAAAGGCCTAAAATAGCCCTTCTCTCCCATCATCCTCTCCCCCACAACTCTCCATCGCCTCTCTGTTTTACGTCTCTTCATGGCTCCTATCACTGCAGGGGATCTTCTATTTCTAGTAGTTTGCTTGCATATCGGTCTCTCGCCCATCTCCCTAGTAGAATGTAAGCGACAGGAAGGCAGGATCAGTGCTGACAAAATAGGCACTCAATAATATTTGTGGGATCAATAAGTGGCTGCATCCACAGAGCCTGGCACGGAATAGCTGCTCAGCAAATTAATAAAATCAATATGCAACTCTAAGGAACAAAGCTGACATCTGTGGCCATTCTAAACCAGGGACACCACGAGCTAAGTGAAACCAACTGGATTTGTCTGCAATTCTCTGCCCCCATAGCTGGTTTTCAAAGGACACAATCCACAGGATTTGTTGTTGCTGATGTTCTTCAGTTGCCAAGTCATGTCCGACTCTCTGCAACCCCGTGGACTGCAGCACTACGGGCTCCCCCGCCCTCCACTATCTCCCGAAGCTTGCTCAAACTCATGTCCATCGAGTCAGTGATGCCATCCAACCATCTCATCCTCGTTGCCCCCTTCTCCTCCTGTTCTCAACCTTCCCCGGCATCAGGGTCTTTTCCAGTGAGTCAGTTCTTCGCATCAGGTGGCCAAAGCATTGGAGCTTCAGCTTCAGCATCAGGTTTGTGGGGATACCCCTCATGCCTGCCACCCCCAGGGTGTCCTCTCGAGAGATTTCACTGAGGAAAGAGAAGCCAAAGGATTTTAGAGTCAAGACAGAACAGCCCCAAATCTAAATTAGAATGTAATCGACAAGCAACCAGCAGCCAGAAAATTCTTCAAGGAGGTCACGTGCTATGAGTGGGGCTGAAATGAATGGTGCTGTCCCCCAAGAGCATCTTTCCCTGCTGCCCAGACCTCCACTGTCCACTAGTGCCTGATCCACAGCTCGAGCATTTGGGACCTGCCTCCCGTCTGCCGCAGCTAGGGGGTGAGCAACCATGGAGGATACACGCCCCTACGTGCCAAGCCCTGGCACTTCCCATCCCCCAATGAAGAGTCCCTCAGAGACACCATCTGGGGTAGGATGAGGTGGCTTTGATCAGGGTCCTCAAAACAAATGCAAGCTTGATTCTCGGGGAAACTGGCACTCATCCCCCTCCTGCACAAACGCTCCTTTAACAGAACACAAAAAAAGCCACCAGCCTGTTCCCTACTTCTGTTTCCAGCTGGGACTGGAAGAAAACAACCCTAAAAATAACCACAAGTCACAGAACATCCCCCCAGAGGGGATGGATGGAGAGAGACAGGGCCGGGGCACAGGGCCCGACACTGGTCACACTGGCAGCCCCCTTACCCAGAGCCCCTGGCCACACTCTCCTGGATCCACCCCATGACCTCTGGCTCTGGTTCTTCCAAACTGAAATAGCCTCTGAATCAGGTAAATGCAGTTCCAAGCCAGGCTTGATCAAAAACTCCCATCACTTTTATAAGCCAACATGGGCCACTCCCAAGTTTAACTGAGTTCCTCCACAGTAAGTGGTGGGAATAGGACTACAGCACTTTGGGGACACTGGCAACCAGGAGCCCAGAGTGCTTCTCTCAGATCTGCCCAGGTTCTGAGACAATGGCCAGGGTCAGCCCTGCCCGGCAGGGCCAGGGAGCAGGGGCCATGTGGCATCCTCTCTTGGTTTCCTCTGCTTGCTCAGAACCTCACCCCAGAGGAATGACAGGGCTGCCCCCGCTGCAAAACCAGGGACCAGAGGAGGGGCCAGCTCTGCCTGTGGGCTGCGGCCATCTGTTCCTTCCCCACATCTGCAGCCCAGTTGGGACTTGGGAAGAAGGGCTGTCTTTCCCCCAGAGCCCTTTGGGACAGTCATCCAAGTCCCCAGAGACAAATGCTGGGTTCTGTTCCTCCTCCTAAGCACCATGGAGACACAGCCTCGTCCTGGAATTCCAGAGCCTCGCACAAACCATCCAGTGGGGTTGCGTTTTGTCCACCCCAGAAAACCATCCATATACATTTCTTGCTTTCTCTGCCTTGGAAAGACCAAATTGTTTCATTTGCCTTAAAAATACATTAATATGATTCAAATGCATAATTTGTGTAAAATCTGAATTTCTTCAGTGTGGGAGGCTCTGCTCGCCCCAAAATCTCCCAGTGAGTTGAAGGCCCAGCTTCAACATAACACTCTGCCTCTGAGCCAGCTTCCTGTACCTTCTCCCCATCCCCGACATGTCCATAGCACTCGACCAGGCCTTGTTCTGGGCCTTTTCACAGAGCGGCTCTACCCTGCATGCTTTCTGGGATAATCAGCCAGCAAACTCCTATGCATACATCAAAGCCCAGCTCAATGGTGACCTCTCTTCTGGGCCCTCTTCTCTCTGCTCCTCTGGCATTTCTCATTTTGTTGTATGTTATCTATCACTACAACCCATTGCATAAGACCATGAGCTCCCTGAAGTGACTGACAACAATTTAACATCTGATTTTCCAAGTACTTTCACACCTCTTGGCCCATCCCAGTTGTTCCAAACCGTCTGGTGGATGCAATCAAATCATGAGGGAAGTCCCATTAGGACGGCCACCCAGATGCTTCGGTCATGACTTGGCAGGAAGGCTGTGTCGTTACTGCCTGATGCTCACAGCCCCATAGAAAGAAAAGGTGGGTATTAAGTGTCCTGGTAAAAGATACGTAACTTTATAGGAAAGGAAGTGTGATAAGAGTGAAAAG
This sequence comes from Cervus canadensis, assembly GCF_019320065.1. Classification (NCBI taxonomy): domain Eukaryota; kingdom Metazoa; phylum Chordata; class Mammalia; order Artiodactyla; family Cervidae; genus Cervus; species Cervus canadensis. Next base: position 28,534,172 of record NC_057386.1, read on the forward strand.
CTAGTCAAGAATACACCATTGAGGACCCCACTACGGTGTGAAACTGTTCACCTCCAGACTGTGGGAAATGCCCTAGCCAGACTCCTCCCCCACCTCCAGGCGGGGTGAGGGGGCCACGCACACAGGCACTCGGATTTCACCCAAGATGAGGAGGGGTCCTTGCTAAGTGCGTCAGGAGATAACAAAGTCATTGGAGCAAGCAGAGCGCATGGAGGGAAATGCAGATCCACCCTCCTGTAACTCAAGGTTTGTACCAATAGGAAAACTAATCCCCATCTCACTCCGTAAAAGGTCCCACTCATCTCCCTTACCAGCGACACCCAATCTGAAAGTTTCCTTCATTTCCAGTGCTGTGACACCAAAGAACACTTCTAAGTGTTCCCCCCTTGGCCCGGACACAAAGAGGGGAAAATGCATGTTAAGGAAAAAAGGCTATTGGCTTTGTTTGCGGCTCAAGGCTGCCAGTGTTTCCACTTGGCCCTGCAGTTACTTCTCAGGCTTCCGTGTGGGGAAAGCAGTCAGCCTGGAGTGATGATAACAGAGATGGAGACCACGGGGGCGATCCTGGACCAGGCAGGGTATAAAACAGCCTCGCCCCTTTGCCCAGCATCATCAGACATCCTGCTCTGTATAAGCAGCACAGAGACGAGCCCTTATCTTTGAAAACAGACATCATAAGCTTCTTGGAAAGCCTAACCGGCAATTAGCCTGCTGAGGGCACAGTGATGGAAGCTGGCGAAAGAAGTTGGTAGCCAGACCCGACTGTGAGACAATAAGGAACAGTGTGGACTGTGTTCAAGGGAGAGACAGATGCCTGCCCCACCCCAATTCACAGACTCAGCTGTTCTCCAGCTGCTGCCGTGAGGAAGGCAAGCCCAGAACTGTCAGATCCTTCATCAAAAACAGAAAACGGGGTGGGAGGATAGACTAGGAATTTGGAATTGATATGTACACACTGCTATATTTATTTTTCTAAAGGGAAGGGCTTTTGGGGGGGCATTGTTCTGGCTGTGCTGGATCTTCATTGCTGTGTGTGGGCTTTCTCTAGTTGCGGCAAGCGGGGGCTGCTCTCTAGTTGGGGTGCGCGGGCTTCTCACTGCAGTGCCTTCTCTTGTTGTGCAGCATCAGCTCTAAGCAGCTTAGCCACCCTGCGGCATGTGGGATCTTCCTGGACCAGGGATTGAACCCATGTTCCCTGCATTTAGCAGGTGGATTCTTAACCACTGGACCACCAGGGAAGTCCCCCACTGCTATATTTAAAACAGATAACCAAAAGACCTAGTATATATCACAGGGAACTCTGTTCAACATTGTGTAATAACCTAAATGGGAAAAGAATTTGAAAAAGAATAGGTACATGTATATGTATAACTGAATCATTATGTATACCTAAAACTAACACAGCATTGTTAATCAACTATGCTCCAATAAAAAGTAAAAATTAAAAGAAAAGAAAATTGGCATTTGTAGTGCAATCCCCAAATCTGTCAACATCGGCAATGAATTTGCATGTTTTTAAAACACTATAAATATTGCCGACAAAGGTCTGTATTCAAAGTTATGCTTTCTCTGGTAGTCATGTATGGATGTGAGAGTTGGACTATACAGAAGGCTGAGCACCGAAGAATGGATGCTTTTGAACTGTGGTGTTAGAGAAGACTCTTGAGAGTCCCTTGGACTGCAAGGAGATCAAACCAGTCTATCCTAAAGATAATCAGTCCTGAATTTTCATTGGAAGGACTGATGTTGAAGCTGAAACTCCAATACTTTGGCCACCTGATGTGAAGAACTGACTCATTAATGCTGTGAAAGACTGAAGACAAGAGGAGAAGGGGATAACAGAGGATGAGGTGGTTGGATGGCATCACCGACTCAACAGGCATGAGCCTGAGTAAGCTCCAAGAGTTCGTGATGGACAGGGAAGCCCGGCGTACTGCAGTCCATGGGGTCACAAAGAGTTGGACATGACTGAGCAACTGAACTGAACTGATAAATATTCATTCAAGGATTTAATTTAAGTCCATCAACAGGTGAACAAATCAGTAGTGGTGAGAGGTGGGACAGTGGTCATCCCTGGGACAGGGACAGTGTTCAGAAGGGAGTATGGGTGTGGCCCTGGGGACTCTGAAACCACCATTACACAGGGATGTGGCTTGTGAAATTCATCAGGGTGCACACTTAATGATCGGTACAGTTTTTCATAGGCATATGAACAAAAGTTACCAAAGAAATACATATACATGTATACATGTGTGTGCTAAGTTGCTTCAGTTATGTCCGACTCTTTGGGACCCCATAGACTATAGCCCCCCAGCCTCCTCTGTCCACGGGGATTCTCCAGACAAGAATACTTGAGTAAGTTGTCATGCCCTCCTCCAGGGGATCTTCTCGACCCAGGGATCGAACCCACATCTTCTGTGGTTCCTGCATTGGCAGGTGAGTTCTTTACTACTAGAACCACCTGGCAAGCCTAAGTATGTATCTGTATATATACACATATATATAGGTCAGATATACAGATAAAATTTATTTCTTTAAATATTATTTTCTTCAAATAATATAGAAAAGAGAGTACACTTCCTGCAAACAATGGAGGGATGTTTTAGATAAAGTATACAGGAAACAAGGCCATGCAGAGAGGTGGCTGAAACAGCAGAATTCCTTGAGGTGCTTCAATTTCTATACAGTTTCTCCCAATGTTGGGGTTGGGGTGAGATGTGTTGACAGATGCTTGCAGGCAGAGGATGTCATTCAGAAGGATCAATGCACGTGGCAGTCCTGGCATGGGTCAGGGGTGGTGACAGCAGGGCTAATGGTCTGAGTTCTTTGTGGAGGTTAGGAACTCCATGGGCCAGGGCCACTCTGGGGGAGGACCTTCTCCTGCCAGCTTCTGGGGATGATACGCAACAGGGAGTGTGCAGAGTGGGGGCAAGGGTGGTTAGGTGTCAGATGATGCGGTAGCAGGAGATCGCAGAGGGTTTCAGTGTCATCTTGAGAACTAAGAACCTGAGTGTCCTGCTCATGGTGGGCAGCTTCCAGGAACAGGTGAGAGAAAGAGATGGGCTGGTGAATGAAGACGTGGAGGGGGGCTGCGGTCAGAAAAGGGGCATCACAGAGATACAGATCTTATCTCGGAAGGAAGGGCACGGGCGATGACGCCAGAGGCTGGGGTCAGTGCAGCGGTGACATGCATGAAATCCACCAGCACCCATGCAAATGTCTTTGCAACAGAGACAAGGCTGAGACTGAGCATAAATTGGGGCAGAAAAAGAGGAAAAAAATATAATCTTGGGGACACTTTAATATAGAAAACCTGTGTTTGGGGTGGGGTGGGTAGAAAGAAACAACAAAGGACAGGGCTTAATCTGCTCCAGAAGGAATGTCCTGTTGCATTTCAGCCTGGGAGAGAAGCTCCGAGTTGTGGAGTTTGCAGGGCCCTCAGGGAGGCCTTGGGTTCAAGGGGCTGAGCCACCTACAGACAGAGGTGGATGACATGGCCATCTCTGTGAGTGCTCCTTTCCTCCTCTGCAGACTGGAAACAAGCTGCTAAGATGAAACCGGCTCCAACCACTGGCCCGCATGCAGCACACCTTGCTCGCTAAGGAGGGGCTGTTTCCCCCCTACTGCATCACCTCGTAACAGACATCCACTCTCCTTCCTTCTTCTCAGCTTTCTCTGGGACATCCCAGAAAAGTGAAATATAAAATCACATTTCTTAATTTTCACTATTTTATTACACACTCCTCTGTCTCCTTCCAATAGTTTTTAGATGTATTAGTGGTTCAACAGGACTAATGGTTTTTGCCCTGAACTTGCTCTGAAACCTCTTTGAACCTGTAGATTTTACTTCACCGACGAACATGGGCCCCTCAAGGACAAGCTCATGTCTCTTGATCTTCCCTGGGGCCTCAAATGCTGCCTGGGAAAGCCCTTGATAAAAGTGCTCAAACAGGGCATTTTAAGGGCACTGATATGGTTCTGCTGTTGTTGAGTCACTAAGTCATGTCCGACTCTTTGCAACCCCATAGATTGCACCACACCAGGCTTCCCTGTCCTTCACTATCTCCCAGAGTTTGCTCAAACTCATGTCCATTGATGCTGCTGTGTAAGATGGAAATGTGTCATTATATAGTTGTCAAAAACCATAAAATGTGTAACATCAGAAGTGAATCCTGATGCAAACTAAGGATTTTGGACAATGATGGTTCATCAGTGGGAACAAAAGTGCAGCTCTGGGGCTGCAGGTTGATGGTGGGTGGAGTGTGTGGTGCTTGTGAAAGGCAGGGCATATACAGTGTTTTCACTCAATTTCGCTGTGAATCTAAAACTGCTCCAAGAAATAAAGACTATGTATATATTTTTAAAAGGAAGTACTCAACCAGGACTTCCCTGGTGGTCCAGCAGTTAAGTCTACACTTGCACAGCAGGGGCACGGGTTCAATCCCTAGTCAGGGAACTAAGATCTCACATGCCGCACGGTGTGGCAAATAAACAAATAAATAAATGCAAGCTCTCTCTCTATATATATAAAGTAAGTGCCGTGGCTCAGTGGTAAAGAATCAGCCTGCCAATGAAGGAAATGAGGCTGGAGCCAAAGGTTTGATCTGGAATATCATCTGGAATAGGAAATAGCAACCCACTCCAGGATTCTTGCCTAAGAAAAGCCTTGGGCAGTGGAGCCTAGTTGGCCACAGTCCATGGGGTCAAAAAGAGTCAGACACAACTTAGCAACTAAACAACAACGAAGTGTTTGCTGGGTAAGTTTTTTAAAAAGGTACACATGATTTATAAGAATGTATTATTCATTGACTATGTAGTAGTGTGCATGTAATAGAAGTGCATGCTCAGTCGTGTCTGACTCTTTTCGACCCTGTAGACTGTAAGCCCACCTGGCTCCTCTCTCCATGTAATTATTTAGGCAAGAATACTGGAGTGGATTGCCATTTCCTTTTCCAGGGGATTTTCCCAACCCAGGGATTGAACCCGCATCTCTTGTGTCTCCTGAATTGGCAGGCAAAATCTTTACCACAAGTGCCACCTGGGAAGCCCTCACTGACGACAGAAAAAGACTTAAAATGGTCACCTTTCCCTTCTTCCAATAAGCATTTCAAGTCCATGACAATGTGAGGAGAGCTCCTTACCTTGCTCTCCTACCCCGGATCACACACACATACTTGGGCATCTATAAACACTCTTTGCTAGGAAAGGATGTCTGTTTCTTCGTGGATCTGTGTTAACTACAGAACCAGCACATGCTAAGTGCCTGGAGAATGAAACAGTCAGAGCAAGGACCAGCATACGAGTAGAATGGCTGGGCATGCTGAGCCAGGGTGCCTTTCCAGTCAGGGGGCAGGGTTTCCAGCCAGAAGGAGGACTAGTAGGAAGAGACCTTTTAGCTGGGGATGAGGGAGAGGCACCAGGAGTGATCTGTAGGTTACCTTTCTCTGTCAGCTGGGTGTGTGGTCTCCCTCCGGAAGATTACTTTAATGGACACGTGGGCCAAGTCCTATGTTCTTTCAGCATCTCCTGTGGCAGTAAGCAATGTCCTAAATGAGTTCCTGCCCTTTTAGGACAGGTCATCTCCTGCACCTTGGAAAAAACTTTCAGGACAAAGCTGTGTGTGCTCAGTCCTGTCTGACTCTTTGCTACCTCATGGGGTGTAGCCCACTAGCTCCTCTGTCCATAGAATCTTCCAGGCAAGAACACTGGAGTGGGCTGCCATTTCCTTTTCCAAGGGACCTTCCTGACCCATATCTCTTACATCTCCTGCATTGGCAGGCAGATTCTTTACCAACCGCGTGCCACCTGGGAAAGCCAAGGCCGCCCTCATCCAAACCCACAGCAGAATTCTCAGTGCCACTGTGTAAAGTTCATCCCGAGAGGAGCTCAGATTCTGCCTGAACAAGGGAAGGTCAGCTTATTAGTGCCACCCCACCTCCCCCGATGCCCGCCGGTGTGGCTGGAGGAGCAAAAAGGCAGCTTTCAGACTGTCGGTGAAGACATTCCTTCCCCTTAGAGGCAGAGGCAGCTGCAGGCTGCGGGCACGTGTCAGAAAGACGGAGGGCGCCCGGGACAGCGTGTCTCCGGGGACCCCAAGGGCGCCGCGGGGATGGGTTGGGGAGGACGGGCCCTGACCTCAGTGCAGCAGAGACTCAGGATTCGCAAGGGGGGCTGAGAATTACTGGCTTTTCCTTGCCCTCCTCTCCTGTCCGTTGGAGTCTTCTCCACCTTTCCTCTTCATTCTGTCACTTGAAGGGTCACATTATAGAAATGAACCTATTTTTGGCTTTCTACGTGCTGAATTGCATTTTAAGAATCCCTTATAGAAGTCAGTGAACTGAGGATTACATATTTCTTCCCCACCCTAGCCCATCCCACCCCCAAAAGAGAAAGGTGAGGAGTGGTAGTGAGGAGGAGAAAGCAAAGAACCATGAAGGTTGAAAACGGTCCCACTCTCTTCTCCACCCACAATAAGGCCCTAAAAAGACAAAGCTTCCTCCACACCCAGATCTACAGAATTCGTTCATTCAGACGCACGTCGGACATCGAGGACGCAGGAAAGGCAGACTCAGACTCCGGCGTCCTAACTGCTCCACCCAACAGAGGCAAACGTTCAAAGAGACACAGATCAGCAGAAAAGCCCAGTTTGTAAAGCGGCTCACAGCATCCGCGAAGCTCGCAGGAAGGATGCGCGGCAGCGAGGAAGCCCGGCCCGGCCGCGCCCCCGCCCGCCCCACTCTGGGCGGGGCCATCCCTAAGACGGGCTACCATTGGCCTCCCGGCTTCCGCTCGGGCCAATCAGCGTGGGGCCAGGCCTGCCGGCACCACCCCCTGCGAGCGCGGGATGCTTGACCCAGCTGCGCCCAACAGGTGAGGCCCGAGCGCGGCGTCTCGGCTGGTCACGTGGCCGCGGCCGGCGACCCGCGGGGCCGAGGGGCAGCCGGGCCGCGGGCCCCGCCCCCGACACGAGGCGGCGCCGCCATCTGCTTCCTCCGACCAGATGCGGGGGTCCCACGCGACCCAGGGGCCGTGCGCTCTAGTCCCCGAGGCCAGCGGGCGGAGGAGCCGCGTCTCGCGCCCTTGACTGCGCATCGCCCACCCCCTCTAGATCTGGGGTCTCCGCGCAAACGCCCCTATGGCTGCCAGAGAGTAGACACGTGGCCTGTCGGGCCTGCTGGGACTTGTTGGCCATTTCTGTCACCAGACCTTCCCTCCCGCCCCCATTCATTATGTCGAGTGTGTCTGAAAAATCTTCTCTTCCCAATGTATATGTACCTTTTTTTCTCCCACTCTCCATTTGTAGCCCCAAGCTTCATGTTGCCCATAACTATCTCTCCACATTTTGTGAGTTTCTAAGCAAGTGTAATCCTGTTAAGTATTGTGGGGCAAAGATCTGGGGGAAAAAAAACAACAGGAATTCTGGATCATGTGCCTCCAAGTTGCCTGATGAACGCGTATGGCATCATTCACATCTACTCAAAGTGTAGTTTAAAAGAAGTGACCCCTTGGCAATAGTCTAGTTTGGACTGAAATGCAGTGTACAAAAATTAGTCTTAACACATTTGCTATAGTTAGGACAAAAATATTTTGTGCCAAGAATTCATCTGTTCTGTAACAAATGTATCAACTTAAAGTCACAGCAAATTCTTGTCTACACACACACACACACACACACACACACACTTTTAAAATGCAACAGAAAATATAAATGCCTTGCTGGCAGTACTCTTTATGCCAGCTCTTTCTCTCCAGACCTGGACTCATTATTTTTAAAAGCAGCTCTCTTTGGGATGCAACAAACTGCATTTCAGCTTTGCAATTTAAAAATGCTTCATACTTGACACAGTGAAGCACAATTTTTTAATGCCCCAGTAAACTTAGGCTACTTTTAATATTTTTCAAGTCACAAAGCTGGTATTTAAGGGAAGAATTTCAGATATAAAGGAAACCAATGTCACTCATCTCCATATGGAGAAAATTAATGGGGGATTTTATAAGCATTAGACCTATTTTCACAGTCTTTTGACTGGAACAAAAATTATTCATTAACATATCAGTAAGCTGGTAATTGCTCCTCACATCCTAAACTTTCCCCCAAATCTAAAATCTGAAAGAAAAAGCAACATACACTAATATCAGTTTTATTTGGTGTTAATTTTATTTTGGTATAGTTTGAGAAGAATAGGAGAGTTCTAACAAGGTCATCTTTTAAAAAAATATATATATATATTTTAAAGTTTTATGTTCTATTCCCGAAGAGTTTTCAAAGATATCAGTATCTTATTTCTTTTTGGTCATGGTAAATGTTTTCATTTGAGGTAGGCAGCATATTGTATTCATTACCCTTGAAAATATGCCATATACTTGGGGAATTCATTTTGCTGAGATGCCTGACTATCCCAACAGCTTAGCACTGAAATTTCCCTTACTCTCTGGAATCACTGACTGTTAAAAGAGGGAAGTAGCACCCTATTTGGGAACTAAGTCTATTCACAGCAAAAGAAGTGCTCATTATGCTGTGCCTCCAGACTGGACATTTTGTGTTTCTGTCAATCAACTTAATTTCCATGTTCACAGAATTGAGAGCATAGGGTATTCAAAAACTCTGACAACCAAAGCCATGGGCAGGCAGCCCTGGTCATGTATTTCAGTCCTGAAGCTTTACATAAATGCCTTTTTTTTTCAATTCTTGGTGTGCTTTTAATTCTAAATAATTTTGGTGATTCAAAGAGTCATCTCATATAATCAGAAAACCTTATGTCCTACAACATTTTCAACAAAACAGTACATCGGCATATATATCTGGAGTGAGGTTTTTGTGGCTTATTGATTTTCCAAATGTTTGATAGTTTGATTTTTCAAACTATCTAAAAGTTTTCCTTCAGACAAAAATAATAAGAGCAAAGCAGAAAAAAAAAACAACAGAAGCTTGTGATGGGTTACTTTAAAAAATATCTAGCAATAAATATAACTTTAGCTGGGAAAAATATCTTTTATATATAAAAGATATTTATATTTATAAAAGATAAATATTTATAAATATTAGTCTACATTAAGTTGAAAATTTTCAATAATCTGGCTCCATTAAAAAAGCAAAATCTAGTTTAGTAGCTTAGTCAAATTGCAGTATTCTGATACATATTTTTAATGATGTGGGTTGCAACCTGATTTTTAGAGACGAGTTCAATAATAGCATATCATTTGGAAAATAATAAGTGTAATTTAATTCATGAACTTCAGCATTTTATTTACCTAAAACAAATAGGTTGCTATTTAATATTGACTATTTTATTAACCCAGAGCATCTGGGAAAACACTTATGATTAGGTTAATTTATGTTATATTTTCCCCTCAACTTGTAAAAGATTAATCAACCATTTTATGGTCTAATTTAGGTGCCTAATTGAAAACAGAGTCCAACACATGCTACACTGTCTTGCTAATAAATCTTGACAGCTTTGTAACAAGATGGTTTGTATTTCAAATTGTTGCATATAAATGTAGATTTTTGATCTTCACTCAGCAGCTTGAAGTGAGCTGCATATTTGATTTAAACTCATAGAATGAAAAAATGCAATTACTTCACAAAAGATTATCCCCAATCAGGTCTTATCTTAAAGTTCCCTTAGGGAAGACAGAAACAGTCTTTGCCACCAAGTTTCTGAAAACAGACTAAATAAAGAGGGGAGAAATTAGTTTTCTCAGCATTTGTTAAATTTAAAATGTAGGGAAAGTTGCTATTTTCAGGTATAAGCTTTCCAGACAGAGATTTCTGAAGTTACTGGGTTTTAGATTCTAGAACTAAAGAACTCTACTCAAAATGTAAGCTTTGTAATGGTCTTCTGGTTAAGAAGTCCATGTTTTCAGTCTTGATTTGAAACTGTACTTTTTAAAATGAATAAATTCATTCCAGGAGTTTCTGGAACATCTCATTTAACCCTGTGTTCTCCCACGTCTCCCAGCCTTAAAAGAGGACAAATGGAGGAGAATAAATTTACTCTCAGTGGGGACACTTGCCATGTTTTCTCAGTCTTTATGCTTGGGGATATTTTTGTCATTTTAATGACTCTCCATTGATTCTCACTATCTGGTGCAGGCAGAGAAAGGAAACTGCCCGGGTAATGTAATTACCCTCACTCTGGTTATAAACCAACTTTGGACGTCCTTACTATTACTATCCTGTTCTGGAGCTGGTCTTCTTTTACGCTGAATGACAAAGTGAGCAACCCTCATTGAGGTCACTGGAGGTACAACAGAAAACTCAAAACCCTTAAAAAAAAAAAAAAAAACTCAGCAACTCAGTTATGAATTCATCATATATGACCAATGTCACGTTTTGTCACTTAAGCAAGGCAGAATGGCACAGAGTGACCTCTGGAGCAGGACTGCCTGGGTTGGTGTATCAGCTTTGCCACTTTCTAGCTGTGAGATCTCGGGCCAGTGTCTTAGCCTCTCTGTGCCCGTGCTTCCTCATCTGCAGAAGTACAGACTTCCCAGGATCATGATGAGGATTAAATTTGCTAATCCTGTAGAACCTGAAACAGGTCCTGGCACATAGGGAAAACATTCAGTAAGTGTTAGCTGCCAACCTTACTAAACTACACACACACACACACACGCACACACTGCACTTTTGTTTTAATGTGGCCACAGCATTAAAGTGTCAGTTTAGTTTTTATAGCCAAACATGGATAGAAGAGTCAAGGTGGAAAGTCTAAGGAATATTTCTACATATTAAAAAAAAAAAATAGTTACACCATATTTGGCTAACTTAAATCCCAAACTGAGGTCATTCAAATTTGTGACAATCTACGAAGCCTAAGCCAAATCAAAAAGAAAAACTTATTAAAGAATGTATATACTTAATTTTGGGCTTCCCTGGTGGCTCAGATGATAAAGAATCTGCCTGCAATACAGGAGACCTGGGTTCCATCTCTGGATGAGGAAGATTCCCTGGAGAAGGAAATGGCTACCGACTCCAGTATTCTTGCCTGGGAAATCCCATGGACAGAGGAGCCTGGAGGGTTACAGTCCATGGGGTTGCAAAGAGCCAGACAGGGCTGACTGACTGGTCACAGTTTAAATCAATGTTGAAAGCCTAAATGTACCATCTTGGCAAGTATGAGGTTCTCTTGAACCACCTGTCTCTGTTTTTCAAACACTATCAGCCCCTGCAACAGAAGGTAAGGGCCAGTTTCACCAGAAGTCCTGCTAAGCCCCTCCCCTGGGATCCTCATAAGTACCTGCTAAATTTGGGAGGCCAGATTCAAGAGTAAGCTGAGTGATGAACTGGAAAAGTAAACCCAGAAGAGTCTGCATCCCCGACTAAAACAAACTCTTAGGTTGAAGGGCAGCAGTGAAGAAAGCGGGTGACTGAGCTCGCACTGCACGAACGAAGTGGCAAACTTCTCGACCTCTGGCGGATGGCAGGTCAGCTCCACATCGCTACCACTGTGGGCTCCATCCCACCACGATCCCGCCCGTTGGGGCTGATGCTGTCTCGTTTTGCCACGTGAAAGGAACTACAGTCAACTTGGGAGCCTTCAAGCCAATCTGCCTAGGCCTTGGGTCACCGGTTAGGCCTGCACCGGGCTGTTATCAATCCCTGAAACTTACTAACCGCTAGCTCAGACTCAGGCAGAATCTCCTTCTCCAACCCATGACGGATGTTGACCCTTGGATTCAACCATCCATCCTTGCCTTCAGAATGTCTCCCCTGTTTCCTATTTTCCAGCTTTGAGGATTTGTTTTAACTACTTGTTTCTGAACTGAAACGCTGGCTAATTATTATTTATACTCTTCTTCAATCCAGTGTCTGATGGCATAGACAGAGCCGAGCAGAGCTCCTCTAGGGAGCAGCAGACTGGGGCCCGCGGACAGAACTCCGAGAGGCAGGGCAAGAAGGGGGGCTTACTCCCTGGACACCGATTTTAGGAAAAGCCTTCTGGGTTAGGCTTCTTCTCCCGGTGTGGTCGGTTTTTCAAGTTAAAACGGCCGCCTTCAAAATAATTAAGTTCACACATTTGCGCAGACATTCAGAATATTCCAAGTTAATTTAAAAAGTTGTAAGTAAGCAGATGGCATTGAAAAGATTCCTTAATCCACTAACCCTGTGGCCACGCCCCGCGCGAATCGAGGCAGCCCCGGAACCCAGCTTTAGGGGTGAGCTGCGACGTTTAGAGTTCGCTCCTCGCGCCGCGCTCCGCGGGGTCATCGCCGCGAGCGCTGGGCCTCCGGGCCGGACAGTTCGGCCCATCAGTGTAGCGATGTGACTGTGGGGGAAGAAGGCACTTTCCGCCCGCCCCCTCTACCCCCTCCCGCCCCGAGGCGCGGCGAAGCCCCCGCGCCCCCCAAGCCCAGCCGCCCCGGGGGCCACGATACGAGCGGCTGCAGGCGCGCGGCCAGCCTTTCCAGGGCGACTTCGTTCTTTATTCAGCATTTTGAGTCAATCAAAAGGAACGTGGCAGGTGGAGGGCGGCCGCCCAGGAGCCTGCGCGAGTCTTCCTGTGGGGATTTCCACTGCCTGCCCAGGTGCTGCTGGAACCGCCCGACATTAAGGATTCAATTCTTTTCCTGCCAGTTCCTCCCCGGCGCGTCTGATCTCCGAAAACGCCAGACTGCCTCCGGCCTCCGATGGGTTCTACCTGGAGGGCGCTAGTAACAAGCCTGCCAGTCCGGGCTCCCGGAATCGTTATCCCCCAGGAGGAGGCGCGGTGGGGCTGGAATAATGACAACAATACAGTCGATGACAATAGCCGGCAATTAGCGCGGCCCCCATCTGCCAGCCAGGCACCCGCACGCGCCGGCGCAGTCGCTCCTCCGCGCGCCGCCCGGAGCGCAGGTGAGGGTGCCCAGGACCCCTGCTAGCTGCCGGGGTCGGGACGAGCATCCAGGCGCCGGGCTCCAGAGCCACCATTCGCAACAACCGGTGTCCAGGGCCTGGGGACGGTGGGAAGGGTGACGGTCACGGCTGGCTAAACCTCGAGATTTGGGCAACTCCTGACAATAATAAAAATGTTAGGACAAAAGGGAGGGGGAGGGCGAGGCTGCGGAGAGAGCGGTTTTAATCCGCTCGGCCAGCCCCCTTTTATCTTTCGAGCTCTCCCGGTCCCCAAAGAGAGGATGGGGGCAGGGATGGGGTTTGGTTCGATTCTCCTCTTTTGTCTTCCGAAATCTCCAGCCTCTTGCAGGCTGATTGGGCCTGGAGGGGTGCCGGCGAGTCAAGGGAGTTATGTTTGTGGGGGTCTGAGGCAGTGACCGGGGAGAAGGGCCGGACATCTGGTTGGCGACGAGACTTCCCGAGGCTGGAGTCTGGACCCCTTGCTCACCCGAGCCTCACCGGAAACTCAACCAACCCAACAGCTCACCCCCAAAGACTGCGGGAGACCTTGGTAAGAGGTCGTGATTATGACTCCCGGAGGGGGGGTGGGGGTGGGGGACAATGTCCCTTTGGAACCGCACCCATAACCCGACCCGAGAACCGAGTTTACGGGAGCCCACGCAACCCGCATTTCTCAAATCCATGCACCCAGAATATTCTTTGCACCCCGGCGCGTCAAGGGTCCGCGGAGACACGCGTCCCTCCCCCGGGTCTCTCAGCACCCGGGCTGGGGAGGCGGAAAACCATTGGGCCGTGCCCCCGGCGCCGGGAAGCCTTCAAAGCTGCGCGCCTCCCGTCGGCTGCAGTGCGCGCCTTTGCCCGACAGGGACCAGCACCGCTCCACGCGCCGCGCGCCTGCCCGCTCGCCCTCCGCAGCCCAGGCTGCCGGGCCGCGAGCGGTCTGACCCCCTTAGGAAAGTGAACGGACTCCCCGCGGCCTGCTCAGCACGGCGTCGCTCCCACCCCATCCCCATCCGGACAGCAGAAGCTGCTCTAGAAGTTGGTCTGGGGCGGAGACCGTCCCGGATCCGAGAGGAAAAATAAAACACGAGATTCGTTTGGGAGGCGGCCACGGTTAGAGGGTTGCGCGCTTTTCTGAGCACCTTCCCAGTGGCTGGCCTCCATCCTGAGGAAAGATCACCGGATTAATCCCTGGGCACTGTGGGCCGCTGAGCCGCCAGATATTCTGGAGAAGTGTCTCCAGACTGGGGCGAGAGCGGAGCCCGGGGCAGCACCGCGCGGTCGTCGCTCGGCTCCCCTTCCAGCCCGGGTGGTCTGAAGTTGTACCCCTGTCAGTTCCCTGGTGCATGCCACGTCCGCGTCCTCTCCCCGTCAGGATCGCGGCTGGAGCCCCTGGCCCTTCCCGGGACACTCACCGGTACCAGGCGAGGCCCTTGTCGTAGCTGCGGTCGAAAAAGTGGGGCTCTGCGCCCACGGCGCGCACGTCGGGGTGCACGCGCAGGAACTCCAGCAGCGCCCGCGTGCCGCCCTTCTTCACGCCGATGATGATGGCCTGCGGCAGCTGCTTACTCCCGGACCCGCTGAAGAAGCTAGAGATGGGGCTGGGGGAGTCCGGCGTCTCGGGGCTCTGCTCCTCCTGGCTCGCGGCGCCTTCGGCCATCTCTCTGCCCGCAGCCGACTGGGTGGCTGGCGCCGCCGGGAACGGGAGCCTCTGGGGAGGCCCGTCGGGACCCGGGGCCGGCGGGGCGTGGGCGGCGCGGGACCCGGAGCCCAGCAGCAGCAGCCCGGGCGCGGCGGCGCAGGAGCCGGCGCAAGAGTAGACGAGCAAGTAGAGCCAGACGCAGAGCATGGCGAACAGGAGCGCGAGCCTCCTCCTCACCGGCGGCGGGGGCGGCGGCGGCTGCGGCAGGAGCCGGCCGGGGACATCGAGGCAGGACCGGCCGCCGCTCAGGCGCTGCCCCATGCGCTGCCCGCGCGCGCGGCGAGGGGCATGGTTCAGCACAAGGCGCAGGGCCCGCGGGAGCAGGGAGCGCGGCGAGAGTTCCCTGGACGCCGGGCGGTTCGGCTTATTGGCCCCGCGCGCCCGCGGTCGCCGCTGTTGCTCTGCCCCAGGTGGCGGCGGCAGCTGCACGGCCAGCGGCTTTTGACATGTTGCCGGGAGGAGCCACAACTGGAACGAAGGTCGGGTGGTGGCAACTGCCGGCCTGGGGCTGCGACGCCGCGCTCGGGGCCGGTAGAGTTCCGCCCTCCGGCGTCCCGACCCCTCCGGACTGTGCGCGCCGCACGGCCGCTCGCCGGGGCTGCCTCGTCGCGGTCCTGTGAACCGAGCTCTGAGCGCAGCCCCGGCGCTTCCCCCGCGGAGGCTGCGAAGGAGGACTGCGCAGGAAGAGCGCCGGAGACCGAGGCAGAGTGGGCGGGCCCGGCCACCGGGAGTGATGGGTCGCTCCACCTACCAGAAACCCGAGGCGCCATGCAAATCCCGCCGCTTAGCTGAGGGTTCGGCAGCCAACCAGCTCCCGGAACATGGGGGTGTGGAAAGGGTTTGGGGGCGGTGGAGAGCAATCGGGGGATTCTATTGGATGAGAGACAAGGGGCAGGCCTGGAGGGGCGGAACCAGGGGCTGGTGACAGGCGCAGCTGGGAGGAAGGATGCTGGAGAGACCGCGCACGCAGGGAAAGCACCAACCCTGCGATCCCTGCACCCCGCCGCCCGCGCGCACTTCCGCACTTGCTCCCGAGGAGCCGGGCTCGGCTGCATTTGCCCCTGTGTGCGGACACGCGTCTCCATGCAGATGGTTCGCGGGCGGGATCGTGGTGTGTGCGCGCGTTAGAAGTAGGGAAGGGGTGGAAGCGCGAGAGTCTGGCGGGAGATGCCAGCCCACCCCACGCCGAGACTCGGAGGGGGGCCCTTCCGGAACTGGCATGGTTTAGGAAGTTTAAGTGGAAAACGCTGTCGAACTTTTTTTTTTTTTTTAAGTCTTCTTACTCTTTGCTGGGAGTTGATCTCTCTCGGGCAGCAGGTTAACGCGATCGGTGGATCGTTAGATAGTTCCTGAGGAACTGTCCTTAGGAAAAATTCTTCCCTCGCTTCCCCAAGTGCTGGAGAAAGGTCGGGAGAAATTAACATGGAGTTAAAGGCTGTGGGAATTTTTCCCGGCGCCGAAAAATGAGTGTGAAAGTTTTGTGCGGATATGAGTTGTTGGGGACGTTGGAAAACGTTCTCTTCCCCTCCCATGAATAAATATCAAAGCCAACATTTGCCTGCATCAAGAGTCGGTTTGATTTGCTGACCTGTTACACCAAGTATTAGGTGTTTTTTCTATGCCAAAAGTCAACTCGGAGCAAATCGATCCCGGAGTTGCACTTAAAGTCCGCTCCAAGTCTTTTTCCAAGAGTTTCCTCCGTAGAGTGACCCGTCCCGGCCTGGCGGCGGCCTCGCTGCTACATTGATGCGCCGCGTTCCGGTTGGAAGCTTCGGTTCACGCCGGCGGCACTCAGGAAGTTCTGGATGAGAAGACTCGGCCCCAGAGGGGTCAGCGGGCCTCCCACGCTTCGCCCCGCGTGGTTCCGGGACAGAACCTTCCTTCCGATCCCGACCTCCACGCGGCCCCAGGCTGAGCGCGGCCCCCGCTGCCTTCCCAGTGCGCGCGGGCGGGCGGCGGAATCGCCGAGCCCCGGTCCCCCTGCCGCGCTGTCCCCTCCCGAGGAAGTTCCCCGAGTCCCGCAGTCTCGCCGCGGGTCCTGTTCCCCTCCGCCGGGAACACACCGAGGACGCCTCTCGGTCGTGAGCTTCTGAAGTTGGAAAGTCTGCTGGAGAGCGGGAGCGGCGACCCAGTAGGGTTCGGGTGACCCTGCGGCCCCCACCCGGCCCCCACGCCCAGTTGTGCCCCGGGCGACCTCCTGGTAACTCTGGAGCCCAAGACATTTTCTAATAGAGTGGCTGCGGGGGAAGTAATTTAGGAAGAAGATTCCTCCCCCCTTTTATATTCTCAGGGAAATTTTATTCCCAGCGCTCCTTTCCCCTCTCCTTCGGAAGTGACTTATCTCCCCTTAGTTTTTAATTACATTAATTTATTACTAATTTATTTTAAAGTTCTGAAACATGAGAGTGTATTTCTGAGCATTAGCTTAGGCCAACTTTTTCTTTTTTTAAGCGAGAGGGAAAATCTTAGTGTCTCCGAAGCATTTTCTCAAATTCATATTATTTCGGGAAATGAAGTCACTGTATATTCTAGGCGGCTTTGAGTTTGCGGACGTCTGTGGATTTGGGGGTGGGTGATAGTGGTTTATGATTTGTGCGTGTTCACACGAATTGTAGCTACCACATGGCTAACTTTGGGCGTGGTTGGGTGTGAATGTTATAGTTTGTTTTTGGTTTTCTAAATCGATAATTCGAATTAAAAATGGTTCCTGTCCCGAGGGACCAGTGTGAAAGTCCAGTGTAAAAGAAGAAAAAAAAGTTCGCCGGATATATTTAGGATTTTTTTTTTCCGGGGGCGGAGGGAAAGAGGGGATAGAAGCAAAGACTTGGGCATCGGAAATTGTCAGGAGAGCGCCGCGGAGCCGAGCGACCCCGGGCCAACTCGCCGCCGAAGCCAGCCGACCGCGTTCGATCCCCACCGCCGAGCGAAGGGCCGCGCGCTGAGCTGATGTCCGCGGTGATCCTGGCCTGAGCAGCGCCCGGCGGGCAGTTCAGCCGGGCGGAGCAGCCCTGCCCCGCGACCCTGCTCTTTGACCCTTCTTCCCACTCGGCTGGTCAGCCCCAAAGAGCTCCCCGAAATCCCCGGGCGCGGCTGCCTCAGTCAAAGCCATCTCCCCACTTCGTCCCAATCAGCTGATGCGTAACCCGAGGTCAACCTGCAGGGATCTGTCGGCGCGCCCGACCGTGAACCCAATTGGAGCTGTTGCCCTTAACCAGTGCTCAGCAGTCCTGGGTCCCCACGCCACGCGACCACCCAGATGCGAGAAAGGCCGCCCTTGGATACATTTATGCCTAAGTTTTGCCACCCCCGGGAAACCCAGAGAGGAGCGAATGGGATTTCAGCACACGTGGAAGGGCTGTTTTCTCTGGGTTGGTTTTTTGCGCTTACCTAATGGGGTGCTCACCCAGGACCACGGACGGTCTAACTTGGCAGGCAGCCCCTTCCCCTTAGAAACGCACAGGCCGCCCCAGAGGCCACCTCCTGTCCCTCTTCACCTCCTGCTGCCTACTACCCTGTCGGCTCACCCTCTGGCGCTAAAATCCCCCATCTGTAAAGAAGGGGACCTGCGCCAAAGGATCCCCGTGGTCTTTTCCGCCTGAAGGTTCTCTGGTTCTGGGCTCTGGCCCCTGCCGCTCATCCCGCCCTCCCTCCAGCTCCCCGGCCGGCCCCCAGCTGCTTGCCGCAAAGGTCGCACTTCCTGGACTGCCTGAGCTGGTGGCCCGGAGCCCGGTTCCTGTCACCGGAACCCGTGTCTCCTCCCTGCCCCCCAGCCAGACGACCCCGGAGTTGGCAGCTGCAAGCTCCCTCCACCCTATGCCCCGCTGCGCCCAGATGCCCGCCCGCAGGGGGGCGCTCCGACAGCTGCGGGGTGGGGGCGGGGGTCTCGGCGCCCCAGCTCCCAGGGGGCTGTCCTTGGCGCGCCTCGGAGCCCCCTGTCCTCGCGGAAAGCGCCGATCAGAGCTAAGGGCTAGAGGCAGGCTAGCAGACCGGCCATCAGAAACCCCTTGAAAGAGTGGCCGGAGGGAAACGGCCAAGTGGAAATGGCTTCCCAGGCTGCGCTCCAGCTGCACCTGGGGGACAGTGTGTCTAGTGACCTCAGTTGAATCCATCACCCCGGCGCCGGGGCTCTGGCAGTTTGAGGTCCCAGGAGGACCCTCGGTACATCACAGAAGAGAGATGACTTCTCCTGTCCTAAGGATAAAAGAACTCTGGTGCCCAAAAACACCAGAAAAGAACTCTGGTAGTTGATGTCCCAAGGAGTCAAGGTCTTGTGCTGATTCCAGCTCCCTCCCCGTGGCCCCTGTGCTCTGGGTTTGCAGCTTCCCTTGTCCTCAGGCTTCCCTTATCCACAGGCTCCCTCTGGGCCAGGTCATCAAAGGCTGGCAGCTTCCCTCTTTTGCAAGACACAGCCCCTGTGTCCTCCTACACTGCCTTGCTTCCAGGTTCTGGAATGGTTGCCTGCTCACCTCTGCAGATCTAGGGTGGTGATGACACCTCCCCTTTCCAGCGCCAAATACATGCCTTCCCCAGGTTCTCCTTCCCCTCCAGCATCTTTGTAAGTGGTCCTTCTGTTACACAACCTGTGTGTTACTCAGGTGATGTCCCACAGCTTTCCTGCCAGGACCCTGACTTTGTCACTGTTAGTGTTAGTTGCTCAGTCTTTGAGACCCTATGGACTGTAGCCCACTGGGCTCCTCTACCCATGGCATTCTCCAGGTAAAAACACTGGAGTGGATTGCCCTGCCCTCCTCCAGGGGATCTTCCCCACGCGGGAATCGAACCCTGGTCTCCTGCACTGCAGGCAGATTCTTTTCCATCTGAGCCACCAGGGAAGTTTGTCACTAGGGTTGCATTACTTTGCCTAATCTGGTTCCCAGTCACTTACCAGCTGTGTGACTTTGAATGAATCACCTTCTGAGCCTCAGTACCACTGGCTGTCATTGCATGCCTCTGCTCCAGATGCCATCAGCCGCTTCTTTCTCCGTCAAGGTCTCCTGGCCATGGAAATCCTCCAAAGCCAGTCCTGCCTTCAGTCTTCCGGACCCGAGCTGGAGGAGGTCACGTCTTAGAGATGATGGGTCCAGCTTTAAGTTTTGCTCCACAAACTTCCATGGGCATGTAAAGGTGCGACTCTCCTAAGTGTCCCCAGGAGGCCCACTTCCTCAGCCCCTGAGACAGCATTTCTTATGATCCCTCTGGCATTTCTCAAAACCTCTTTGAGAACATAGATGTCCACACCTTTACACCACCAGACGACCACCCACCTGACTCCTCCCGACCCCTCCTTCCTCCCTCTTGTCACAATGGAGGAAGCTGTGGGCTAGCTAGCCTGACACAGAGTGAGCCCCAGGCCTACTCTGAACCTCAGCCCTTCTCACCTCCTATCTCCTCACCCATGAATCATCAGCCCTCCTGTGTGGACACAGACAGGCCACCCAGTCCCGGTCAGTGAAGGATGAGCTGTCTCAGCTGTTAGTGTGCTGGTGGCACACAGCCTCCAGCTGTCAGTCCCTCCAGATTGCAGAGGGTTCCTGCAGAGGCCGGAGGTCATGCCCTTTCCCAGGCAGGGGCAGGGGATTGGGGGGTGGGATGGGGACATCCAATGACCACGCAGGAGGATAAGGCCTGGTCATCCTAGCCAGCTCCAGGCATCTCTGAGAGCCTCCTGCTGGGTGGGCAGAGGATGTGGGGCTCGAGTTGCCTCTGGAGTCTCCCTCTGCCCAAGCCTGCCTCGCCTCCTCTTCCTCCAGGTGTTTGTCCCAGGGCAACCTGCACGCTTGTCCAGGAGCCAGACCTGATGTATTTCCCTCCCTGTCTAGCTCTTCCCCAATGGCTCAAGTGGTAAAGAACCCACCTGCCAATGCAGGAGACATTAGAGATATGGGTTCGATCTCTGGGTCAGGAAGATCCCCTAGAGGAGGAAATGGCAGCCCCACTCCAATATTCTTGCCTGGAGAATCCCATGGAGAGAAGGAGCCTGGTAGGTCCATGGGGTTGCAAAGAGAAGGACATGACCCAGCACACGAGCAAGCAAGCCTCCCTCTCTCTGCTGTGCCATGGGTCAGAATATCCTTCCTTTTTGAGAATGGATAATATTCCATCCTTAAACCATGGATAGCATCATGGACTCAATGGACATGAATTTGAGCAATCTCCGGGATATAGTGAAGGAAAAGGAAGCCTGGCATGCTGCAGTCCAAGGGATTGCAAACGGTTAGACATGACTTAGGGATGGAACAATATTCCATCGTATAAGCCACACTTTGTTTATCCATTTATCCATCAATGGACAGTGGAGGTCCTTCCACTTTTGGCTATTATGAATGATGTTGCTATAACCAAGAGTATAGCCATATTTCTTCAAGACCTTCCTTTCAGTTATTCTGAATATCTACCCAGGAGTGGAATTGCTAGATCCTGTGGTAATTCTGTTTCACTTTTTGAGCAACAGCCATACTGTTTTCCACGGCATCTGCTCTGTTTTACATTCCTACCAACAGAGCAGGAATGTTTCACTTTCACCAACGTGAAAACAAAGGTTTCACTTTCTCCACTCCCTCACCAACAATTGTTATCTTATTTTTTTCTCATAGCAGCCATCCTAATGGGTGAGACCTCACTGTGTTTTTTAATTTACATTTCTTTAATAATTAGTGCACCTTGCGGTATTTTTACACATTCATAGGATAAACTTTTTATAGTTTATAAGCCCCTCTTATAGAACGGATGGGGGCATCTGATGTAATACAGATGGGGAATTTTCAATCATGTCAGCATTTAATTTTAAAAATAGAACATGAATCCAGATTCCTTACCAATGCCCTTAAAATCCTGGCCTACTTGTATTTTTCAGCCATCACAGTGGGACCTTTTTCAGATACCCATCTGGTCTGTACTGAAACCCACCTTCAGAGACACAGCTTCTCACTGCACGCAGAGGAGCACACGGAGAGAATGGTAGAAACCACACCCAGGAGCCGAGAAGGCAATGGCGCCCCACTCCAGTACTCTCGCCTGGAAAATCCCATGGACAGAGGAGCCTGGTGGGCTGCAGTCCATGGGGTCGCGAAGAGTCGGACACGACTGAGCGACTTCACTTTCACTTTTCACTTTCATGCATTGGAGAAGGAAATGGCAACCCACTCCAGTGTTCTTGCCTGGAGAATCCCAGGGACGGGGAAGCCTGGTGGGTTGCTGTCTATGGGGTCGCACAGAGTCGGACACGACTGAATCGACAGCAGCAGCAGCAGCACACCCAGGAGTGTAAATGCCCTACAGTCATCGGCTCAGGGAATTTAAAGAGCTTTTCAAGTAGCGGGTGGCCACCTGAAAACCTTTGAGCAGATTCTCCTTGCTTATTGGCTGAAGAGGAACCCTGAGAATCCTCAGTGGTGTCTGGGGGCACTAGTGCTTCCTATAACTTATCTCCCAAAGGTATGTATATGTTTCCAGATATTTCCCACTGATTCCCCTTAAAGTGGCAGGAAGTCGCTGGACATAGTGTCATGTGGACCAACAGCCACAGACTTGCTGTATCACACACAGATTTTTCTCAGACCAAAGCCGCTGAAATATAACTTGCCATCCCTTCTAAATCCTGAGACATGTTTAGCCTGGAAGGGTCCCCAGAGCCAGGCGTTTGTGACCCTGTTTTTGCATATCATCACCAGTTTCTCCAGCTTGCCTTTAATAAATGCAGACGCACACTACCTCTTGTTCTCTTTTGTGTCCAAAAGGCTGCTGATTCCAGGGGTTTCCAGCTCTGCTTCACAGTCCCTTTAGTCTCATGCCAGTGTCACACCCACTTCACGATGGACGCTCTGTCCTCTTTCATTTCTGACCGTTCTTTTCTGCTTTCCACTTCTCCCTCTGGAAATCACCTTCGTAACCTATTCCTCATTTCCAATTCCCAACAGTCACCAAACAGACAGACATAACAGATAAGTGAGTTGCCCATCATCATAAACGCCATTCCCCGCCCCGCCCTGCCCCGTCTCCCTGGCTTTGCTAAGTGTATTATGGAAAAAACTGGCTGTACAACCAACGAAGATGGATTTCCGGTTGACTTCCATTAGCGCTTGATGAATTTTGAACTTTTGGGAAACCCACTTGAAATAGGAACGCCTGGTACTTTTTGTGAAGTAAGAGTGTGAATATAAAATAGTGATGCTGACTTCCATCATCCATGCATGACAATTAGTTCTGAGCCTGAAAGGTGGGCTTCATCCCCATAGTGGTCTGCCCACCTCTTAAACTCCCAGCATCAGACTTTCAACCCCATTTCTATCTGGAAGGTACAAAAGTACAAAAGTGAATCTACCTAAGAACCAGCTTAGTTTATAAAACCCACAGCAGCTTCTTACTTGGTTTCCCTAATTCTGTGTCCTGAGGAAGTTACTCATGTGTTGAAAGTAACACACTGTCCTGGAGAAAAATTCTCTCTGAGGAAATCGCTTTTATCATTAATTCAATGGGTGTTTAGCCCACAGGCTCTGCTGTGCTCATCTTAATTAACTGTACTCATCATCACTAATTTCTGCCTGTCCCTCTCCTGCTCAAAGAGTGGTTCTTGGTTGTGTGCACTTGTGGCTCTCGATTCGGATTTCATCTGGACAAGACTATCTGGTTCTGTCACCTGCTTTCCCACAACTCTTTGGAAAGTTAGTAATCTCTCTATGCCTCAATTTCCTTCTGTAAAATGGGTGGTAATGCCATCAGGGCTTAGAGCAGTCCCAGCCCCACCCTGGCATCTAGGATATGCTGGCTTTCCGCATCAGAAGTAAATGACTGTCACCTCACTATCCCTTGCCACAGTGCCCTCCTCTGTTCTGTAATTCATGATGGCCCATGATTCTCAGATGAGCAAGTAGAGAGGGGGTGCCTTCAGAACCTCTGGAGCTGAAAACACACTTAGATGTTCTGGTCTAACCCCCCAGGGAGCACCCTCCCACCCTCCACCCCCACGGACGTTCCCCCACGAGCATCACTTGAATGCCTCCTGTTCAGATACATGTCTTGAAACTTGGCCGACAGTGTAGACCATGCCTGGCTGGGTGAGAGAGGAAGGCTGAGGAGGGGAGGCTGAGGAAACAGAAAAGCAGCAGGTGCACTCTGGGCTGGTAGGTCGGTGTTGCCAGATCTTCTAATTTTTCCAGCAAAGCTAAAATAGAAAACTGGGTTTTTATGTGAAATTGCCTGCATTTTATATGGGAGGGGATTTTAAAAGTTATTTGTTTGAAATAAAGTTTTAAAAGAGCCTTGGGGGTCATCAAGCCAAACACAAGTAGATCAGACTGAGAAACTCCAACTGGTAACCTCTGTTTCTTCCAGAGAGTTCCTGAGCCCAAGCGGGAAATAACAATGTTTGCATCAAAAAGACTTCTGACTCTCGTTAACAGAAGTGAACACTGATTTCCAACAAAGTGAAGGTCATCTAAGCTGTAGCAAAAGGGACTAGACAGAGCTTCATCCCCCATGGCCTCCACTCCACCATGCAAGAGACTCCCAGTCCAGCCTCCCTCACTGTGAATGGCTCACTATTGTCAATGGTTCACTTTCTCCTGTTGGTACATTTCATCATTATCCACAGACCAACTCTCCCACTTTGTGAAAACCCTCCTCCAACCCTGCCCTGGCACCTGGCACCATCCTAGACTGACAGTCAGTGGCCAACAAATTGTTGTTACTCAAAGTAATTAAAGTAATTAAGCACATTGGGTTATTGCATGAGAGTAATAACTTACTTAATGGCCCACTTAAATACTTTTTAATGTCAGTCTGTGGTTTGCTTTAGAGCTCCTGCATTTTAAAGTGAGTGAGTTTCTGGATCTTCCACTAGCTCAAAGTCTTGATTCATTCATTTATTCATTCATGTATTTGTATTTTCTTGAGCTACCTCTTTGGCTAGTCCCTGTGTTAGTAACAGAAATGCAGTCCATTGGATTTCTCTGGTGGCTTGTGGTTAAGACTCCATGCTCCCAATGCAGAGGGCATGGTTTCAATCCCTGATCAAATAACTAAGATCCCTGCATCATGAGGCCAAAAAAATGTAAAAATAAAAATTTGTCATTTAGTTGATAAGTCATGTCCGACTCTTTTGACCCCGTGGACTGCAGCACACCAGGCTCACCTAGCCTCTCCACTATCTCCCAGAGTTTGCTCAGATTCATCTCCATTGAATCGGTGATGTCATCCAACCATCTCATCCTCTGTTGTCCCCTTCTCCTCCTGCCTTCAATCTTTCCCAGAAGCAGGGTCTTTTCCAAAGATAAATAAATAAATCTTTTCCAAAAATAAATACATAGAAATGCAATACATGCCTTCATACAACTCACAAATCTGCAGAACCATCTTGATAGCTTTAAATATAGATACAAGAAAGGTTTCTATTCATTATACAAATGAAGAAGACAGATTAGCTTAGAACATGGACACTAAGGGTGAATTGTTTTGGAAACAGATAGCCATAGACGTGGAATCTCTCCCCACTTCCTGGCCCTCCTAACTGGTGGCTCAGAGACAAACAGTTCTTCCCTAAAGGAACTGAGGAAGCCTGAATGATTCCTGTACTGCAAGCTGGCATTGTAGGAGCAAAGATCTGGAAGAGGCTTTGGTGAGCCCTTGGCTCCATCCAGGAAGGAATTAATGACCTTTGAAAGCAGACTTTCATGACCTTCCATCTGTCTTTGGCCTCAAGGACTCCTGAGTATAAACACAGATACTACCTAGCAATGATTCAAGCAATTAGATCCCTTTGGGGAAGTCCAGAGAAAGTTTGTTTTGGTGAATTCAGGCTTGCTCTATAAGCAATGATAAAGGGAATCCCTCACGCTGAAATGAAAGGATGCTGGAGAGCCACTTAAAGTTGGATAAATAAAGATCTTCAATAAAAGTAAATACATGGGCCAATAGAAAAGCCAGTATTATTTTTATTTTCTATATGTTTTAAAAGACAGACACATAAAAATCAATATCATATGATGCTGGACACAGTGTACAGACATAATCTTTTGTAACAATAGCAACATTAAAAAGGTGGATAAGGAATTGTATGAGATCAGAGAATGTGCTGCTGAAGTTAAGTTGATAGCAATTGCAATTAGATTGTTATATCTTTGAGACTTTAAATGTGTCATAGTAACCATCAAGAAAAGATCTATAGGTACATGGAACTCTGCTCAATGTTATATGGCAGCCTGGATGGGAAGGGAGTTTGGGGGAGAATGGATACATGTGTATGTATGGCTGAGTCCTTTTGCCATTCACCTGAAACTATCACATCATTGTTAATAGGCTATACCCCAGTACAACATAAAAAGTTTCCTTTTTTAAAAAGGAAAAGATCTATAGAAGATACTCAAAAGGAAGTGAGAAGGAAATCGAAGTGTTTCACTACAAAAAAATCAACTAAATGTAAAGATGGTAGTAATGGAGGAAATGAGGGACCAAAAAAAATCTATAAGATGTACAGAATCCAAATAGCAAATGCAGATGTCCTTCTTACAAGTGGTCACGAGAAGTGAGACCAGGGAAGGAGAGGAGAGCCAGTATTTTGTGGGTGGCGACTTAGAGGAGAGCTGAGACAGGCAGACTGGCTCCTTTGACTTTTTTATTTTTAATTTAATTTATTTCCCACTAGCCATCTTCAGAAGAGTGGAAAGAGGTTCACGGGATGGGATGGAGGTTTATCTACCACTGGATGGGGGTTCTTCTGTCTCTTGCCCCACACTGGTGAAGGTTCATCAGTTGGGAGTGACTTCCTCAGCCTTCCAGCCTGCATCACTTGGCTCTTCATTGGCTGCAGCACTGCTGCGTGCTGTATTTTGCAGATTTGAAGTTGGACAGGTGCAGAGGTCTGCGTGGCAGTCTCCCAGAAGGAATGCCCACCCACAACTTGAAGAATGCAGCTCTGTTTGGATAAAGGGTCTCCACGGATGGCATGAAGGTAAGGATCCTTCATGTTGAGTTCATTGAGTTGAGAGTTGAGTTCTTGAGTTGAGATCATTCTGGATCAGGGTGAACCCTACATCTGATGACAAGTGTCCTCAGAGGAAAGAGGAGGACAGAGAAAAGGCCACATGAAGCTGGAGGCTGAGTCTAGAATTTGCAGCCAGGAGCCTAGTGGCCCCCAGAAGCTAAAGGAGCCAGGGACCCGTCCTCCACCAGTGGCTCCAGAACCAGTGAGGCCACCTACACCATGAGTGCCAGGATGCGAGTGAGTAAATTTCACTGCTTTAAGCCACCAAGTGTGTAGTCATTTGTGACAGTGGCTCTAGGAACCACATATGAACAAATACACCCACAGGGCTGTCCACACAAAGACCGGGAAAGGAAGAGGCAGCTGAGGAGACAGCAGGTAAGCAAGTGCGTGTCCCAGCTCCTCCTGCAGACCTGCGTGGAGGGGGCAGGACACCTAAGGAGCAGGTTTGCATGCAAGCGCCAGGTGGAAAGTGAGGTTGGAAGAAAAGTGGGTGGAGGCTGGGGGCTGTGAGACTGAAGGGTGTCACTGGCTCATTAAAAATGGAGGCTGTTGTCCATGCAGATGGTGGCAGGATGGGGAGAGAAGAAAAGACATAAATACAGGGTTGAGATGACCCAAGGAGGGTGGGAGGGGACTGTTGACGGGGATTATCT
Organism: Cervus canadensis; assembly: GCF_019320065.1. Classification (NCBI taxonomy): domain Eukaryota; kingdom Metazoa; phylum Chordata; class Mammalia; order Artiodactyla; family Cervidae; genus Cervus; species Cervus canadensis. The sequence goes on from NC_057386.1 coordinate 28,561,348, forward strand.
GGCAAGAACGGAGCAGATGAATGAATGGCTGGAGCTTTAGGTGCTGGTGATGACATTGAAAAATGTGCCCCAAAGATATCAGGCCCCAACCCCCAGAAACTGGGACTAGTATCTTAGATAGCAAAAGGTGTGATTAAGGTAAGGGTGTTGAGACAGGGAGGCTGACCTGGGTTGTCTGGGTGGGTTCTGGCTTAGGATGTACATGTCCTTCTATGAGAGAGGTTGGCGGTCAGGGAGATTCACACACAGACACACACACACACACACATATGGGAGATGGCAATGTGACCGAGGAGGCAGAGACAAGTGTGATGGTCATACCAAGGAGAGGTAGAGGCTGGAGGAGGTGAGGAAGGAGCCTCCCCTAGAGGCTGTGGAGGGCGGTTACTCCTGTCAACACCTCGATTTCAGCTCAGTGACTTCAGACTTTGGACCTTCAGAACTGTGAGAGAACACATTTCTGTCATTTTTAAGCCCCTCCGTTTGTGGTCATTGGTTACAGCACCCCTAGGAATCTCATACACGTGGGGAGGAGGTAAGGGTTAGTTTCCCAGGTGGCGCTAGTGGAAAAGAATCTGCCTGCAATGCAGGATATACAGCTTCAATCCCTGGGTTGGGAAGATCCCCTGAAGGAGGGCATGGCAACCCGCTCCAGTATTCTTCCCTGGAGAATCCCGTGGACAGAAGAGCCCGGCGGGCTACGGTCACAGGGTCACAAAGAGTTGGACACGACTGAAGTGACTGAATACACAAGGCTGGTTTGCCCGCAAGTCCTGGCTCCTGCAGGAGGAAGGGGCCTGGAGGACTTGGGGGCTCGTGCAGAGGAAAGGGAAGCAGGGGGTGGAGAGATGAGGATTCCACCCCGTAAACATGTTCTGTAGCGATGCCGCTGGACACTGTGAACTGCACGTGCTCAGCCTTGAAAGACGAGAACAGAAATCTGAAGTACTAAACGCGCAGTAGAGATTTGAGGAGGAGGTGGGGTGCGTGGAAGACTGAGGTCCCTTTAGGAGGCACTGTTGTGTGAAGGCGAACTCAGCACCAAAATAGAAACTGAAAGGACCAGACGCCTGCCAGGAGCGGGTGGTGGAAACGAGGAGGAGACTCAGGTAGACGCCCTGCCGGGCAGACACACGCGCCCACACTTGGAGGGAGGCTTTGCGGCACTGTTTCCAATCTCACTCGACTTCAGAGCCGCTGGCAGTGTCTGCCCGAGGCCAGAACAACTGGGCGATTCAGGGAAATCATTCGTCAAACAGTTCCACGGGGCAGCCCAGTACAGAACAAAGCATATGAATTCTTTATTCCGTGGTTCCCCCTCCCACAACTTCTGAAATGGCAGGAATTGTGCCCACTTTACAGATGGGAACCCAGAGAGGTGGGAACACACCCCTGCCATCACGGCGCCCAGGGGCAGACCCAGATTCATGTTCAGCGGTTTCTCCATCAGTGTGTGGACGGAATGGATATATATGGTCTTGGAAATCTCCGAGGCCGTCAGCCAGAGATGAAACATGTGTCAGCGTAAGTAAGACACTTGAAAAGAGTGAAGGAAAATCTCTTAAGAGCCACCTCCGCGTATTAGGGGGCTTCCCAGGTGGTTCAGTGAGAAAATATCAGCTTGCCAATGCAAGAGGTACAGGAGATGCAGGTTCCATCCCTGGGTTGGGAAAATCCCCTGGGGAAGTTGGCAACCCATTCCAATATTCTTGCCCGGAGAATTCCATGGACAGAGGAGCCTGGTAGGCTATAGTCCATGGGCTCGCAAAGAGTCAGACATGAGTGGGCACAAATGCACGCATGCCCTGTGTTAGAGACCAGGGGGGTGCATGGACCCTCTGAAATTGCAGAGTTGTAGCGGCATGGGTTCATTTTCTAGGTGGCGATGGCGTTACCTCTCATGGGAGCCTCAAAAAACATTAGTCTTACTGCTCTAGACATAAGACACTGTGCCAAGTGTTATGAGTAATCATCAGTCTTCCTAAATCTAGCTGGCTGCCCATAACCCATAAATAAAGACGGTGCTTTGGGAAGAGTCTATAAAATTGACATATAAATATTTTTGTTTTATTTTTCAGTCTCGGCAGCCTCCGTCTGGGCAGTTCTGGTCACATGTAGGTGTGATATAAAGATATAAAACCTGCCCCCTGAAAGGAAACCCAGAAGTTGCCAAGTCCTTGACAATTACGTAAAGACTCTATTAAAACTCTTTACAACCTTGTGTCTACAGCCCTGCTCATCTCACTGAAACTTTCTAAACTGCTAGGATCCCTTCTTAGTGAGGTGACAAAGGTTAGTAAACAGGATGGGGACTTCCCTGGTGGTCCAGTGGCTGAGACTCCGCATTCCCAGTGCAGTGGGCCAGGGTTCGATCCCTGGTCGGGGAACTAGATTCCACAGGCCACAACTAAGACCCAGCATAGCCAAATAAGTAAATATTATTTAAATAAAATAAAATAAAATAAACTGGCAGCCTCCTCTACATTAGAGAAGCGCAGACGAGTGAGGAAGAGAAAGCTTGAGTCAGTGACAGGCAAGGATATCCTCCTTACACGTTTGCTCTGCTAAAACCCACCTGGCTTAGCCTAGGTTCCCTGGAGGAGCAGAACCAATAGGACTGATGGATTGGCTGGTTGGTAAGGAATTGGCTCCCACAGTTATGGAGAATCAGTCCTAAGACCTGCAGAGCTGGTCGATGCAGGACAGCCGACAACAGGGTCTAAAGTCCGGGGATGCTCCAGGTGAAGGACAGGGCGCAGAGGGCCACTCTCCCTCCCCACCTCTGTGTCCTATTCCCGCCTTCCACGGACCGGAGGGGACCACCCAGACTGGGGGCGGGGGGGCGGTGAGCGGCTGAACTCAGTCCACTGATCCAAATGTCCATCTCATCCAGAAACATCTGCACAGACACACCCAGAATGACCTCTAAGCAGACAGATATCTAGCCCCATGCAGCCCAGCCAAGTTGACACATAAAATTAACCACCACATGGGGCAGGGGTCTCGTGGGGTGGGGAGATAAAGTAGGAGTTTGGGATTAACAGACATACACTACTACTTATAACACAGGTAAACAACAAGCAGCTCCTTTGTAGCACAAGGAGCTATGTGCAATATCTTGTATAGTCTGTAAGGGAAAAGAATCTGAACAATAATATATATGCATAACTGAATCACTTTGCTATACACCCGGAACTAAGACAACAGTGTGAATCAGCTGTGCTTCAATTCAGTTAAACGCACATACACACATGTGAAGCTGACCATCACACCATCTGCTTCTTTACCCTCTGGTTCACCCTCCTCTCCAGACCCAGAGGAAGAGGGTCCCACTTCCTCTACAGTGAATTCCCCTTCCAGTCCTCACCCTTCAAGCCCTAAACATCCTCAAGAATTGCCTAAAGGTGGAGAAACCAGAAACCTGGGGCTTCCCATATGGCGCTAATGGTATTTAAAAAAAAAAAAATCTCCTGGGTTCATTCCCTGGCTCTGGAAGATCCCTTGGAGAAGGGAATGGCTACCCACTCTAGTATTCTTGCCTGGAGAAGACCTTGGACAGAGGAGCCTGGCAGGGGTCACAAAGAGTGGGACATGACTGGGTGACTTAGCACACACACACGTCAGTCGAGCTGAGGATGAGCTTTGTTCTAAGACCTAGAATGCATCCACGGGAGCTGTCATCTGTGTCCTGCAAAGAAAGAAGATTTCTGTCCATGTCTGCTGAGCCTGCTCACAGTCTAGCAGCTTAGGAACACCTGTGGGCACTTCAAGGCCGGCAAGAAGCCACGGGCCCTTCCTGCTTCCTTAAAACTCTCCTGGAGCTAAAGCCAAGCTTCCAGCCTGTTCATCTGTGAATCGGGGATTATAATCATTGAAGGGATCATTTTAGGTCTCAGTAATGAGGTGGGACAATCCTAGTGGCCAGCTTCTAAATCTAGATCTTGGGCGATAGTTGATACACCAGAGAGTGGGCACAGGCCTATGGGTCTTGGTGAAGCCCAGCCAAGTGGCTCAGCATCTCCCATCAATTCTAAGCTGCAGTGTTTGAAGGAAGTTATCCACCTGTCTGTACTTAGCGTCCCTCTGTCCAGATGGGCGCCAGCGTCAGAGCTTCTGGAGCTCATTCATTCCGTGGGGCTCCCAATAGTACCTTTGTGTCAAATAGAAGCTGGGGAGAAGCAAAGGGGATGCAAGAGTAAGAAAAGGGACCGGGCTGTGGGGGAGGCACTAAATGGAAGGGGATAGGGGCCCGGCGTGGGGTGGGGCGAGTGTAGCCTGAGACCCAGGGAGCCCTGGGCTGGATGGGACCCTCGTTAGAGGGGGCTGGCCACCTGGCCTCCTGCTGTGCCCAGCAGCCAATATGTTTTCACCTTGTCGATGCTGGCGGCTGCGGGTCTATCCCTGGTCTCGTTTATCCCACAGGGTAGTGGGCTCGGGGAGCAGAGGGACCACGGTCCCAACTGAGAGTCTGAAGCGGGAGGCCCTCCTCCTCTCCCAAGTTCCGGCCGATCGCAGATCAGAACCGGCTAAGCCCTCCCTCCCCAGCCGCCCAGCCTCAGCGTTGGAGCTGCTGCCGGAGCTCCGGGTGCGTGAGTGCAGACGTCAGCGCCTTTGATCTCCAAGCATGATGACATAGATTTATCAAATGTTTGCCTCTTTCTGCCTGTTTGAAAGGCTGATTTATGGGATGCAGCCTTAGCCTCCCTTCCCTTCTTGAAATATGAAGTGCTTGTGAATAGCCAGGGTAATATTTAATATCCTGCCAAGGAACCTCTCATACTGCCTAACAAACGCACGGCATCCCACCCAGTGGATCATGTCTGTTGGGCTCCTCTTTTTGGACTCAATAAATTAGCATTAAAATGCCTCACGGAGAATGCCCAGTGTCCCTTTCTAGCTGAGGGAGCGGGGGCAATTCCAAGGGAGGGGACCACAGCCTGGGGTGGGGGAGTCGGGCTCTCAGAAGATGCTTTCCTCTCCCGAGTGTCTGGGCAGGAGCTGAGCACAGGGGAACCTGATGCTCACAGAAGCTCAGGGTCAGAGTGGCTCGAAGACGGACCCTCCTGGCTCGTTCCTGACTTTTCCATCCAAAGTGTTCCCTAAACAATTTCCTTAGAATGTGGAAGTGTCTTCCAAGAAGCACTTTACTTGAAGAAGAAAGCAGCTGAAGTTGAAAGGTGCTGATGCAAACAGTCTTGACGGGAACTGACTTAGCTTTAAGGACAGCTCCGCCTCTCTGAAGAGGATGCAGGCCTGGGAAGTCCCGCGGGTGTGGCTGACTTGCTGTAAAGAGCAGGTAGTGAGACGCCCTGGGTTTTCACCTTGTTAATGGCCTTGGAATAAACGGACCTTCACCCATGCCTATATATAACGAGGTTTTTCCTTATGATGAGCTGGGGACCACAGGTGGTATATGATCAGACTTGCCTTCGTGGTGCTGGGCATCTAATGATCTGCAGTCGCTGGGCAGTGCCTTTGCTGGGCCTCTCCTGGGGTCCATTTCCTCACCTTCGGGACCCCAAGGCCTCTCTGAGGACCAAACTGCAAAGCAATTCCCCTTTGCCCATCCCCTTCTTAGCAGGTTCCTCAAAACTTCATGATGGGCGGGAACAGTTGTGTCCTGTACATGAGCTGATCGGATCAGGAATAAGCCCAAACCCTAAGTCAGGCTAATTGGGGCCAGCATCTCAATGTCAAGACTTCCTTTCTCTCTAGTCTTGAACAAGAAGCTGTCACTAGTCACCCGGCAGCCCACCGCAGAGGGGAGCACAGTTACCAGGGCTTCTGGTTTCTTCTCGAGGTGTGGCAGGCAGAAGGCAGGGAGGTTTGCTTTGTTCACCGTGGCGCCCCCAGCACCTGGCCCAAGGTACGCAATAGACAGATACTTGTGAATAAAGGAATGAATGAGTGTCCAGGGGGTGTCTCCTTCTTAAGGGGAGAGAGCCTGCTATGAGTGGGGCCAATGACAAGTGGAGAGAACATTCTGTCACCTGGATCGAACCGTGCCTGAAGTCAGCTGTTTCTGGATCTTTCAATTACAGGAGCCAAAACATTACTTCTCGTAAGCCAGTTTCAGTTGAGTTTCCTGTCACTGGTAATTATGAATCTAAATTGGTACAGGAAGGTAGGTTAAAGGTTAACTAATGAGGACACACTCTGCTATGACATTAGCTGTAAATTCTTCTCCCAGTTCTGTATAGATTATCTACATCTGGATGTGAACAAATGCCAAATTCAGTCTGAGAGGCCTGAATGAGTCTCTGCCTTGATTTAGGTAGGTTTTAGGGCAAACAGTTCCACTATTTGCAAAGTGAGCTCAAGTCCTCAGGGTGGATAGGTCACTGGATCATTCAGATTGCAGGGACTCAGCAGGTGGGGAGAGGGAGGGAAGGGAGGAGTGTGGGGAAGTAATTCCTGCTCTGGAAACTTTTGGGCAGAGGCTTAGGATCCTAGGCCATCCTATCACGCTTGGGGGATCAGTGAAAAGTGAGTGTTCGTTGCTAAGTCGTGCCCAACTCTTTGCGACTCCATTGACTGTAGCCCACCAGGCTCCGCTGTCCATGGAATTCTCCAGGCAAGAATACTGGAGTGGGTTGCTGTGCCCTCCTCCAGGGCGTCTTCCTGACCCGGGGGTCGAACTAGGGTCTCCTGCATTGCAGGCAGATTCTTTACCATCTAAGCTACCAGGGAAGGACTGTTTCAGGGAGGCTGGATTACGTGTGGATTGGGGCTGGAGGACAGGGTGAGGTGGGGGTGGGGGTGGTTCCCACAGAAGGTAGACCCAGCAGTGACTATAGACAGGAAGAGGGCATGAGCTGGGGAAGGGGGGCCCCCTCTTGGGGAGTGGCACCACCCTGCCTCCCTGGCCTGGGAACAGCCCGGATCTTCCCTCTGCAGTCACCCCCCCCCCGCCCCAAGGTGTGGACCTCTTTCTGTGCCCTGCACTCTTCTGCCCAGACCCCCTTGGGGTCTCCCCCTCCTCCATCCTCCCACCTACCTGTCACTCCAAGGCCTGAGCCTTTTTTCTAAAGCACAAAGCATCACAGTACTTTGTCCTGAGTTGGTTTCTTATCTTGAAACTGGAGGGGAGAGAGGCTGAGGGTCTTGAAGGTGGGGGCCGGACCCTGGTTTCCTGTAGGACTTGGAATGTCTGTACAGAGGCCACCTGACCCCGTGTCCAGGGCATCAAGCAGGAGAGGGGCTCACAGCATGAGACGGAGCTTGGTGCAAACTCGGGTCTGGAAACTGACATGTCTCTTACTGCAAGGAGAAATTTTAGTGAAAAATAAGCAGCATGATGCCAAATGAGATGAATCCACAAACAAGATAAGAAAAAAAAAAGGCTAATACTATGAATGAAAGACTTGGAAGATTAGCACTGAGGTCCAGTCCGCAAAGGAAATTAAGTTATTTGCACAGTATTGCCATGAATCTATATATCTTTTACTTTTTTTTAATTAAAAAATTTTTAATTTATTTTAAAAAATTTTAGCCATGCCACACAGCTTTCAGAATCTTAGTTCCCCATCCAGGGATTGAACCCAGGCCCCTGGGCTATAAAAATGCCGAAAACTAACCACTGGGCTGCCAGGGAATTCCCTACAGATCTTTTAAATGTTTTCAGGTATTTTGATTTTGCAATAGTCTAATTTTGTTATTCGTTTCTCACTGTGTCCTTTTTAAAGTCCCTCTTTTATTTTTCTAGCAGAGTTGCCGTATGGCCAATTAGTTATTTGGCCAAAGAACCTAGAACCTGAGGACTCCAGGGCAGAAACAGGAATGGCCTGTCTGTCTACTTCCCGCTTCTGCCACAATCCCCAAGCCCCCTTGGTCCAGAACTCTTCAGAGCGTAAGCTCCTGGGGTCTGGAGGCTGGGTTTGCCCCTTTGTTCCCACCAGGCCCAGCTCATGGCACCTGGACGGTCACTTGCTCAGTGGATGAGAAGGGCAGGCTTCTTTCCTCGAGGATGCTTTGTTTGATTTGTGTTTGTCTATTTGTTGAAGCTGGGGTGGGGGCTTGTTTGTGTTCGCCTGGCTAATGCTCTGGGAATTGTTTGTCTTGTCACCTGGCCCGTCTTTAGATGTTTGGGATGGGGTTACTCTGCCAGGCACTCCTCTCTGCCCCCTTCAGAGTTTCCTGTCTCGACCCCCGCTTCCCCCACGCCCCAGCCCCACCCTGAACAGCCTCTGTGGCTCTGTTCTGGACTTGGCTTTAGAGAGAGGAGCTGTGGGTAGAGCCAGCTGTCTGCTGAGGCTTCTACCGAGACCCTGACATGCCATCTTCACCCCCCAGTCTAGCCGATCTGCTCTCTTGTACTTGGGGTCCTCCTTCTTTCATTTTCCACTTCCTAGGCAGCACCTCCAACTCATGAGCCAGGTTGGGGGTCTTGTTTCTTTAAGCTGACTGGATGCACGTGTTGGCTCTCACCTGCTGGAAGTGGGTGATGATGAAGGGAAAAGATGGAGCCAGACACTAGATTCTCTGCGAATGTGTCTGAAAAAGCAAAGAGAGAGAGAGAGAGAGAAATTGTGGCCAAGAAGCCAACTTGACTAAGAACACCTTGCTGCTAAGTCGCTGGGCCAAGACAGCCCTGAAGATACAGGAAAGAGTGAACATATACTGCCCTTTGGAAAACAAAGACTGAGTAACTTAAGGAAGGAATGATAGTGACTCATCTTGCTTGGACTCTGGCCATTTTCTTCCCGAAACAGCGAGGGCTGTATCTGCCCTGGACTCAGTCCCACAGGGCCTGTACCCCACGCCCCCACCCCGTGTTGGTCCCAGTGGAGCAGAGACAAGTGTTCCTCCAGCTCCGGCCCCTTCCCTAAAGCCACCCGCTGGCTCCTTTGCTCCCTGAAGAGGCACCACATGTGGTCGCTGCTGAGTCCCTTCCATTCCAGGTGCCGGTGGACCCAGCCATGAGAAGCTGACGTGTTTTCCTCACTGAGCTTGGGATCTGATGGTCGTGGGGAGGGGAAGCGGGGAAACCGTGAGCGGACAGGTGAGTGACATCTGCCGGCTACATGCTGACAGATGCTCCAGGAGACACCGCAGGAATGGCGCTGGGTGGGGGGTGGTCTGCAGTTAGAGAAGGCAGATCCCAGAAACGAGAGACGCTGTGGGTGGTGGCCTGGAGGCGGGGGAGGGCCCCTGGTTAGTGCAGCCCCAGACTGTCCCGTGCGGGGTGGGGGTGGGAACAGGGACCGCCCCGACAGTGGGGTGAGGACGGTTTACAAGCTATCTTCTCTCACCTGTTATAAATGGCTTTCCAAGTCAGTTCTGTCTTGATCCTGGGCTAACAGACTGACTACAGGGGCCTCTTGTAGCCAAGAAGGGGTTATTCACTCAAAAAGCACTTCCTTGAATAAAGAAGAAGTGTTCATAGACATAATGGAATATTACTCAGCCATTAAAGAGAATGAAATAATGCCGTTTGCAGGAACACGGACGAACCTAGAGATTATCATACTGAGGGAAATAAGTTGGACAGAGAAGGAGACGTATCATTATGACATCCTTTATATGTGGAATCGAAAAGGAAATTATACAAATGAACTTACAAAACAGAAGGAGACTCACAGACTTAGAGAATGAGCTTATGGTTGCCAGCAGGGGGGAAGGATGGGGGAAAGGATAGTTAGGGGGGTTGGGATGGACATGTACACTCTGCTATATTTAAAATAAAGAACCAACAGGGACCTACTATATAGCACAGGGAACTCTGCTTAATGTTATGTGGCAGCCTGGATGGGAGGGGAGTTTGGGGGAGAATGGATACATGTATATGTATGGCTAAATCCTTTTGCTATCCACCTGAAACTATCACAACATTGTTAATCAGCTATACCCCAATACAAAATCAAACATTTAAGAGAAAACAAATAATGTGCTTATAACAAGAAAAAAAAGAAAGCAGTTCCTGAGCATGTAGTCTGGGCCGAGAATCACTTGAGATACTGGAGAAAGTGCTGTGGAGATGACGGCCCTGCCTCCACAGGGCTTATGCTCTACAGAGACAGATAATGAACTAGTCATGAGATAAATACAGAGATGGACACAGAGTGTCTTACAGCCATTTCAGTGAGGCTAGGGGGTGATCCAGAGGGAGGGGTGGGAGAGGAGTCCAGGAAGAGGGAACGAGAGGCTTCCAGCATTTGAGAATTGTGGAGAAATGGGCAGGATGGTGTGGGGGGTGTGGGGGTGGGGGTGGCAGGGGGGAGATGGTTCTAAGATCAGAGCGGGGAGCAGGGCTAGATCATGCAGGGCCTCATAGGCCCTATAGAGATTCTGCATTTTATTCATGGAGTGAAGAGAAGCCCTCGGGGGATGGAGAACAGGGGCCGTGTTGTGATCTGCCCGGAACCTTGGCAGGATCACAATGGCTGCTACGTGGACGACTCAGCAGTGGGGACAAGGGAGAGAGAAATTACAAGGCCATGAGGGGGGCAGTGGAGGAAGTGAGGGGAGGTCAGACATGAAGAATGTTTACAGGGGGCTCAAGCTGTGGCTGGACGCTGGGCCCCCTAGATGTCCTGTAATGCGCACAGTGGGGACCAGCAACAGTGACGGAACCTGAACTAGGAAGCAAGTGTCAGAGGTTCTTTGATCCAGAACACCTCTTTGCCTCTTACGTTTGGTTGGAAATTGTAATCTGTCCAGCATGAGGTCAATTATGCGTGGGTTTTTAACAAAAAAGAAGCAAGAAGGGCCTTCCCTCATGGTTCAGTGGTTAGAACTCTGCATTTCTACTGCAAAGGGGCGTGTGTTGGATCCCTGGTTGGGTAACTAAGATCCTGCGAGGAGCGAGGCCAAAAAAAAATAGAAGCAAAAGTATACTGCTCCCACTTAACTTTTCCTCTAGGCAGTTTATAAACTTATTTAAAATGTTTGACAGTTGATGGGAGAAGACCAAAAGCATGTGTGGCAAAGCTGAAGGCAATCGCTGGGCCCTGTTTGTCTTCCACTTGCTTTGCATTTAGCTGCCTGTTGGTTGTCACCATCGATCCTACAAGACGGATGGAGAAAGTGTGCCCTTGACAGATGAGGTGCATTGTGGGGGATCGCTAGCTGGCCAATCATGGCAGAGAAAAGACCAAGGCAGCAGCACTCTGACCTACTTCTTAAGTCAAGTGCATTCTCTTGGGCTCTGAGCATGTTGTTAGAAAGGTCAAGTGGGCGTTTCCCCAAACCCTTTCTCCCCTGAGTTCCTCCTGTGGGCAGTTACAAGGGTCCTACTGAGTGTGTCCAGAAGGGGTGGGTGGGTGTCAGAGGACAGAGTCTCCAGCTCTAACTAAACTCAGAGGTGTGAGTCTCCCATCACACTGGAGTCAGCAAGCAGAACAAGCTCTGCTCAGGTCCTGGCATTGCATGGGGCACAGTAGTGCTGTGTTTGTGTGCATGCTCAGTTATGCCTGACTCTTTGCGACCCCATGGACTGCAGCCCACCAGCTCCTCTGTCTATGGGATTTTCCAGGGAAGAATATTGGAGTGGGCTGACATTTCCTACCAGGGGATTTTCCCAACCCAGGGATGGAACCTGTATCTCTTATGACTCCTGCATTACAGGCAGATTTCTTACCACTGCGCTACCTGGGAAGCCCTGAGTCCCAAGCTATTTTCTTAGCAAAACAAACAGCAGATGAGGATGGATTGACAGAAAAATAAACTGTCAGAGGGAAATTCAACTCCATAGATCCTCAGAGCAAAGCAGTCTCCAACAGCCTTGTATTTTTCCTCCAGCATCAGGGCCTGGGGCACTCAAAATGTATTTAAAGTGCAGTGAAGATACTTGTATTGGGCAAGACGCATCCCATTTTTCTGTTTGAAAAGACAAACCAACTGTGGGAACAGGCAGCCTCACTGTGGGCCCACCGAGAGGGACCTTGGGTAAAATTAGGTTTCATTCATAATGGATACAGTATTTTTACTAAAAGGAAGCTGGTACAATTTTCCGAGTCAGAAGGAATATTGTGTTGAGTCGTGTTTTTTAAAAAGCTAAATAGGGAATTGGAACGACCCTTTTCCTTGTCATTAGTTTGCTGTATTATGAAATTACCCAAGTTCAAGTGCAATCCTGTGTGGAAGCTCAGGCTCCTGCTCCTGCCTGCGTGGCCCCTCTACCCTTGCAGCCCGGGGGCCTGATGGCCTTACGGCTGAGTGACACTCACGTCCAGACCGTGCGTCCCAGGCTGGGCTCCCGACATGGGCAGGGAAACGCTGGGGTGAGCAAACTCAGACCTTCCTGTCTTTAGCCTTGAGTCTCAGGAGACCCTCTGCATGTGGTTGTGCCGCCCCAGCATGGACGGCAGGCTTACCCAGAGACCTGCCGGGAGGATGCTCGGGTTCCAGGGCTTCATCTGCCTGGCAAGAGCTGGCGGTCAGCGGTCAGCGGTCAGGGCCAGTACCCCTGGCTCTGCAGGTGAAGCCCCAGGATGTCCAGAGGCCTGGATGAGCGAGCAGTGGTCTGGGCTCTTGGGAGCATGAATTCCACATTCCCGTGAGGACCAGGGGACAGGGTTTGGGAAGGTGGTCCTCGGAGGGTGGCCCTAGGGAGGTGTGAGAGTGACGAGGGCGGGGAGGTGAGGGGTTCGCGTGGAAGGTTCTCTCTTGTCCTGGGGTCTGAGCGCCCAGGGGCAGGGGCCCTGTTCGTTGTGCAGACCATGCAGCGGGAACTGTATATTCTGAGCAGGAGAACAACAGGTCAGGAGGTCAGGGAGGCCCCCAGGCCCACTTCCAGGGCAATGGAAGGGAGACTGGGTGACTCTGAGCAGAGAGTGGGGGGCAGGGGGCTTCCCTCAGGTACGCCGGCTGCTCCTTTCCACCCCTGAGCCTGCTGGTCCCATAGCCGCTCGTGACAGCCAGGCAAGTGTCACCCGTTCTGCCAGGAGCCGCAGACGGAGTGGAATGACGCCACACACACTGCGGCTCGCGGTGCAGGTTTATTGCAGCAGAGAGAACCCACTCGCCTCACAGATCTGCGGGCTGGGGACCGCCAGCCAGACGCGACTTTGTCAGTTTCCAAAGCACGACCTGAACACAGCCGAGTAAGTGCAGTCGAAAATCAGATGCTACCTCCAATCGCTTTGGGCAGTTTTCAGAGAAGGGACATGTTGCCAGGGTTGTTTGAATGTGGCTTAAACTCCCAAATAAATTCCTCCCAGGGCAGCAGTGCCCCAGAGACAGAGTAACTAAAACATCCTGTTAAGCTTCAAGGTCTTAGGGCAAATGGGACATCAGGTAACTGGATAATGAGGCAGATTTGGGGGGCTGGGGGAACCGCTGGTGTCAGAGGCCACCCCTGCCTGAAGGGACCTATGCACCCCCTGGGAGGAGGGGACAGAAGCATCCCCACCAGAGGTCTGGCTCTTGCTTCTGGCTCTCCAAGCCGCTGGCTGTGTGGAGGCTAATTTCTGAGTCCTGAAGATAGCAGGGTGGAAATGTGTTTTTCACCGAAGGAACAAGGAAAGCTGTGAGGGCTGGCTGGCCCAGCTCAGCCCCTTGACTTCCCTTCTCACTGGGCCCTGGGCCCAGCTGATGCCTGCAGCAGTGGTTGAAGAAGGAGAGGTGGGTCAGAGCTGGAGGGGCTTCTGGCTTTAAGTCTAGTATGCCCCTTCTAGAAAGAACGGCTCTGACACCACCTGTGTGGTACAGTGGATGTCAAAGATGCCCTCGGTTCCCTGGAGTTTCTGAAATGCTGCTACCTAACAGGATGGGGACAAGGGCCAGTCTGAGATTCCCAGGCAACCGTTTGAATCCTCCCTGAGAAGGTGGGCAGCAGCCAGTACTTGGTGTTCTATTAGCATTTGAGGGGGCATGAGGCTGAGAATGTGTGGGGCAGAGGGAGCTGGGCCCGGCTCATTCACAGAAGTGGGGCTGCGGCCGGCAGCTGCATTTACTCTGACGCAGCCTGTGAGGGACCAGAGGCCACGGAACCACAGATATCAGCGTGCGAGTGAGTACCTTGTCTGGCCTCCCCAGCCGGCAGGTGGGGAGCTCCGAGAAGCAAGGTGAACCTGCACTTCGACCTGAGGGAGAAGACGAACCAAGTGATGGTCGGAGGAAGGCCTCTGTAACAACCCTTAAAGGAAAACAAGCAAACAAACAAAAAACCCATCCTCTCCTTGTGTCAATCTACAGAGCCACCCCGATTCTCATTTGGGGAACATTTTGGACATCACCATGAAAAAAGTTGTCCAGTGGTCACTAAGCACCAAATTATTTTACAGCCTCGTTTCAAACGCAGCTATTTTGCTCCTGGTGCTTTGGAATAACCAAAATATTTCTCGCCTAACAGCAGAGTGGAAAAAAAAAAAAAAACCCGAAAACCCTGCGCGTCTCCCTGGACGTCTTCTGCTTTTCCCAGAGTGGGCGGCCGTCAGCTCCGCGGCGCCCCCGCGCCCTCCTCCCCGACCCGCCGCTTGCAGGTGAGCATCAGCAGTAGGAGCAGCGGCAGGTGCCAGAGGCTGCAGAAGAACAGCTTCCGGGAGCTCTTCCGGTCCGCGTCCCGGTAGAACCGGAAGCCGAGGTAGGAGATGTACAGGTTGATGGGCAGGGCGATGACTGGGAAGGTCCAGGTGGTGACGTCCAGGGCGGGCGCGGCAGCGCACATGGCGAGCAGTGCCAGGCAGTGGCGCAGGGCGACGCGCCGGCACAGGGCCGGGTGGGTGACGGACATCATGCAGTAGCCGCCCCGGGAGTAGTCCTCGCGGAGACCCCAGCTCAGCGCGTTGAAGTGAGGGAACTGCCAGGAGTAGAGGATTCCTCCCAGAAGACAGGCCCCTGCATGGAGGGGGAGGCGGGGGAGACGGGGAAGCAAGACAGGCTGTCGTCAGAGGTTTACACAAGCATCCCTTCCGCACCCCCGACGGCGGCGGCCCAGCCTGAGCGCTGCGCCCCCTCCCACCGCTTCCCCAGCCTCACCCAGGTCCTCTGCTCTGAGGCCGAGATGGAGATGGAGGAGACGGGCTGGGGCGCTGAATCCTCTCCTGCATCCCACGTCCTCACCGCTGGGGCGGGAGGCTGGGCACCTGGGTTCCCACGGGGCTGAGCACCTGCGGCTCCTGCCCGCACCCCCCCCCCCATCCCCCGCCCTCCACGTGCTCACACCACGACAAGGAAGGACACGTTTAAGGGCAGCACTGTCCCGGTGAGAACGCTGGGCTGTGCTCTGCTTCCCACAGCTGGCCTGCGAGTGAGGGGCTTGGGTGAGAGGCGGAAGGACCCTCCTGGCAGCTCCCTACTGGGCACCACCAACAGAACCGGAGTGCCGTGGGCAGCCCGGGAGATGCGGGGGTGGGCACCACAGACGGGGCGCAGGGGTACACGGTCCTCACTGCCGGGCAGTCACCTGCCTGTCATCTGCAGTTTTTTAGGACAGGTGAACACCTGAGCATCTCTTCTCTGGAGCTGGGTCTTCCCTAAAACACCCTGGGGTGAAGGCTACCAGTTACTGAGCACCCCCTACTAACAGACACTCTGTCACCTGACTTAATGTGACTGCAGGACTTTAGGTAGATTTTATAATACTCATGATGGCTCTCAGGTGGCTCAGAATCTGCCTGCAATGTGGGAGACCGGGGTTCAATCCCTGGGTTGGGAAGATCTCCTGGAGAAGGAAATGGCCACCCACTGCAGGATTCTTGACTGGGAAATCCCATGGACAGAAGTGCCTGGTGGACTACAGTGCACGGAGTCACACAAGTTGGACACTTGCTACTAAAATAACACATAATCCTCATGAAGCAAACAAATCAGACGATGCTAAGTTCCCTAACAAGAGGTGAAGGAGGAACTCAGCAGGAGCCTGTCTGATTTTCACCCTGGTTCCCCCGATACACTGGGACCGCGTCTCCCGAGGGGGCTGCAGCCACTCCTTGGAAGACAGTTCAGGTTCATTCCTCCTCTCCGCACACAGGACGTGTTCCCCGAGTGCCTACTAAGAGGCCAGCATGGTCTGGGCAGCCTGTCAAGTCCCCCCGTCCATTCTGACTCTATCTTAACTAGCACATACACATCTCAGTTCATGCGAACACTCTCCAATGTGAACAGTAAAAGCAGCAGCTTCTCTTTGCGGAATCTGCTGGCAAAGAAAGGATGGTGCCTGCCACCCACTGGGGACGACCCTGGATGCCAGAGAGGCAGCGGCCAGCAAGGAGTCCAGCGGGTGGGGAGCGCGCAATGCAGTGACCCTGACGGCTGCGACTCAGAGAATCAAACAGGGCGACCTGGGAGTGACTGCTCAGGGAAGAGATTCCCAAAGGTGACGGAGAGCCGCGGCCAGCTCCACTGTCCCGCGGAGTGGCCCAGTGTGTCTGGGGCGACGTGAAGGCTGCGGTCAGGCTGTGTGTGTGTGTGTGTGTGTGTGTGTGTGTGTGTGTGTGTGTGTGTGTGTAGACAGCGTGTGAGGGCAGAGCCCCCAGTGTGTGTGTGTAGACAGCGTGTGAGGGCAGAGCCCCCAGTGTCAGGGGTGTGTGTGTGTGTGTGTGCGCGCGCGGGCTGTGTGTGTGTGTGTGTAGACAGCGTGTGAGGGCAGAGCCCCCAGTGTGTGTGTGTAGACAGCGTGTGAGGGCAGAGCCCCCAGTGTGTGTGTGTAGACAGCGTGTGAGGGCAGAGCCCCCAGTGTCAGGGGTGTGTGTGTGTGTGTGTGTGTGTGCGCGCGCGACGTGAAGGCTGCGGTCAGGGTGTGTGTGTGTGTGTGTGTGTGTGTGTGTGTGTGTGTGGCGAGGTGAAGGCTGCGGTCAGGCTGTGTGTGTGTGTGTACAGGCCCGTGTGTGTGTGTGTGTGTGTAGACAGCATGTGAGGGCAGAGCCCCCAGTGCAGGGGTCATCAGGGACAGGTGACGGGGGCAGACACTGATGCCTTTCCTGCAGGCGGGGAACACCCACAGTTCTTGGTGGAGACGTGGAGGTTCTCTTGGAGGCTGTCTTAAGTTTGCCCATCAGACATCTGTCCCGTGAAGACGTGGCAGCTCGTCCACAGGCCCCGTGGAGAGGAAACATCCGGGTTCTCATGCTCCTGGCACTTCCTATGGGCAGGGCTGCCCTCACCTCACAGATAAGAAGGATTAATCAACTTGCCTGAGGCTCTTCTGCACCCCTGGCACCTTCTCCTACAAAGTTGTTGCCAAACAGCGACTGACACTGGTGGCAGGGTACTCTGCCTGGTGGTCGGGCTTCCCAGGGGGCACTAGTGGTAAAGAACCCGCCTGCCAATGCAGGAGACATAAGAGATGTGGGTTCAATCACCGGGTTGGGAAGATCCCCTGGAGGAGGGCAGGGCAACCCACTCCAGTATTCTTGCTTGGAGAATCTCATGGACAGAGGAGCCTGGTGGGTTACAGTCCCTGGGGTCGCAAAGAGTCAGACACGGCTAAAGAGACTTAGAACCCACGCGTGCCTGGTGGTCATCAGAATGTTGGCCACACTTGGGAGGAGAGGAAGGCTTGTTGGACAAGGAAGACTTGTCTGTTTATTAAGATAAGAGTGCTGGTGCCTTTAAAAAAAGTTTGTCCTCCTACAACCACACAGACGATATTCTTCTTGACAGTGAGCACCCTCAGGGAATTAGCCGAGACAGAAGGCAAGGGTGGACCACCCAGGTACAAGTGAAGTAGAAAACAGGGCGACAGAAGGCCCGCTTCTCCCTCGTGGTCTGATGACAAACTAGAGCCGTCTCCGGATGTCAGAGGGACCAGCACGGAGGAGGCAGTGTGACTGGTTCTTGGGGCACTGGCCACTGGGAGGCTCTGAGCACAGCGCCAGCCCAAGGGGACCAACAGGACCAAGTTGTGTCCCCTGGGGACCAGCATCGCGATCATGTAGAGGTGGGGGAGGGGACAGGTAAGCCAGGGCTCAGGAGCCGTGCTGCTCTTGAAATGGCCGAGAAAGAGCCAGTGCAGCTGGGAAACCAGGCTGGAAACGGTGGAAACATTAGGCTCCCACGTGGAGTCTCGCTTGTCTTTTTCGAAAGCCCTCTTTTTTCGTGTGCCAGCCGGAGTCTTCTGTTTTGCTCAATACACATTTTCAGTTATGCTTCTCCTTAAAATAACATAATTAAAAAAAAATCATTTTCCTAAGAGTAGCATGCTGCTTCCTCCGGGGGGAGGAAATTGGGGTAGGGGTGTTTGGCTCCTGTCACAAATGAAAAGAGCTTTAGAAATCACAGCTTAGCCTTAATGGATTGTAATCACACGTCCCCACCCCCGCACAGTTCTCCTCCACCGGCTGCAGCGGCCTCAGCTCCTATGAAAGATGTGAAACAAATGACTGTCTCCATCGAGATAAGGCGGGTGAGCACAGGAAGCCTGGAATTAGTCCGGGGGCCTTGGGGGAACCCACCTTCCTTGTGGGGGAAACATAAAGCCCTCAGTTTCCTGACTGGAAGGCCTCTGCTCACGCTTGCCCCCACAGAGCAGTCAGCTTGTATTGGGCCTGTGTTCTGTGACAACAGATGTTGACTGCACACCCACTATAGGGTAGGCTTGGTCTGCCCTCGAGGCCCTCTTTCTGCTAGAGTCTGCCCAAGGACAGAGACAACACACGAGGCACAGCCCGGGGGATGTCACCTTCAGTCAGGGCTTGAGGACAGCTCACAGGAGCAAGACCTCAGTCGGCTCTGGGGAGGTCAGGGAGGGCTTCCTGGAAGAGGTGATATGTGACCTGAGATCTGAAGATGGTCTCTTTGAGTTTCAGTCCGTTCATACAAGCCATGTGTGTCCTTCTTTTCGATGTATGTCCTCATTTTCCTGCCTCGCTGCAGAATCTTCATATCTACTGGGTTTAATCGCATCCAGGAGGCAAGCCTGCTTCTTTTCTTTTAATCAAATATCTGTGGGTCGATGAATATGCAGAACACGGCAGTCTGTGATGGTTGCCGCAACTGTGCCTATGACTTTCCAGAGGATAGGTGAGGATGGACGACTCCACGATCCTGTTTGCAGGCAATTCCGGAGAAGGTCCGGGGGTCGGGGGCCTTCCTTCCTTCCCTCATCACACACAGAGAACACGGGAGCTCGCCGACTATGCTGTGTGCACGGACGTGAGGAGAACTCCTAACTCCCGGCCCCTCCCTGATTAGGGGGGCACCTAGGTGAGCAAGGCCAGCCAGAGTCTTCCCAGCCACTCCTGGAAAGTACTCTCAAAGCCTCTCTCAGCCACCTCCACACCGCCCTGACGAGCGGAGAGCCCCACCCTGCGCTCGGGCCCGTAGCATGAGGCACTCCTGTCGTTTTGGGGAAACCGAGTCAAGGTGATCCCCGCCTAATTCCCGACACAGGGGAGATGAGACGCTCCAAGCTAGAGCTCCAGCTCTGTTGGAACTCTTCCAGAAACTAATCCCTTCGGAATGGACTTCAGTGGTTTCAGCTCGCTCGCTCTCTCTGCTGCCCTGTGGGCTCACATTCAGCCCTTCCCATTCCGACCCCAGCCACTCGCTGCCAGCCGCTGTCCACGCAGGGCCTTGAAAAGGAGGAAGAGACGCGGCCCCAGCCTGTGCTGGGCTCGGGGTCCTCCCTCCCCGGACAATGGGCTCCCTCTCCACGCAGCCCCCACCCCTTGGGAGCTTCGGGGTGATGAGCTCATGTAAACTGGGGGCTGGCTGAGGGGTGGGCTTGGCCAAGCCTGAAGCTTCACGGCCAGCGATTTCAAAGCCTTGTTTCCGAGGGTGAACACGAAGGCGCCTGGGGAGACCAATCAGCCTCTCCTGCGTGAAGAGCATCCAGGACGCGGCAGAAGGTGCACGGCGACACAGGGAAGGTGAAAAGTCCCCTGGAAATAGGAAACGGGGTCGGAATGGCCGCCTGCCCTTGAAGGTTCTCTGGAAGGGACGGAGCGGGATAGACAGGCAAGGCAAGGAGGGGGAGATGCTCACCCTTTCCCCCCACCCCGTCATGGTCCCCGCCCGCCATCCACGAGCAGCCCCTTGAAGTTTTGTTTGAAGCGAAGTCGAAAGCAGAGGCAGCACAGAGCCCTGAGTCCCAGGAAGTCAGGGCTTCCCTCCTCCCTTCCCAGTCCCTGGGGTTTCCTCACCTGCTCCCCACGCCTCAGCTCACACTCGAAGGTCTGTGCTTTTATCACACAAACACGAATCTGTTTGCTGAACAGAACTGACTCTGTACTCCGGGCCGGGCGGCATCCACCAAGGCCCAGCTCCTGTGATCCTGACCAGCTATGTGACCCAGGGGTGACAAGGCCAGACGCTGTGTACCCAACGGTCACCAGTTACACTGCTGACCTCCGGCTCGCGGTGGGTTTCTCATCCCTTCCTGCTTAGGAGTTTGTTCTTTCAGCTTTGAAGAGAACAGAGCTCTAAGTATTGTTTGGTTTGCTAATATTCCCGTAGTGTTCCCTGTTCACCCTGTCTTTAGAAATGTCATCTATCTTAATCAGTCTAGTGCTCTAAGGCCAGGTATGGAAAAATCTCACACGAAAGGAGCTTATTTGTTTTCTAGTCTGATTTCGAAGCGAGGCAGCATTTTAAAGAGAATCTTCAAAAGTGTTTGGGTTAAATGCCTGGTACTTATAAGCCCTCAATAAATATCTGTGGAATGAATGAGTGAATGAATTCTGTCCTACCTTCTCACCCTGGAATGAAGGAGGTAAATAAGGTGAGACAGTATCTAACATTTTGTAGTTTACCAGCAGAGGCTAAAAATCCTCATTCCTTTTTGTTTCTAGAACCATCCATCTGTCGACTGTCACTTCCTGATAAGAGCTTGTTCCTGAGTCCTCATTTGTACCTGCAAGTTGGCTGACATAATTAATGTCGACCACACAACATCGGAATTACAGACCAAAGGCGAGTCACAAGCCTCTACGAGCCAGTCACCAGACCCATCCCATAAACTCCCAAGACCTGGGACTTACGCAGACTTAGGGAAATGACAAAACAGAATCTGAGCCTTTTAAGACATGGGGGGGCAATGGGAAGAGAGGTGGCTTTGGTGTGGAGGAGGAGGAGGGGAGGGCAGGGACTTTAGCCTGAAGCCCCTGAGATAAATAGACAGTCTCCGGAGGTAAACACTGCCGAGAGGCTAATGCGTGTGGCTCCAGAGCCAGAGTGTCTGCTGTCGGGCCCTTACCCACGGTCCCCACCCCCCGACCCTCCCTACGGCCCGCAGGTCACCACTCTCCTCGCTGGCCACTGCCTGCAGAGTCACACACCTCGGACAGCGAGCTGGCTGTGCTAGGGGCCGGTCCTCTTACTCAATCTTCCTGAGTTTTAGGTGGTAAGCATTTTTAATATTTTCTGCTAACAGCAGTGAAGCCAAAAAAAAAACAAAGCAGCAAAGTCATTGGGCAGGTGGGAAGAAGGGTCTCAGAGGGGAATGGACACAGGAAAAACCCCTTGTCATGGTCACCTTTATTGACACAAAAGAGTGTTTTCAGGCTGAGCCCTGGCCGGGGCTGGCCCCCTAAAACCAAAATTCCCCTGGGAGAGAAGAGCCACCTGTTTACCGTTCTTTGTGCAGCTGCAGAACAGCGGACACCAAGAACACCTACCGTTTGTTTAGCTTTTACAATATCCACCCATTAATCTGTTTGTCTTCACCCTCCACCTGGCCCCTCAGTCCTGCCTCACAATCACCGCTTCCTCCCTGGGCTGGATTCCCAAGGGGCGGGTCAGCACGGGCACCCTCACCACTGGGGCATCGAGGCCACCACCGGGAGAAGTTCTCTCTCACGTGTGATAAAACAAACCAGACAGCAATGATGCCATCGTGGGGAAAAGAAGCCAGAGCCCCGGGCTGTCCTCACGCTTATCTCATATCTTCACTGGAGGCCAGACAGAAGGCCCTTCAGCGCTTGGGGCCATGAGGTCTTGATCGCCCCATGGCCACCACAAAACCACAGAAAGATCCAGATGCTAAGAAGGGGGAAGGGTAATTCCAAACATGGGATTTCTTTACTCCGTCAGCCGTCTGCGAAGCACTCAGTTTTCTGCAGCTACTTAATCTGGTATCTTTCCTCCCAATGGGGTGGCCAGTTCCTTCGAGGCAGGACCTTCAAGGTGAGGCTTGGGGATCCTCATCGCACATGGCCCCCAGCTGTGGCCCCTCACTTGTGACCACTGTCCACCAAGCCCCAAGAAAGGGCTTTAGCATAGGTCTGCCTGGTCAGGGGCAGTGTCTATAGAGTGCCGGGGCTGGAGTGTGAAGTCCTAGCTGACCAGCTGGGGCAGGTGAGCCGGAGTGGGGAGGGCACGGATGACGTTCCCATGTAGGCACTCATGCCTCCCAGCCCCCGTGCACGCGCTCTCTCTTCTTCTTGGAAAGCATTTCCCCTCTTCAAGTAAATGGGCCGTGACTTATCTCAGAAGTCACTTGGCTCCAAAGTCTTCGTGGCAGCCTTGGGGGGCCAATTAAAGGGAACCCAGAGGCCCCGCTAACGCTCTCTGCTCAGTAATCGCCTGCCTGCCTGTCCCTCAAGATGCTGAGACAGGAGGAGTCCGTGGGAACTGGACTGGGTTTCGGTGACTGCATCTCTCAGGGCCCCGCATGGAGTCGGTTGGGGGGACAGTTCAGCAGGGGGTGAGCCCAGCAGAGGGTACTCTGTGACCACCTAGCCCCTCTCCGCAAATGCCGCCCCCACTCCCCACAACCCCCGGCAGCAAGTTCAGCAGAGATTTCTAAACACTTCTGTCCTCACGGCTGCTCCACGGTGATCAGTCTTCGGAGGTTTAAAGACAAGAAGGGTTGGAGATACCACAGAAGAATTTTTTTTCCCTTCAGAAGGGCTCCTTCAAACAAACACGACCCCTAAGATAAGAACCCAGAAGAGATATGACCACCTCGGTGGATAACAGAAATGACCCTGATACCGCATCAGTGACAGGACCATCTGCCATGCCCTCGGTCCAAATCTCTTAGTGTTTCCAGGGCATTCTAGCAGTGAGAATGCTCTCTGGTTCTGTCTGTTCAGACTGGCTGTTCTCAAATGTGGTCCCTGGATCAGGGGCATGAGCATCACGTGGGAACTTGTTAGAAATGCAGGTTCCCAGGCCCCATCCCAGACCTACTGAAGCAAAGCTCTGGGGGCAGGGCCCAGGAACCTGAGTTTTAATAAGCCCTCCATCCAGGGACACTGATATGCACTGAAGTTTGAGAACCATCATTTTGGACTCTAGCTGGTGACTTCCCTGTTAGAAAATGCAGTTCTAGAAGGTGACAAAACTATATATAATGCTAGCCAACTTAGTCCCCGAAGTCCCAGGAATACAAATCTTTCGACTGTATTCTCTCAGATTCCGCCTTATTGTTTGTGTGTCATGTCCTCCTGTTCTCACAGCTGATGCTCAGAGATACTTGTCGATCGATATCTGGTGGCTGACTTCGGAATATGTTAATTTTTCCATCTCTAAAATGGAAGGTACTTATTCACTGATTCATTATTTCATTTATCCAATTCATTCAAAGATTTATGGCTTAGCTTGAGTTGGCTCTGCCTATCAAATCAATATTTTGAAACTCTTGAAGCAATCTGCAGCATGACGTGAAGTAGTATTACTCTTTTTGTATAAATCTGATAAGGCTTTTTGTTTTAGTCACCAAGTTGTCTGACTCTTTGTGACCCCATGGACTGTAGCCCTCCAGGCTCCTCTGTTCATGGGCTTTCCCAGGCAAGAATACTGGAGTGGGTTGCCATTTCCTTCTCCAGGGGATCGTCCTGACCCAGGGGTCACACCCATGTCTTTTGCATTGGCAGGTGGGTTCTTTACCACTGAGCCATCTGGGAAAGCCCGAAGGCACTTTAGGTGTATGATTTGATCTGTGGTGGATTAGGATTCTGGGGGCAGTAAACCATGCCACTGCTGTGTTCCCCTCAGTGCATTTTAGAGATCTACGGCGAAGGGATGTAACAGAAGTCAGTCTCAAAGGCCACAGAAGGACCTTGCGTGTGTGGTTACACAGCCTGTTAGGCTGCTCTGCGCTACACCAGGGTCAGTCCAGGCAGTCGAAGGCTTGTTGCTTAGGGTTGAACGTGCATTCTTGGGCTGTGGTCTAAACAAAGCACAGCCTGGCCTGAGCTGCTCTGTGTGAATGAGTCTGTACACAAATGATGAGATCTGGATTGCAGAAACAACTATAATTCAAATTCAAGGGAAAAAAAAATTATTTTAAATATGACTCTAGCCGTTTAGCCAGACCGAGACTGTGGCTGAACAAGGGCTCTGCCTGGACATGCGTCCTAAGTGAGAGGACCTGAACAGCGCTTGCTCTCTGGCCTCCAGGGACGCGGCTCAAGCCAACATGTCCCAGGGCCCAAGCTCCTCGCAGGAAACTGCTGGGACAATGACGGGGCCTCCAACCTTCAGCGGGAACCTGGGTCCTTGGATCCTGCACGGAGAGCTGGCCGAGTTCTTCACGGCCCAAGACTGACTGCTGTCGCATCCCTCCAGAGGTGACCTGACCCTAGGGCTGTCACACTTGGTCCTGACCCTGGCCCTGGCTGGGATTCCCTAGACAGAAAAGGCAGTTTGGGGTGCCTTGCTCCTTGTGCCAGGTTTGAGGAAACTGAATAGGACCCAGGGCCGTGTCCACCAGATGGGCGGTGGCCTGGTGTAGGCGTCCACGTGTTGGGGCAGCAGGACCCAGGTGGGAACGGAGTACGTGGGGGAGGCAGAGCCGGGGAGCCACTTGCTTGCTTTCAAATGTCTGAGCATCACTGGAAAGGCTTGGAGGGGAGGGGCGGGAGAGGCTAGTTCGGTCAAGGTTGGGGCTTCAGGCAGAGCCGAGCAGCAGGAATCTGACCAGGAGGTGCCCAGATGTGCACTTAAAAGTTTACAATTGAAGATGGGGGGAGAAGCTCACATGTCATCCAATCCAGGGATGCCAGACCTCTGCCCTCCCCTCCCTCTTCCCTCACCCAAGACAGAGGTCACTATTGGACCCTGTTAGTGACCTGGTTTTTTCAGTAGTCATGTACAGATGTGAGAGCTGGACCATAAAGAAGGCTGAGTGCTAAAGAATTGATGCTTTCGAACTGTGGCACTGGAGAAAACTCTTGAGACAGCAAGGAGATCAAACCAGTCAATCCTAAAGGAAATCAACCCTGAATAACCACTGGAAGGACTAATGCTGAAGCCGAAGCTTCCAATACTTTGGCCACTTGATGTGAAGAGACGACTCATTGGAAGAGACCCTGATGCTGGGAAAGATTGAGGGCAAAAGAAGAAGCGGGCAACAGGATGAGATGGTATGGGGTTGCAAAGAGTCGGACATGACTTAGCGACTGAACAACAACAATGGACCCCAATGCTCTTCCCTACTAAGCCAGTAGACATCTCCCTATCTGCAAAGCCACAGCCAAGTCACAACTAAGAATTGCTCAGAGTCTGCAGATGAATGAAATCTTATGACCTTCTTTCATCTGCACTAATACACCAACTTTATGAATGAGGAAGACTTAACAACTCACTGAGTCTTCACAACAGCTCCGGGAGAGACGGGCTGTGAAAGCCTCGTGTGGGAGGTGAGGAGATGGCCGCCTGAGGTGAGGTTCTGTTCTGAAGGGCAAAAGCTAAGCGGGGAAGGGGGCGCCTGGGTTCCAAACCCAGGCCCCCTCCCCCAGGGCCACTGTTGCCTCCCACTCGCAAGAGACTCTGGTTTCAGGTTCGTCACAGAACAGACCGGCAAGTACACGTTAGGATATTATATTTGCAGATTCGTGAGACTCCGCCATTACAGGATATTAAAGCCTCTCTAAGAGACCATCCAGTGAAGGTGTCCTGGCCTTTGTGAGCTCGCCAGGATGGAGTGTAAGGGCTTTTATGAAAGTCTCAGGGATGTGGCTTCTGGGGCAACGGTTTATGGTCACCAGCCTTCTGATCGCTCATTTGAAAAATATGTACTTACACAGACGGCAAGAAACCTCACCACTTCCTTCCTAAGTGTCGGTCAGGAACACTAATTACTTGACTAATTAGACTGTGAAACTTCCCTTACAGATGGTAAGAAGGACCTATTTTCACCCCACAAATTTAGCCGTGAGTGACATCCCAGCCAAAAACCTGGAGGAGCGTTTCAATGGTTTTATTGTAGACAGCATGAACAATTTAAGCAAATCATATAAAAATAAATTAGAAACTAATGAAAATAGTCTGTCCTCTCTGAAGAGGGGGAAATGACCTGGTTCTGGGGGAGGCAGGAACCTGCTGACGGGGCTGCGTCTGCTGAGCCAGGCAGGCGGGGGCCCAACCCCGACACCTCCTCGGGATGTGGGCCGACCCTCCGCAGACAGGCCTCACTTGGCTCCTGACTTTCAGGCACTTCCTTCTCTTTCTACGTGTCGTCCTGTTCCCTCCCAGCCGCTCCCTATGCAGAGAGCGTCTGCTCACCCAGCGGCCAGGCCGCATGGTCGCCCTGCAGTTCCACATTCAGTGTTTCCCACGGCCACATTCGTGCTCTTGCCAAAGGACCGCTGCTGTTGTTCAGCTGGTACGTCCTCTCCGACTCTTTGCGACCCCATGGACTGTAGCCCACCAGGATCCTCTGTCCATGGGATTCTCCAGGCAAAAATACTGGAGTGGGCTGCTATTTCCTCCTCCAGATTCAGGGAGCAAACCCATGTCTCCTGCATTGGCAGGTGGATTCTTTACCATTGAGCCACTGGGGAAGCCCCTGGCAAAGCACTAGCACAGAATAAAACGTCTACAAGTACCGCAGCCCAGGGAAGGAAGCGGGCTCTGACTCGCGGTGGCCGCCCCTGGAAGCTGGCGCGGGGGGCACCCACGCCCTGGGCCTGTGGAGAAAGAGGCTGAAACACTCACCAGCATCCAGGCTGCCCGTGGCCGCGGTCCAGCCCATGACGGGGGGGATGGCCCCCACGACCGCCCCCACCCACGTGTTGGTGATGCTGACCCTCTTGAGCGGGGTGTAGCAGCAGGTGTATAGGAAAATGTTGAAGAGGCCCAGGGCGCCCGTGAGCGGGTTCACGCCCCAGGTCAGCAGGGCGACTCCGGGAACCGCACAGCATGTGGCGAAGGACACGGCGAGCAGCGGGCTGGAAGAGAGAGCAGAGAACACAACGCTGTCAGGGGTCAGCTCCGGGCGGCCAGTGTGCAGGTCAGAGCCGAGCAGGGGCGATCGGGCCCGGGGCGGAGAGTGGGCTGGGGGCAGCGCTGGCCTGGCCTCAGCCTGGGCCCAGGACATCCTCTGGATGTCATTTAACACGAGGAGGGACTTGCCTGCCAGAGTGCGGCTGCTCCTCCTGTATTTGCCAATTGGGGCTCACAAAGTGAGGAGGGTGGAGGCCTGCGAACCCTGAGTTTGAAGGGAGGCCCTGCCCCACCCCTCCCTGGCCAGGATTGTCCCGACCCCGCCACGCTCATCTGGGCAGGAGCGATGACGGCCCCCTCCTCCCCGGACTGAGCAGAGGGCCGCCCGATACGTGCCTGTTCTGCACATGGTTAGGCTGCGCAGCTGGTGGGAAGCAAGTGGTTGCGACGGATGAACCCCTCGGAGCTCAGAATTTAAGATCTGGGCACAACCAGCATCTTACTTCTGGCAGAGTTCTCCCCATTTATTTACCCTTTGTTTAAAAACACCACCCAGTTAGCAATAATGGGTAAGACTAGCGTGTCTGAGTGCACCTCTGTGTAATAAATTACAGGCTTGACATGGCACCAGCTCCATGCAGCGAGGAGACTGTCTGCAGTGACAGCACTTCCTGGGCCGGAGCGCAGTTTATAGACACGGGACTTTCAAAAGAGGTGGCACAAGGCTGTACGTCAAATAAACATCTACAGCGTAAAGATGACCGCAAGCCTGGTCCTCATCAGAGCCTGCTTTCTGAAGTGGACTTTGTGTGGCATCTTGTGAAAGGCTTTGTGGGAGCCTGGATGAACTGGGTCCACCAGTACCTGCCTGTCCTCATTCTCCCTGAAGCAATCTAAGCAGGTGCTCGAGCCTGCTTCCCCGAGGAGAAGCCACAGTTCACTCCCGGCCCCAGCATGTGCCCACGGGGACCCGGGAGTCACCAGTGCGCAGCTCCGAGGGTCTCTGGTTTTGGCAAGGCCATCAGGGCGAGGGCGGCCGTCTGTCCCCTGCAGGCATGGCCTATGCCTGGGACACTGCCCGCCTGCCTCTCAAGGAACAAGACAAGCTGGGGGTGGGGCAGGAGGGCAGCAGAGCCCACCTGCCGGAGACCAGGGGTGCCGAGGTGCTGACATGTGAAGGGGGTAGGACCCTCGCAGAGTCCTGGCTCCCACGCCAACCTGGGGAGCAGCACTGACCCCTCTCTCCCAGGCTACGACTGCTTGGGCCTGCAGGTGGAACTCAATGAAATGGGAGTCTTGATGGAAAGAGAGAACACCCGAGGGGTATGCTGTTGTCCTGGCAACAGTGATGGAGACCCTCTAACCACACCCGAGACTTGGTGCGTGTTCAACCTGAGGGAATCGCCATCCCCTTCCCCCAACCTCCTTCGCATCTCGCATCTGTGATGCCCCCTAGGGGCCGCTCGAGCTGCCCTGTCCCCCCTCCATCCCTCCCACCCAAAGACCCAGAGCTGGGGCTCCTCCAGGGCTCATCCCTTCCTGACCCTCAGAGTGATGGTGGCAGCTCCTCTCCTGCCTTCTCAGACTCCGGCCCTTCAAGAGACAGCTTTCGCTCTCCTGTAAGAGTGACAGATGCCCTCATCTCAACTTCTTCCCCCCATTTTCTCTCTCACTTTTCAAGGTAGACTCTCCAGTTTTGCTCTTGTGTAATCCCCTCCCTGGTCCGGCTTTTCCCTTCTGCCTCCACGGCTACTGCGCGCCTGCATCCTCACCTCAGTGGCCTTGTTCACCTTCCCCCAAGGTTCCAGCCATCCTCTCCGAGCCCCAGCCTGCCCACAGAGCGACTGTGCCCGCTGTTGTACCTGCTGGTCCCTCCCTCTCCTGCTGCACACCCTCTGGTCCCGACACCATGGAGCTGGACTCCCGAGTGTTCCTGTTGGGCAGGAAACACAGTCTTCCAGAGGCAAGGGGAGGGGGCTGCCTGGGGTCACTTCTCACACTGCTCTGGAAAGAAGACCCGAGATGGCTGAAAAGCAGGGCAAGCATTATATCTGCTCTTCTTTCAATCAGGTAGTTTATAGCTTATAAGAAAGATATTTTTTTCCTCTATGACACTCTAAAAAGCTAGTTTTATTTTGGGTGGGAGAAAAATGTGGCTCATAAACATTTTTATTTTTCCTGAGTTGGACCTTGTGTAAAAAAAAAAAAAAAAAACAAAAACTGTTCACTCCTTCTTCAAGGGCTCTGGAAGCCCACCAATTCAAAGGTATTAGTGTTATGAAAACCCACTCCAGTGTTCTTGCCTGGAGAATCCCAGGGATGGGGGAGCCTGGTGGGCTGCCGTCTATGGGGTCTCACAGAGTCGGACACGACTGAAGCGACTCAGCAGCAGCAGCAGCAGCAGTGTTATGAAAAGACCTTTCACAAAGGCACATTTGAATTTAATTGATTGGGATAGGTGATTTTACCCAGAAGTTTAGTTTCTGACCCTTGTCAGAATCACAGAGAATCATGAGGTTCAAGCTTGTGTTTAAATTTGTGCTCAGGGGCACAGATGAAAACCGGGGAGGCTGGCAAGACACGTAAACAAGAATGAGGATATTTACCCAGGAAGCCATGACCATTCTCGGCACCTGGATCCTTGGGGGACCCACTTCCTGCTGGTCCAAGGAGCCGGGGTTGGCTCATGTTGTGGGCCAAGGTGCTCCAGTGGCTAATTCTGTGAAGTTTATTTTCCTGTGGTTCACTTTTCATAAGCATATATGTTTATCAACAGAGAGGTGGATAAAGAAGATGCTTTATACACACACACACACACAAACACAATGGAATATTACTCAGCCATAAAGGAGAATAAAAGAATACCACTTGCAGCAACATCGATGGACTTAGAGATTATTTTACTAAGTGAGGTAAGTCAGACAGAGAAAGATAAATACCACACAATACCACGTACACGTGGAATCTTAAAAAAAAAATGATACAGACAAACTTATTTACAAAACAGAAATAGAGTTACAGAGGTAGAAAACAAACTTAGGGTCACCAGGGGGTGGAGGGGGAGGGATAAACGGGGAGAACGGGACTGACATGTTCACACTACTGTATGTAAGCTGGGTAACCAATAAGAACCTACTGAGCAGCACAGGGAATTCTCCTCAGGGCTCTGTAACGGCCTCTATGGGAAGAGAACCTTAAAAAAGAGTGAGTATGTGTATATGCATAACTGATTCACTTTGCAGTAAACCTGACACTAACACAACATTACAGACCAACTATACTCCAATTAAAACTTTAAAAAAATCAAATAAAAAGTATGTATTCTCACCCTACATTTGAGAAGGGGGGGGGGCGGTAAAAACCATGTTATAAAAGTAACATACATTCACTTCAGAACATTTAGAACTAAACTTAGAAAATCACACAAAATATTCTAAATTAGCTATTCAAAGAAACATGTTGGTTTATATCTTTCTAGCTTTTTTCCCAATGATATGTCTACTTCAAAAACAACTGAGAACACAGTGAACTGTGGCTTTATTATTCTATTTTCAATATGTCTTAATAATTTCCCTATGCCATTAAGAATTACTGTATATCATTATTATTAATGGGGCTTCCCTGATAGCTCAGATGGTAAAGAATCCGCCTGCAGTGTAGGATACCTGCAATGTAGGGTCAGGAAGATCCACTGGAGAAGGGATAGGCTAACCACTCCAGTATTCTTGGGCTGCTCCTGTGGCTCAGCTGGTAAAGAATCCTCCTGCAATTATCCTTAATAGCTACATGGCCTATTTGGTGGGCAGGCCGTGATAAATTCAATCAGTATGTCCACTTAGTATTTTTCCATTGTTTTAATTAGAAATAATGTTGGGATTGGGATGAGTATGTTACAGACAGGTCAGTGTTTACAGCTCTGATTATGATAAATTCTGAGACTAGGTTCCCAGGTCACTGGGGCAGATGATGTGCTCATTTTTAGGGGTTTTGACTTGTACCCCAGCCTGTACTCGAGAGTTTATACTCTTTACCTCCCTCCCAGCGGTGTATGAGAAAGTCTATTCCCAGGATCCGTATCAACACTGGACGTGAGATTCAAAACAAAACAAAACAACACAACAAACTCAAACAAGTTCGCTGAGACAGTCTTATCCCCATTTTACAGATAAAAACAGATTCAGAACCAGGACCTGTAACTCACATTTCCTTATGGGCTCATTCATGTACCCTGGGGGTTCCCCTCTAACCAGTAAGTGGGGGACACTGGTCTAATGCCACTTACTGATCACTGCTGGGGTCTGCTGGGGTCTTTTGGCTGGTGGCCTTTGGCTCGGAGCAGCCTCCTGTGGACTCACAGTTCCTTTAGTTCACACCACTGCATACGTAGCCTAACTTCCTACTGCGTCCCCTGAGATGGAAATGACTGGGAGGCACAAATTATTTTCATAAAAAGGGACAGACTTGGGATGTAATACACTGTGCAAGACAGACATGGTCTTCATCCTAGGGGTGATTATCCTGGGGTGGGAGACAGTAAGATAGGCAGGACAACCGAGTGGGGAGCAAGCCGCCAGGGAGCAGGAACCCAGTTCTGGGGTAGCAGGGGTTTGGGGTGGACACAGGAGGTTCAGGGACTTTTAAGCTAAGCCTGGATGGACAGATGGGGGGCAGGGAAAGGGTGGGGAAGCGTGTTTCAGGGGTGGGAGGGGTCAGAGAGCATAGGTTGTGGAGGCCATGGGGAGGCCTCTGGGCAGAAGTCCTTTCTGCTGCTTAAATTGAGGAAGAAAAGGGTCTGACCTGCTTCTGAGAAGGAGCCCTCTGCCTGCCAGGGGGGACACCATTCACTTCCCTCTCAGAAGAAGTCCATGTTAGGTGCTTTTTTTGAGGAAAGTGACTTGCCATCACCCCACTATACAATTTTTATCACACGCTCACTTGAGAGAGGGCTTCCTATGGCTCAGATGGTAAAGAATCTGCCTAAAATGCAGGAGACTCGGGTTTGATTCCTGGGTCAGGAAGATCCCCTGGAGGAGGGCATGGCAACCCACTCTGGTATTCTTACCTGGAGAATCCATGGACAGAGAGCCTGGCGGGCTATGGGGTTGCAGAGTCGGACACAACTGATTGACTAAACAACAACAAACAACAGCCTGTAATCTACCCTCCAGTTCAGTTCAGTTCAGTTCAGTTCAGTCGCTTCCGACTCTTTGCGACCCCATGAATTGCAGCACGCCAGGCCTCCCTGTCCATCACCAACTCCTGGAGTTTACTCAAACTCATGCCCATCGAGTCGGTGATGCCATCCAGCCATCTCATCCCGTCGGCCCCTTCTCCTCCTGCCCCCAATCCCTCCCAGCATCAGGGTCTTTTCCAATGAATCAACTCTTTGCATGAGGTGGCTAAAGTACTGGAGTTTCAGCTTCAGCATCAGTCCTTCCAATGAACACCCAGACTGATCTCCTTTAGGATGGACTGGTTGGACGCCCCCAAACCCACGTGGAGAGAAGGAGGGTGGCAGGGAGTGGGCCCCGCTTCTGCCCAGTGGTCTTGGGTAGACTGACACCAGGGCTGTCTCTTTCAAGGCTTCTTTTTCTTTGACTTTTTTTTTTCCTGGACAATTTTGTTACGTTTTATATACCTTACAAGTTAAAGGAAGCCTTGTTTGAAATAAGGCAGAATAAAGGAGTTAAATAAAAGAAAAGTGAGAGTTTTGGTTAGAGTCTTTGTTTACAGTGAAAATACATTAGTGAAAGAAGCAAAGGGCTCTTTTTGAGACTGGAAACAGGAAGAGGAGGAGCAAGAATAGAGAAAATAAATCAAGTGGGGTGTCTGGGTTATTTTTTAAAAATTCTGATTTACCATGAAATCTTTAAATATCATGGTGATACTAAAGTTGCTTAAGTTTAGCTGTTTTAATAAAGACATCTGTTTTTGATATAGAGAAAGATTAAAAAAGTATGATCATGTCTCAACTTGGTTACACACAACTATGGTTTTCTGCCTTACTCTCATAAAATATGCTCAGAGCCAAATCTCAAAGACTTGAAGAGAAATTTTGTAAAACACCGATTTCTTGTTATTTTAGGTCAGTTATTTATCATACTCTTTCTCTTAATCATACTGCTCAGCCCTTGACCAAAAGACCCACCTCCTCTCCCCATTCCTATGGGTTCTGGTAAGTACCCTGAACCTGGAGAAGGACACCCTCTGCCCCGTTATTTCTCCTTTTATCACTTATTCTTCATTCAAAATTTTTGTTTACATTTTTATCACTCTTTTTTGCTCCACTCATCATTTAATTTCCTTAGCAGTTCATCTCCACTTCAAGTGCTACTCTGAGGCCTGATTTCGAGACCTAAGACTGGAAGGAAGGTTAATAAAGAAGCTTCCTTGGGTTTCCCTGGGCTGGGGGTGACCCCAGAGAAAGAGGGCCTAGAGAATGTCAATTCTTAATTATAAATTATAAAGGTATGACGGAGTGAAACATGTTTCTAAAGATAACAATTATAACCGAAGAATATTTCTATCTCCGATTATAACTTTAAATCAAGAATTTTATTTTATTATAGCAAATCACAAAAATATAAATCAAAGCCAGGAAAAACTAGGTTGATCACATGCAAAACATTTTTTTAAAATGTGCTCTTACAAATCTACCACAGTAGCTGTAATGGCTTTCATTGAGAACCGAGGAATTAATATGTCTGTGAGTGGATACTGCTGAAACGAATTTATGAAGGAGAGATCGTAAAAGCAGGTGAATGGGCGTGATGACGTTGCGAACATTTCTAATTGTCAATAAAACAGGAAAAACAAAAGTACAAGTAAGGAAAATAGCATTACTCGATGGATGGGGAACAGAGGTGGGAAAAGGACCAGCAATTTTCTTGAACTAAAAAAAAAAAATTCTTTCATATCCGTTTACTCATTCATGCAAATAGATTCACGGCTCATGCTGAGGGTGAAATGATGGTTCATTTCCAAACTCACATCCAAAACTGAATTACATTTTAAATGGAGAGACCTTTCTACTGAGCACCAGTGTGAGGTCTTTCTACTCGGGCGTTTCCTGCCCAAGGCCACCACGGAAAAGAAACTAATAGATCCGAGTGGGGGGAAATTTGCTAACACGTTTCTATGAATTATTTATTCTTCCCATAAAATCTAGTACTTCTTTGTTTACTAAACACCAACCTTTAGTAGCTCTATCAAAGTCTAATTTTCTATAGAAATTAGGAACAAATGAGAATATACAAGCTTTAATTTGATACCTACTTATTCCACTTAAACACAATTTAAATTGCCTGACTTTTAAATGAGTTACTGGAGAAATGTGGCCTTTCTGTTTAAGTAATGTGTCAGAGAGGTCTATGAAATGTTATATGAAATCAAGAAGGTGTTATATTCTAAGCAGTTCTGCAGATAATTGGTTTACACAAAAACTAATCTCATACTGCTTGGTCATTTTTCCAGAATAAATGATTTTTAAATTATAAAATAAAATTCCCTTTCTTCAAAAACAAAAGAAAACTCAAAAGTGTAATCAAACCAAGCCAATTTAACTTTAATTTCCTGAATAAATCCCACATTTGAGCTTTGACCTGAGTTTTTTTGGGGGAAGTCTCCACAAATAACTGTTTTGAAAAGAGGTGCTCTTACAAATCTACCACATTAGCTGTGATGGGTTTCATTGAGAACCGAGGAATTAATATCTCTGTAAGTGGATACTGCTGAATTGAATTTATGAAGGGAAAGATCATAAAGGCAGGTGAACGGGTGAGATAGGGATCCCGGATCTTCCAGGGATCTGGGAGTGACAGAGGAATTCAGAAGGTGGTCCCTCCTCTCACAGGTGTGAGATTGGACCACTACCCTGGAAACCTGGTTTTCATGGACAGAAATGAACAATAGGAATCTTCTCCTTAAGAATTCCAGAACCTTGGTGCAAACTGCACATTCTTTTTTAATTGGAGTGTACTTGCTTTACAATGCTATGTTAGCTTCTGCTGAACAACAGTGTAAATCAGCTGTATGTACACATATATCCCCTCCCTCTTACACCTCCTCCCCATCCCTCCCCCTGCCCCACCCCTCCAGGTCATCACAGAGCGCCAAGCTCAGCTCCCAGCACTATACGGTAGCTTCCAGCTAGCCATCTATTTCACACGTGGTACTGTATATATGTCAATGCTATTACCTCATTCGTACCCTCCCTCTCCTTCCCCCACTGTGTCCACAGCCCCTTCTCTATGCCCGTGTCTCTCTTCCTGCCCTGCAGATAGGTTCATCAGTACCATTTCCCTAGACTCTGTATAAATACATAGGTTAATGTATGATGCTTGTTTT
Organism: Cervus canadensis; assembly: GCF_019320065.1. Classification (NCBI taxonomy): domain Eukaryota; kingdom Metazoa; phylum Chordata; class Mammalia; order Artiodactyla; family Cervidae; genus Cervus; species Cervus canadensis. Next base: position 28,596,685 of record NC_057386.1, read on the forward strand.
TCTCTTTCTGACTCACTTTATTCTGTATGACAGACTCTAGGACCACCCACGTCTCTACAAACGGCCCAATTTCACTTCTTTTTATGGCCGAGTAGTATTCCATCGTATATACGTACCACACCTTTATCCATTCATCCATTGATGGACATTGTACCATTCATCTTTATATGCCCTGTGTCTAAGGCTGGGGCCCAAAATGTTGGCTGAAACAAACCCTTACAAATCAGGCAAGACAGAGAATGCGATCTTAAAATGACTGATCCCATAACATCAATCAAGGGGAGTAGCATTTGATGATGGCAAATTGTTTCACATTGTCTCATTTGAAAGGAAATGGCAACCCGCTCCAGTGTTCTTGCCTGGAGAATCCCATGGACAGAGAAGCCCGGCAGCTACAGTGCCTGGGGTTGCAAAGAGTTAGACACAACTGAAGTGACTTAACAGCACATTTGAAAAAAGAGGAAGTGAAGTGACAGGAGGTTAGACCAAATGACTCCAGGTCATTAATAAAGGTGTTTGCTCCTATGACGTATTTCTCACGTGACTGCAAGGGATTGGTTGTGTAACTGTGATGTGATAGTTAACCCTTTATATTCATGGTTCTTAGAATATTGTAGGTATTTTCTGGTTGTAAACAGGGGCCTGGGGGCCAAAGGGTCTCCCATGCCCAGGACTGCTGTCAACAAATATTCACAACTCACGATGCTTCCAAAAAGTCATGAATGCCTTCTTCCTTCTTATGACAATGAGTGAAAGAGAGAGAGAGGTTAACATTGAGGAGACACTCGTGTCTCTCTCATTCACCCACTGTGATGACTCTGAATGATATGAAAACAGACTTTCTTCTGCCTGTTCTTCCTACTATGGTTTGGCAAGATGGAATGATTTTATTTTAAGGACAAAGTTCTGGACATTAGCACCGCTGTTCTTAAAGTTGAGACCAAATCTGTTGTTTCTGCCACTTTTAATGACTGGTGAACACTAAAGAAAAAGAAATTTCTACACTTATAAAATGTTTATGCTCTTATTACATTTGCAGTATATACACACCGAGAGACTAATCATAACCACCCGGACCCTGCAGAGCTTCACCCGGGCCAGTACGTGTCTACTAGACCAGCGTGACAGGGGGATGAATAACATTCCCAGGTCCCCTGCAGCCTGCTAAATGTTTACATTTGCTTAAGTGCTTACTGGTAAAACCTTCAGTAAATGTGAAAAATGTCTCCTGTAAATCCCTATAATACTTTGGCTAAACCTCGTTCTTTAAGTTAATAATGCCAACTAAACAATCCATTCATTTCACTTCGAAAACTCAATCTTCATCACTCATTTCACAACCAGGTATGGGCTGCCCCTAATTCCGAGTGTTTTAATTTATCCCCTCGAAGAATAACCTTCCTCTCTGCTCTTATCGCTCCATCTCTCTGCTCACAGCCCACACCTAAAGCTTACAAGTTCTGGATCACTCTCGTTGGATCCATTAAGTTGGGAAAAGTAACTCTGACATGTATTCTTTCCCTGTCAACGTGAGGGAGCTGGAAAATGGATAATTCAAAGGAGACGGAATGAAAATAACCGAGAAGGCCCAGCCCATGTCTGATTTCTTCAGGGAGCTTTCACTGCCCAGCTGGTCTTTATCTGAGTCTTCCCTTTCTGACCTCTCAGAGAACTTCTCGTTTGTACCAATTCATTCCATTTCCCTCGATCCATGTTTATGGGCTGCCCCATCTCATCTGCTAAGCATTTTATGCATTTGGCATAATTTCTCCACCCAGATTCGATGCCTTTTGAGCACGATTTAACAATAAAACTGACAGTGCCGGTTCCATTCTAGGTAATCAATACATTCTTATTGAATTGAATTAAACAAGGGAATTATTTAATTCTAAAATATAGAGAAACATTTGGCCTTGACATCCTTAAGATTAATTTTAGTTAGGAGAGACCAGGAAAAAAAGGTTATTACTTAGAAAAAAAAATACACAAGCTATATATATATCTTAGAAATATGAGTCTGCAGGACTTCAAGTAAGAGAAAGATGTATATCTCTGTTCTGCCTGAAAACTAACAGGAGAGTGAAGAGAAGACAGAAAACCCCAACTAGAACCAGGAGATGCACCTACAGAAGAGTGGCCAGGTCCAGGAGGCATGCACCTAACATCACCCCTCAGAACGTCTGCCCGAGGCTCTGACTATGAATCAGAGAAGGACTGGGACGTGCAGAGCATTTTCTGAGTTGGGGAGTGGACCCCAGTTGGAAGGCAATCAAGCAGAATCAGGGCCAAGGGCCCTGCTGGAAAAAGCAGGCTGCTGGAAAAAGCAGCCATGTAGGAGTGGCCTGGGTGCTACCCCCCAACAACCCCCCACCCATGCTTAACTGTCCCCCACACCTTGCCCTCAGCCCTGGGCACTGGACCAGGGCTTGGCCAGCAAACCTTCTCTCACCGGGCCTTGGACCTGACACAGAGGACTTGGCCGGCAGGCCTGGGGGTCAAGGCCAAGGTTCCCAGTTTGATGATGAGTCAATTTAAGTGGAAACAGGGTTTGAAGGGGCTTCCCAGGTGGCACTAGTGGTAAGGAACCTGCCTGCCAATGCAGGAGACATAGAAGACGAGGGTTTGACCCCTGGGTCAGGAAGATCCCCTGGAGGAGGGCATGGCAACCCACTCCAGTATTCCTGCCAGGAGAATCCCATGGACAGAGGAGCCTGGTGGGCTACAGTCTATAGGGTCGCACAGAGTCGGACACAACTAAAGCGACTTAGCACACACGGTTGGGGTTTGAAGACCCAACACGCAGAGAGGAACGAGGTGGAAGTAAACAGTAGCCTGGACACGGGGGTGGAAGGGATGAGGGGACCACGCCTTCTAGAAGACCAGCAGTAAAAAGAGGAGAAGAGAAGAAAAACCAGATGGAGCAGCTGACTGAACAGGCTCTTCTCTGTGACAGAAGGACTGCTCATCCAGATATAAAGTCAGAGGGGAAGGAACCAGTGGGGCAGTGGGGCTGGCAGAGGCGCTTGGAGGCCCAGGGAGGCTGAGCCGAGGACCCTCACTCTGCAAGCTGCTCTCCAGACCCTGAGCTTGGGGATCAGAAGGCAGAAACGGGGTTGCCAGCTGCCAAAAACAGGTATCAGATTCTGGCAGTGATAACCTGCGGTGGACAACACCTGGTCCCATCCTCCCGGAAGAAACAAGGGCTGTCTGAGAAGGAGCATCCGAGGACATGTACTCTGGACCACGCCTCATCCTCCGACCCCTCGCCTCTGCCACTCAAAAACAACGGAGTCCACTTTATCCAGTTAGGAGAGCTTCATCACACGGAAGGTGTTCAGGGACACTGGACACGTGTGTGACAGGTAAGCAGCAGGAAGGAAGGATGATACTCGTGAGGATGTAAAACAGAAGGACAGGAGGCTTGGAGCGTCAAACTCCGTCTTGATTTTGCCCTGGACAAGTTCCGCTCCCCCCACATTATCCCCCTTCCCCCGGCGTCATCCAGGCTCCAGAGCCCTGGTCCCCTGGGCATAGCCTTGGCCATGCTGACGCTCAGCCTCAGGGGCACAGATGCGGGGGTGTGGGCCCCAGTTAACAGAGGTCAGGTCTGCGGGGAGGAGCTGATCCTGGGGGGATGAGCGCCATCCTGACCCTGGAGCTCCTCTCTCCAGATGTCCTCAGACGCAGACGCCAAGCTCTCTACCAAATGCACCGAGACTCCAGTCCAGCCTCGGGCCTCAGGAATGCTTCCTCAGTGATCTGGAGGACACTGTACTCAAGTTCATCAGGTGGCCCCCGAGCCATTAAAGACTCTGATAGATAATTCTGCCACAGAGGCCTGGAGCCAGAGTAAAAAGCAGAGGGCCTCGGGGTCAAGTGTTTCCACAGGAAACTGAACCAGTCACCTGCAATTACTGCTCTCCAGACGAGACCACCAGAGGAACTCACAACCGGCCCTGCGAGAGTGAGGAGGGATTCGCACATGTCATCTTAATATAAAAATGCCTCTTCCCTCTGCTAAAGACAGAAGAAGCAGTCTTTTCCCAAATAGTTAACGCTTTTTTTTTTTAACCTTAAAAATTTTAGACACTCAGAATTGGCATTTTATGTAGGTAACCGACAGATAGTTAAAAGAGCTGTCCTCTGTATTCTCCTTGGGAAAACGAAGCAAAGAATAATGCAATGTCATGGATGTTTATGGCCATGAAATGGCATTTTAGCTGTAAAGATTTTTTTTCCCTTTGATTCTCAAAAATGTTAGAGAAATTTTTTGTGGCCTAAGATGTAAAGGGTGTGCTTTTACTGTAACTACTTCAAAACTAGCCAGTTATCTCAATGTGCCTTGTTTATCAAGTATGTATTCAGTGTCAGCTTTTCCAATATCTGAAGTGTCAGAGACAAACAGGAGCTCAGTAAAAAGCAAGGCGAGAGCACGAAGTCTGGCGAACAAAGCCCCAGGATGACTTTCTCAAGACGCTGCAAGCTGCAGAACACTCAGCCCATGCAGGTCAGCCCTAACGTGGAAGTGGATTCCGCTCAGAGTCATCCTTCATGATCCCCTGAAGTCACCATAAAGGACACGCAGGCTTATGTATGTACAGTTCTGGGAAACGATGACTAGGTCCACTGAAGTTTGAGGGTGGCTGAGTTAAATTAAGAGGGAACAAAAGAAAAGTCTGTATTTACAGGGCTGGGCCCTCAGAGCATCTGCCTCCAAGACAACTCTGCAGAGGTGAGAGGTGGAGATCTGAGAGGGTTCTATGTCGGGGGCGAGGGGGTGGACGCCCTTCAGTCTTCACGCTGATGACACAGGCGTGGACTCTGGCTGTGCTAATGAGACCAGGGGCGGGGGCGGGGGCGGGGGTGGGGAGCGGCAGTGCTCTTCTCTCTTCATTACTCAAGGCAAAATACAGCGGAAAGGGGACTTCCCTGGTGGTCCAGTGGTGAAGAATCTGCCTTGCAATGCAGGGGACCAGGCTCCATCCCTGGTTGGGGACCTAAGGTCCCACACGCTGTGCACTCACTAAGCCCACATGCCACCGTTAGAGTCAGACCACTGCAACGAAAGATCCCACAGGATACAACCAAGACCTGATGCAGCCACGTAAATACATACTTTTAAAAAATACAGGGAAATGATCTGGGACGGACGCTCAATGGAACGATTTGTAACATGGAAGAGACACACATTCAAGATTTTACCTGATCTGTCCACGAACCAGAGGTCTGTTCTTTGTCCTGTTCATGTTTGAATCAAACGGAACCTCAAAAAACTGCAAAAAGATTGAAAAAAAAATTAAATACAGCATGAAATAGTTATTTTCTTTCTGCTTTAGTTCTACAGTTTTTTTCCACAGCAAATTTTGTTTTAATTTTGATACTGCAAATACTCTTGGTACTCTTGAGAGAAAAATTCTCTGTCGGGAACATGCAATACTTTGAAAACCATAGGTTAGGTACATGGTTGCGTTCTTCAAAGCCTCTGTTTCAGGTTTAAAGCATTAGTGCCATACATGATTTCAGAATCTTTCACGCATCCTGAAGACTGAATCAACCAAGAATCAGCTGACCTGGGAAAACGGGCTGCTGGAGTCGAAGGCCAGGAAATATTAATAAGAAGTCAGACGGGGCTGTATACGAGCATTTAATCATCTCCCATTCTCCTACCACTGAATAAATGTCAATAGCATTTACTCTCACATTTCAGTATTGAAGTTACAAAGGCTAGGGAGACCATGACTCAGCTGTACATCCATTCATGTGCTGAATACTGGGGTTGTTTCCACGTTTTGCCTATTAATACTAGAGTCGGTTGCCACTCCCTTCTCCAGGGGATCTTCCCGACCCAGGGATCGAACCTGTGTCTCCTGCTTGGCAGGCGGATTCTTTACCACTGGGCCACCAGGGAAGCCCCCCATTTCCAACCACTGAATATATGTTAATAGTATTTACTCTTGTGCTATAGGATGACAGTGACAGAGAACCAAGGGATATTGTGACTCAGCTGGAAGAGAAATGAACATGCCCTAGAGATGAATAAAGGGGCTTTGCCTCCTCTTTCAAGGAGTCCGTCAGTGACTTGTTGGTTGTAAGGGGGAGAATTTCATCCTGTTCACTAACGTAATTTTTTGCCACCACCTTATCTGGAAACACGACTGAAGGGTGTGCCGAGCGCCAGGCCGACCAGCGCGAGCCCTGAGGGTCAGTGCCGTGTCTGTTCAGCTCCCCGGGAGCGAGGCCGCCCAGACGCCCCCTCCTCCCAGCTCTGGCTCTGGGGCACCTGCAGAAGCACCTGGAAGTTGGGGATGCAGAAGCGGCCATGTTTACACCTGCAAAATTGGCGTGAGGTCAGGCATGACTGTGGCTACACACAGTAGCTGGGACCCGTCGGCTTGCACTGCTGGCCCTGAGGGACACTGGGCCCGCAGCTGCCCCGGCTCCTGCTGCACCTCCCCGGGCTGCAGCCCACACCCGAGCTCGTCCATGTCTCGTGACCTCGGGCCACGTCTGCGTGCTGCTCCATGGCCAAGTGCGCCGCTCTCCTGCATGCCATCTGCATCATCAAAGGTGCAGGTATGAAAGCAGTGGGTAACGGACACGGTGGTCCAGTTTGCTCTCCTACATTTAGGATCCTCCTGCGGATTCTGGGTCACTCCTGCCTGCTCTTTTCTGCCTTCCCCAGGCCCAGCACCAGACACAAGGCCTGCATCACACCCAGGGTTGCACCAGCCCACGGCATCCTTACCAGGGATCTGCACCAGGCCTAACCCCTATGGTAGACCCTCGTATCGCTCACAGTGGTTCTCGCATCCTGATCAAACCTTAACTGATACAGACCTCTTCTCTACAACTTTCAACAGGGCCACTGTTTAAATAAGTAGTTAATGGTGGGTCAGTGGCAAAGAATCTACCTGCCATGCAGGAGTTGTGGGTTTGATCCCTGGGTTGGGAAGATCCCCTTGGAGAAGGGAATGGCTACCCATTCCAGTATTCTTGCCAGGGGAATCCCATGGACAGAGGAGCCTGGCGGGCTAAAGCCCATGGGGTCGCAAAGAGTTGGACACAACTGAGCTACTAAACAACAACACAACAAAACTGTTCAATATGTCCACCTTATCTACGATCTCAATGACAGGCTTCCTAAGACGTGTGAATTTATCATCCTTAATGTCAAAGAGAGCTATACAAATAGGCACTCAATAAATGACATAGTAAATAAACCATCTCTGAAAATAAATCTATTTGTAGAGTGAGTTACACTTTGAAATGATTTATAAGTGTTAAAAAATTCTTTGCCTGTGAGAGTCTATATTCCCTACTGAAGGAGTTCAAGTTACACACGTCCCGTCTGCTCACCTTCCCTCCCTCCCTCAGTATTCAAACACATTCTGTAAGTATTTCTAATAATCTTTCCTTCATGACCTATTAATTTGATTTCACAGGACTAATGAGGATTCCAATTACAAATCATGTTATTTAAAAGTGGGTAAGGTGTTATCCAATATAACACAGAAACTCTTGTGTAAATAACTTTCTTGGCAGTTCTCGAGTGTCTGTGCGCACGCACCCACACACACACTCAGTTCAGGAATTCTACTGAATTATTTCATCTGGATGAAAAAGAGATGTTATTGTTTCTATGTTCCTGGCAAGTCAGCCATCCAGAGATGGGAACTGAGGTCTAGAACGCAGCAACTGAACCCCAGGATGCCACAACTTGGCACCAGCTTCTGACTCTCACGGATGCTGAAATGTATCAGGACAAGCAACATCTGGGTAGCAACAGCAGCTAACCAAGACCTTCGGGTCCTTTCAGGGAGGGATTGACAAGTCCTCCCAGCACCACGGGATCAGAGCTCATTATGCTGCTTCTCATGCGTTTTCTGTAATGCCTTTCAGTTAGGTTCACGGCTTTGGTCTGGCTTCGAAGCCATGTTCCCAGAACATAAAGCAGTGTATCTTCAGGTGAGACATTTAAGCATTTTAGAACATAGAGCTGGCTTCATCTACTCACATTTTGTTCCCCCTGTGCTTTATCATCTTTTCATAATGTAATTATCATTTCAGTTGGCTCCAACTACTTGGAGCCAGAGAAGTAAAACTCCTACAACTGATGTTGAAAATAAAATATCAATGCAGTCTTACCAGCCCTTAGAACATACTGTTCACTGGTTTTTTTTATGCATCCTCCCTGCTTTGAACAATGCCGGCAGTGGTTCGCTGCTTCAGGGAATGCACGTGGACAACCGCTCAGCCCAGGCCCACCGTCTCAGGCCCCTCCTGTGAAGGCTCCGGTCATTAGGTCTCAGATGGCCATGTCACCCCGTGCTTTACCCCATACCTAGACACAGTAGCTGGTTTACTGAGCGGGTATCTCATTCAAACAGTCTCTGCTTGGGGATTTAATAAACCAAAAGCCCAGGAAAGTATGTCCTCCCTCCTCCTGGGTTGCCTGTGGCCATGCAGCAGGATAAGTGGAAATGGAGGAGAGGTCCCACATTGACACCTTGGATCTATTACCTCCAAGGCTCCATCTCCACCTTTTCTAGCCTTGTGTGCATGCATGTTAAGTTGCTCATTCCTGTCCAACTCTTTGTGACTCTATGGACTATAGCCCGCCAGGCTCCTCTGCCTATGGGCTTTCCCAGGCAAGAATACTGGAGTGGGTTGCCAAGCTCTCCTCCAGGGGATCTCTAGCTTAAGCCAACCCAATATGGGTCTATCCCTTTAATTCCAATGTCCCAACAGAGGACTGTAAGGACGTCAAACATGAGGGCAGTTGCATTGTCCAGGAGGGAATGATATGTGCTTTTTCCTCAGCAAACAACTTCTTTTCCGCTTATGTTCATTTCCAAAATAAGTTTTTGTCCCAGTCTCTTTCCCTTATAAAAACCCATCAACCTTTTGGAACTCCTTTCATCAAAAATCTCCCCTCTTACCCAGGGTCCCAACCCAACCATCCACTTTCCCATCTCTCAGATGCTCTTTCCCCATTTCCTGCCCTCCACTATCCCAGGAGCTGTTCTACGAGGCAGACTCTTGGGGTTGCAAATGGCAGAAACACAACTGAAACCAGCTCAGAGAAAATCGGGCCTTTATGTCCTGCAACGGGGCTGTGCCTGCTTTAGGAATTTCTGAGTCTGGCGCCACATGTACCGCCGTGATTCTGGCTCTATCTCTCGAGTCTCCTCTGGGTGCTCCGGCGTGCAGAGGTCTTCCAGGAAGCAAAATGGCCCTGGCAGCCCTAGAAGCTCAAGCTCCTAGTGACCTCAGCAGAAAAGTTCATTTCCTGACAGCTCCAAAACAGAAGTCCAGAACCACCATGGCCATGAATTCCAGGGACGAGGGGGTGATGTGACCACAGGGAGGGAGCAGGTGGAGAGACACAAAGACACAGTACCCCGCTCAAATGACGCGGATTGCCTTCTCCAAGGCAAATTCTATCCCCAGAAGAAAACAGGAAGACGGCAGACAGACAGATGCAGTGAAATTATCTCTAACTCACTGTGAAGCTAATAGCCCCAAATCATTTCATTTCACACATCATACCTGTAAAATAACTTGCCCACATTCATCCTAGTTTAAGACTGAGAAGCATTAATCAATAGAAATGTAATAAATAATTTATATTAATCTTGTCTCAGAATCAGTTTGTGAATCAATAGTTCTATCTGTTTAATAGAGTGGTAAATGGATCATTTTTTTCTTCCTCATAGCCACATGTAGATACGAGTCACTATTATACCGACAGATAAATATTTATTAGATGCCTAACATGGGCTTCTCTGGTTAGCTCAGTGGTAAAGAATCTGCCTGCAGTGCAGGAGATGAGGTTTTGATCTCTGGGTCGGGAAGATGCCCTGGAGGAGATGGCAACCAGCTCCAGTAATCTTGCTTGGGAAATCCCATGGTCAGAGAAGCCTGGCTGGCAGGCTACCGTCTACGAGGTCGCAAAGAGTCGGACACGACTGAGTGATTAAACAACAACAAACATGAGATCCTCACTTTTCTATTATAACCATGCTTTTTACATTAGTTCAGTTCAGTCGCTCAGTCGTGTCTGACTCTTTGCGACGCCATGAATCGCAGCACGCCAGGTCTCCCTGTCCATCACCAACTCCTGGAGTTTACTCAAACTCATGTCCATCGAGTCAGTGATGCCATCCAGCCATCTCATCCTCTATCGTCCCCTTCTCCTCCTGCCCCCAATCCCTCCCAGCATCAGGGTCTTTTCCAATGAGTCAACTCTTCGCATGAGGTGGCCAAAGTATTGGAGTTTCAACTTCAGCATCAGTCCTTCCAATGAACACCCAGGACTGATCTCCTTTAGGATGGACTGGTTTGATCTCCTTGCATTAGTAGATAATTACTATTACTCCAAAGAGATGATGCTCTGATATAAAATATACCTATTAACCCTTCTAACAGATAATTACATACTTAAGATACTACTGAATTTTTGTGAGCTAAAATGAAACAGGCACCAAAAGTGGGGAGAAATAGAACTCGGCCCATGTGATGAATTTCCTATTCCCACTCTGATTAATTATATGTTACGCAAAAAGTAGACATATTCTAGAGCTGTCCTTAAGTCAGGCTAGGGAAATATTAACTTTGATAACGAGGTGCAACGTTTTTCTTTCTCTATGTGAAATAACGGGGGCGACATTCTTCTAAAGACCCAAAAGAAAAACAAACGCATGAACCTTGTCAGGGTTTGTTTTTCCATCCATCTTCTCAAAGCTGTCAACAAGTGTCAACGGCCCAAAGCCTCCCAGGTCCAAGATAATGTCTCAGACCAAGTTAAAAGGGATGTTAAATAAATAAAGTCCTGGGAGGGGCACCTTATCCAGCAGGGTCTCATACTACTGCTTGCAGCCCACAAGTCAGTTAAGATATGCACTCAGCCTGGCTCGCTGGTTGGTACCAGTGTCCCGCTGCCCACCAAGAACCAACAGACTAAGTGGGACTCACTGTTGCCATGGATTCTTCCCCATGAGGTATCTGAAATTAGGTGCGTGCGTTCACACATGGTGACTGGGGCAAAGTTCTCCTCCAAATCTGCTACTCAAGTCATCACTCATTAAGCTGTGTTTTAAGGCTTCACCCCAAAAGGTCACATAACACCTATTAGAACCCTAAATGACCACATCCTGTGAGTAAAAGAAAACTCAAAAAATCACACCGGTTCTGAGGAGCTTCAGAAATGGTGTTCTAGGTCAACCCTTTCCCCTACCAGAGGGCTCTCAATTTATAACACTGCTTTCTGAAAAAAAAAAAAAAAAAAAAAAAGATGGAAGGAAAGTACACTGAAATATTTACAACTCGGTGGAGAGGATGGAGGGGTGACTACTCTTTCTGTATCTTACAGCTGTCTGTAAAGACCAGATATTTTCTTCCTAGGGGGAAAAAAAGTAATAAAAGTTTTTACCTACATGAGACTAATACAAAACTTGAACAGACTCTCTTTAGATTAACCAATAAAGAATTACCAAATGTATCCAGTATAAAGCTCATATTAGTGGAGCCTTAGCCAATTAGAACCTTGTTCCCCCCAGAAAGAACCACATGGTGAAAAGTGGATCCTAAATATTTCCCAGGGACCCCCATTTCCCCATGCTCTGTGTCACTTCTTTCATTCAGGCAACTATTTTATCATTTGGCCAAGATTACAACGCCTCCCAACACTTCCTGCCTGCAGTACTGACCATTACCCTCCCCCCTCCTCCCATCAACTTCTCACACAATAGTCAACGCCATCTTTTCAGGTACAGACCTGATCGTTCTAGTTCCCAGCACAGAACTCTCCATGGCTCCCTGCTGCCCAGGGAGTCAGGTCCAGCACTCGCACGTGGCACGGAAAGCCCTTCACAGACGCTCCGGCCCCTTTACCTCCCCCACCCTTCTCTTCTCTTCCCCTGACATGCTCTGCTCTCCGGGCCTGAACCTCTTGTCGGGTCCTCGGTTTGCTGTCAGTTCTTCCACAGTCTCCCACGCTTCTCTGCAGGGGCCCATCGTTGTCGCCATCCGTCATCAGCTCAGGACTTGGGGCAGGGGTCTGCCCTTCGTTCTAGTGTTCTGTGTGGACCTCAGCGGGGGAGCCCTGCCCAACAACCACCCACAGGACCATAAGGATCACTACAAGTTCACAGTCACCAGCATCAAAGGGGCTTGTAACACTCACTCCCGGGCCATCCCCTTTGACCTCTCTCGCCCACTGGCTCTGCTCCTCTCCACAGAGTTGGTTTTTAGTCTGGTTCGCTCTTAACCCTCCCCATGGACAGAGGAGACGCGCTGGCTGCAGTCCAGAGGGTTGAATAGAGTCGGACACGAGTGAAGCGACTTGGCAGGATGCATTCTCAACCCACATGCAACCTCTGCCTTCCCTCTACCTGGGCGGATGACCCCATTCCCTCCCACCTCCCAGAACACCTATCCACGTGTCAGCCCTTTCCCTATAGCACATCAGGTCTGCGTCTTTCAGCTGCATTGTTCCTATCCATACCTCAACGTGCTTCATTTCCTCCAACCCTGCATATCTCCTGACATCATCAGCTGATGTGAGCACAAGGTGAGCATTTGGAAACGAAAGGAAATGGTCTCTAACACGACGTGAAGTCTGGGGCCCTCATCTTAGCCCCAGCATGATTAGTAGCAGGAGGTGTCCGTGGCAAGGTTAAGAACCCTCCAGAAATCTCCCAATAAGCTCCAAGGAATTTCTATTCTAACAGCTGTCAAAGACTATAATCCTATCTTTGCAGAAACCATTTTTAAAACAGTTAATTCTGATGCCCAGCTTTGAAGAACAATAAATAAATAAATGCATAAATGTCCACTAAAGGAGACTAATGTGAACAGACGAAATCGCAAATATTTTCTTGAAGCCCACCTTTGAACTCGGACTTCACAGACTAAAAAAAAACCTTTCCTCGACTAGTGATACTTCATCCTAATCTTCATCCTACTCTAATGAGGACACAAGACTAGCAAGTTAATAAATTCTTGCGGATTCCTCCACAACTATTAAAAAAAAAAGGCATGTTCACTGAAACCATTAATGCTGATAATATGACAACAGTCTGACCTCTGAAATAGTCCTCTAAAATACTATACAGAGTTTAAATGCCACCCAGAGCATAGAAGATGAACATTTTAAAAGGCATTTTACTTACTTAAATAAGTAAAATCACCTTTGTCTATAGAGGAATCCACAGCAGAAGAATGATGATACTCGACAATAAAAGGTGGTATCACAAGTTGAGCAATAAAACTGGCCAATCTGCAAAGGCTCAGATGCTGCCGTAATAACATCTGGTCCCAGCGGGGTCGAGGGGTGGGAGCCAGAGAAATCATTAAGCCATCTGAGACGCTCCAAACAAAGAAACTGTAAAATTCTGAACTATAAAGCGGAGGAAATATACTTAATCCCTGAGGGGGTGCAGTATGTATTTCAACTGGGCGCTCCCTTCTGCAGTGAGGACACAGCGATACGCCCAAACCTGGAGTGACACAGAGTCTCAACTGGCTGGATGTGGCCCGGAGCCAGCCCGCGCCAGCACCCAGGCACCTGTTGGTTTAATCATCGCATTACTCCAGACACCCAAGGCGGGTGGGGGTGCGGAGAGGAGGAGGCCAGGGGAATGGGGAAAAATAGGTCTCATTCATTTTGCCTATCAGAGAATGTATACCTTAAAAAAAAAAAAGTTTCATGTGCTTTCTGTAAATGTTCAATAACGTGTTAGAAGATTAACACATTTCTTCTAAGATTACGGTTTATTTTTCTGAACTTCAGATCCTAGAGGGTGCAAAGGGAGATGCTTGTGAGTAAGCAACTGCCTTACTTGCTATATTATCTTAAGCAAAGTGACTTGAAACTCTCTTGAATGGCCCTGTTTCCTTCTGTCACTGAGATTCTACAATGGGGGTACAATTACAGTTGCATTTCAACTTTAATAAAATTTCTCTGCTGCCCATTTTCCCGGATAATTCTCAAATAGTCTCCTGCCAATTAGCTAAAATTATTTTAAAATAAGCTTTTGAAAGTCTTTGTTGAAAGCAGGTGTATTACAAAATGTGCTTCTTTAGGAGCTTAAGTGAAAGAGAAAAAAAAAACTGAGATGGTGAATAAAAACAATGACTATTACATCAAAATAGTAATAGAGATAAAATACCTGTATCAAAAAATAAAATAGCACATAAAACATACTGGGGCATTTTCAAAGCCTTAAGAAGGGAATACAGGTGTTATATGTATAAGTTGTCACTAAGTGGAACCCTTTAGACAGCTTTTCACAATCTTTTCTCTTCTCTATTCCCACTGCTTTTCTTTCAGTCTGATGACTGGACATGCCTCAATTCTGTGTCTGATATATTCAGAATATATATCTCAGCATAGACTTGGGCCTATGGTTCCTTTGCTGAAAGATAGGAAACGGCTGAAAATCCTTTTGGTAGGGCAAGACACCTGTCATGCACAAGGATGGGATATTGGGTAACTTCCCAGGACCCTCAAAAGTTGAAGTATATATAACTTCTTTCCTGAGAAGCTGAACAAATGCTAGTGATGCAACATGGTTTCCATTTTCTGAGAGCAGAACACGTGCACTGAAATAACACAGTGGTTGATCCACAGGAGAAAAGTTTTCCATCTGTACACAGAATACCTTCAGCCCTCCTGTTAAAAGCAGACTAGGAATACATGTTTCCTTTTCTAAGCTATGTGAATAAAAATTCCAGATTACTCAGAGTTTCTAGGAAGAAAATGTAGAATAGAGTTCTGAAGTTCATTTTGAGTTTTTCAATGAAAACTTTTTAAAAGTTTTAACTTAATTAAACACAGCATATAGAGAACTTAAATATGCCTAACTTTTCTGTTAAATACTAATGTAACCCCAGAAAGCGCGCAAACATTTAGAAATGCCCGTAAATTACAGTAGTTGACTAGTGTCCGTGAATTTATTAGTATGATTATGCATCTTAGATGAATGGAGAAGCCACTTATCGGCCATCAAATTCCAATACTTAAAGAACTGTAACTGATGACATGTCTATGTATTTTCTGTTTGTACTACTGCCTCAGAGGCAATTCTTACAAGATCGGGAATATACATGCTTCTCTATGTTTGCACAACTATCTGTGTGACGTGGCAATCTAGTTTTCTAAGAGCATTAATGTCTTAATGAAACACTTATTAAGAAAAGGTTTTGACTTTAATGACCACCTTTCTTCTTTCCAGTTTCTTTTTAAATACACTCTTGTGGGAGGGCTTCCTAGCGGTAAAGTGGTAAAGAACCTGCCTCCCATTGCAGGAGATGTAACAGACACGGGTTCGATCCCTGGGTCTGGAAGATCCCCTGGAAGAGGGCATGGCAACCCACTCCAGTATTCTTGCCTGGGAAATCCCATGGATAGAGAAGCCTGGTGGGCTACCATCCACAGAGTTGCAGAGTCAGACATGACTGAAGGGACTTGGCACAGTACGTGGGAGGGCAGGTTTTCTAAGAGATGGGTGTCCTTCCCTCTTTAACGTTGGGATGGGGGACAGTAGCAGAAGAAAGCCTCCATGTGGCGATGGGTACAATAGCAAATGACAAGGTGTTGGCACCAGGCAAATGCTAACCAGTACCCGGGGTCACATTGTACACAGAAAACACATAAGGACTTCTTTGAATGCACAGTCAATCAGAGATTTTACTTTAGAAATACCAAATGGACCACAATTCTATATTTTAAAAAATCTTCCATACTGCTTCTCGCCTGTGAAGTACTGAAATCCTACATTTATGAGCCAGGATAGAATATTAATAGTAAGTAACAACAACGACGACCATCCCCTCAAAATCCACAACAAATGGAAAAGTAAACAAACCCTTTATAATTAAATCTGTAATGATAAAAAATCAATGTTAGATAATAAGTGTCTTTATAAAAAACAGTCTGCCAAATTACCTAACCATTAAGACATTTATTTTAGTTTATCAGTTGACAGTGACTTTTATTCCTCAATGAGACGTGACTAACATACTTCTCATTCTTTAAAAAGAAGTCTTTACAGGGATAATACAAATTAACAAGACAAGTCATTCTTGGAAGAAAGGGCTGGGATTTTGTCAACTGATCTTTAACAGATAAATCAGCACTATGACTTACAATTAGGCTTAAAGCTCCTAGACACTATCTGCATATGAATTCTTGAAAGAATGTATGAGGAACAGATATAAAGCAGAATCTAGTTTATACTAACATATTTTTCAAAATGATAGCTCTTATAATTAAATATATTTGAGACATCATTTTATTTATCATACTGACAAACATTTTTAATTTTTAAAGATTAAAATAAATTCTATTAGAAGTTTATTTTTTTAAAGAAAATTACCATCACAAATCAAGATTTTGAAAGCTATGCAACCAAGAGATCAGATGTGATACTGCAATTAAATGAACAGGCTGGCTGAAGGTTAATGGCCACACATATTACATAATACTGAATAATCTAAATCTTGTACTGCTTCATAACATGTCAATGAAATTACTATTAAGAATATAAAATGCTTCAAATTAAAACAAAAACAAACAGGAACATGAAAATAAGAATATATTATTTCAATATCACTTACAAAAGAAAAAGAAAACATTCTTATGAAGGGCAGTAAAGAAACTCGAAACTGAATGAGTTTAGTTCATTTTTAAATAAATTCCACTTCTGAAACAACATATTAAGGAAATGATCTAGAAGTAGAGGAGAAAACTACATGATGAAAATTTAAATGGTTCCTAGTGGCCCAATGGTTAAGAATCCACCTCCCAATGCAGGGGGGACACTGGTTCAATCCCTGTTCAGAGAACTAAGATCCCAGATGCCACGGGGTAACTAAGCCCGAGAGCTGCAACATAAGAGGTCACAACTAGGACCCGATGCAGCCAAAATAAGTAAATAATAAATAAATATTTTTAAAAAGTTAAGTGTCTGCTGCAGTTGCTTCTAACAGATAAATACTGGAAGAGAACTAAAGAAATGGTTAAAATGTGGTAAGACAACTTTATGGACTATCAGGCAGTCATTAAAAATGATAATTAAGACTCTAATAGTCCAGAAAAATGCTTCAAACACTAACAATGCAGTTTATAATTTGTCCAGAAATGCTGGGTCTATGGGTTTTTGCTCCGTTTTCCAAATTTTGTTTTTATTATAATAATGAGAAAAATAATAAGCACAGAGAATAAACTATATGGATGCATGTGGCTACATTTAAGAAGATTTGCAGATGGTCTGGGAATATTTTTTAAAAATTAAATGTCATGTTACATTTTCCCAACCACATTGAATCTTTTAGGTTTTCCAAAACACATTAGATACGTAGAAGTTTCATCACAAATGCTTTTGAAGGTTAGTTTGAAGGAGAAAGTCTTTATAAACATGGCAGGTCAAACAAACTTCGAGAAGAAGCTCCTTTTAGAAAAGGTTTCTTCACTTTTAAGAACTCTCCTTTAAATTATATTTTCCATAGCTTTATTTGTTTATTCATGGCTGTAGCTTGCTAAGGTCATATTTCTCAGAATTTTTAATTTTTACTTTTACAGCATATTCTAATTTGCTCAAGAATTTACAGACACTAAGACCAGCAAGCTAGGACTACAAGCCGAAACCCTTTCCAATACTAAATATTAGAGGCGACAGAGGGATTCTTCTAGGTGTCAACAGAAAGCCTCCTGTGTGCACACCTGCAGTTTCCCATTTTGAGCTATGATGCTGAGGAACAAAGTAACTAAGCCTGTAATCACTATGTAATTTATTTTACTTTCAAAAAAAACCACTGTCTTGTTTAGATACTACAAAAATAGATAGGTAATTCCATTTGAAACATTCTTAAAATTTGTTATGAAAGAAATAATTGACAGGTCCTGGCTAATCTTGTGAGGGTTCATTCAAATGTTAACTTCTCATAATAACCAGTCACAACCCGAGGCAGGTGAAAACCTACAGTAGGTTTCATAACCAAATGAATGTAACGGACAAGCAAACACAGAACAGCAATGGGAGAGTGCCTTCTTGATACTGATAAGGCTAAAGCAATACACTGACTTACTCTGAACGAATCGGGAATAACATCCCATTAGTGGCTGTCACTCACAGCGGGTTTACTATTTTCATGCCTGGGCTCAGCGGTTTGTGCATTGACTTATCCCATCCCCCATCCTCCCCATCTTCTTTTTAAAATATTTTTTTAAAAATCATGGATTGTTTTTGAAGTCTTGATTAATCGAACACATACCCCCTGCATTGGAAGGTGAAGTCTTAACCACTGAACCGCCAGGGAAATCCCAAGCCTTACCTCTGTTAGGTAAGTATTATCATTGTGTTCCTTTGAAAGATGAGGTAACTGAGGCCCAGACAAGGAATTAACCAAGGTTGTAAGGCTTGGATTTGAAACCGGGCAAGCTGAGTCCCTGAGCTCAATCACGGTCCTACATGCCATCCGGCACTGGAGGCCTGAGCATGAGACACCCAGGGGATGAGGAGGGTCTAAGGTGCTGGGAGACAGAGACCCTGGCTCCAGATCAAACGCTAAGTTGTGTCCGACTCTTTGCGACTCCAAGAACTGAAGCATGCCAGGCTTCCCTGTCCTTCACCATCTCCCGGAGTTTGCTCAAACTCATGTCCATTGAGTTGGTGATACCATCCAACCCTAAGATCCTTAATTTATAATTCAATAAGAGGCAGCACGGTAAGATTCACAGAAATGCAGATAATAACTGCCGAAAGTCAGGTTCAAGGGGAGGAGAGACTCTGAGTCTCAAGACCGGTATGTCCAAAATTTGGCCCACCAGGACTGGGGTACAAGTTTCCTGAGAACTTTTAGCAAAAGTTTACATTGAAAATATTGTATAATATCACTTATAAGTGCAATCAAGAAAAATAGAACAAATGAACTTATGTGCAAAGCAGAAACAGAGATCCAGACGTAGAGAACAAATGTATGGATACCAAGGGGGAAGGGGGGAGGTGAGATGGATTGAGAGACTGGGGTTGATACTATCGATATCTATGCATTAAATATTTACATTCTCGATACTATGCATTAAATAGGTAACTAGTGAGAACATACTGTATAGCCCAGGGAACTCTACCGAATATTCTGCAGTGATCTAAGTGGGAAGGAAATCCAAAGAGAGGAGATACATTTATGCGTGTAGCTGCTTCACTCAGCTGTACCCAAAAACTAACGCAACACTGTAAAGCAATTATGCTCCAAAAAATTCTTCCTAAAAGTCTATGTTTAATTGTCCAGCTACTGCTGAAGAATGATCGGGCTAACCCTTCACAAGTAAGAAATGAGGACCTAAAGTAACATTTCTTGTCCCCAATATGGCAGTTATCGTTAGGGGTATAACAGAATAATCTGGAGAATACGTTTCAAATGATCTTATTCTTTTCAAAAAGAACCAAAGATATGCTCACTTGCAGTGGAATCAGTTATAAATTATTGGACACAATTCCAATATCCAACAACGTGGGCTTAGTTCATGCAAATTTTGCTTTATTTATAAAACAGTCAACATACAAAATTGATAAAACAGTAACATACAAAATTGACAAAAACCTTTTAAAAGCAAATAATATTTAGTAACATGGGAAGTTTATGATTTGGTATTAAGAGAAAAAATAAAATTATGACATGCCATATATAGTATAATGCCTGTGTATATGTGTTCAAAAAGATTAAACAAGAGCTATAAACTGATATATACTCCTTTCTAAAGTAATGCTCAAAATTCTCCAAGCCAGGCTTCAAGAGTATGTGAACGGTGAACTTCCAGATGTTCAAACTGGTTTTAGAAAAGGCAGAGGAGTCAGAGATCAAATTGTCAACATCCATTGGATCCTCAAAAAAGCAAGAGAGTTCCAGAAAAACATCTATTTCTGCTTTATTGACTATGCCAAAGCCTTTGACTGTGTGGGTCATCACAAACTATGAAAAATTCTTAGAGATGGGAATACCAGACCACCTGACCTGCTTCTTGAGAAATCTGTATGCAGGTCAGGAAGCAACAGTTACAGCTGGACATGGAAAAACAGACTGGTTCCAAATAGGGAAAGGAGTACGTCAAAGCTGTATATTGTCACCCTGCTTATTTAACTTAAATGCAGAGTACATCATGAGAAACACTGGGCTGGAGGAAGCACAAGCTGGAATCAAGATTGCCGGGAGAAATATCAATAACCTCAGATATGCAGATGACACCACCCTTATGGCAGAAAGTGAAGAGGAACTAAAGAGCCTCTTGATGAAAGTGAAAGAGGAGAGTGAAAAAGTTGGCTTAAAGCTCAACATTCAGAAAACTAAGATCATGGCATCTGGTCCTATCACTTCATGGCAAATAGACAAGAAAACAGTGAGAGATTTTATTTTGGGGGGCTCCAAAATCACTGCAGATGGTGACTGCAGCCGTGAAATTAAAAGACACTTACTCCTTGGAAGGAAAGTTATGACCAACCTAGACAGCACATTAAAAAGCAGAGACATTACTTTGCCAATAAAGGTCTGTCTAGTCAAAACTATGGTTTTTCTAGTAGTCATGTATGGATGTGAGAGTTGGACTATAAAGAAAGCTGAGCACCAATGAATTGATGGTTTTGAACTGAGGTATTGGAGAAGACTCTTGAGAGTACCTTGGACTTCAAGGAGATCCAACCAGTCTATCCTAAAGGAAATCAGTCCTGAATATTCATTGGAAGGACTAATGCTGAAGCTGAAACTCCAACACTTTGGCCACCTTAAGCGAAGAACTGACTCATTTGAAAAGACCCTAATACTGGGAAAGATTGAAGTCAGGAGGAGGAGGGGATGACAAAGGATGAGACGGTTGGATGGTATCACCGACTCAATGGACATGAGTTTGAGCAAATTCCAGGAGTTGGTGATGGACAGGGAGGCCTGGCATGCTGCAGCCTATGGGGTTGCAAAGAGTTAGACATGACTGAGCGACTGAATGGAACTGAAAGGAAATTTTATTCATGTGTGTCCCTTTAATGGTCATCACTGTATGAAATACTTGAAAGAACTGAAATTAGAGAATTGTGATTTAGTTTATTTTAATGTAGTAAAGGGCTTCCCTGGTGGCTCAAGAGTAAAGAAACCGTCTGTGATGCAGGAGATTTGGCAGGAGCCGTGGGTTCGATTCCTGGGTCGGGAAGATCCCCTAGAGAAGAAAACGGCAACTCACTCCAGTATTCTTGCCTGGAAAATCCCATGGACAGCTCAAGGAGTCACAAAAGAGTGGGACATGACTTAGCGGCTAAACAATAAAGTAGTACAATTGCTAGATTGCAGAAATATGTTAAAAAAATGTGTCGAATGTCTTGGAATTAAAGAGCTCTGATAAAAATCACAAAACTGTAGGTCTGCATGGAGTGAAAAAAAAAAACAAACCCAGAAATATAAGCAATTTATTTAAGAACATGCTGATGAATCTAGACATAAACTGCACTCCTCAGATGAAAATAGTGGTGATTTCCCAATATCCGACTGAAAAATCCCCACTCCGCCCCACTGCCCAGAATGTCAGGACTTAAATCCCCCTGTCCTCGGACACCCAGAGCATGGCCTTTCCAGTCTACGTTAATGCTATTTAGTTTTTCCTGCATTCACTCATTTATTTTAAAGTGATTTGCTTTAGAAAGCTCTCATAGTCTATAGATAAGCATGCATCAGACTC
This sequence comes from Cervus canadensis, assembly GCF_019320065.1. Taxonomy (NCBI): domain Eukaryota; kingdom Metazoa; phylum Chordata; class Mammalia; order Artiodactyla; family Cervidae; genus Cervus; species Cervus canadensis. The sequence continues at coordinate 28,618,406 of NC_057386.1, forward strand.
CTAATCACACTCTTAACACTATCCTTAAGATTGTCTGTATTAAAACATTAAATATATGGTAACTCTTGCAGGGAGAATTATTTTTATTCTCCTTATCTTTGCTCAACATTTTAAAAGAAGTGTTAATTGTTTACTTTTGCTTTGTATATATTCATTTCCAGAAGGAAAATTACTAGGTTAGAAGCTATAAATACTTTCGGATCTGCCACTCAGACATATATGTATTGTGTTCACTCTAAGAATCCAATATTTGTTTTATAATACTCACAAACTTCCCATGTCATTAAGTGTTATTTGGAGATGTTGACATCTATGATATTCATAGTACGCCATTATATGGATAAAACATAATTTAACTGAGTCCATTTTGTATGTTGAAATCATGTCCAACAGATTTTAATACATATCATATCTGCAGGTATCTTGATAATTTACTTTAAAACATTTCTAGAAATAGACTTTCTTGGTTGAAGAGAATATACATTTTTAACTATTTTAAACTACCAAAATTTCCCTCCAGAAAGACTGTCCCAATTTACATTCTCCACAGCACTGAGAGGGCCTGTCTTCCAGTGTTCTCACTAACATTATGTCAAACAATTCTTAAAAAAAGAGAAAAACAAAACAAAACAAAAGCATATTTACCTGTTTAGTTGTTTATCACCACATGTGGCTTCTCACTGATTTTAAAAAAATTTCAACATAGGATATAAACTAAACTTTACCACTTTATAAAAAGGCTTAAGTTAATAAAGCACTGATTGTGAAAATGAAGCCATCAGTACCTGCAAATATCTGTATGAACAGGCTACAGTCATGCATGTTTTTCTCTGTCTTCTTTCACTATAATTAATTCCTAAATTAATTCCTAACATTGTGAGTCAAGGTAGACATCTTGTTCTGCTAACCTCATAAATACGATAATTAAAAAAAAAAAAAAAGAACACCCTGGCAAAGTCTGTGTTTTGAAGGAGGAGATTCACTCTAAGTTTTGACATGCACATATCAAGAAAACAAGTAAGTACAGCAGTCGAACAACCAAAGATTCAACTGGGCTTTAGGGTGAGACATTTTCTGAAAATATCAGTATACAGTTGCAGCCAAGACAACTGCAAAAAAGAGGGTGAAGCAGATTGGTAATGCATGAAAGCAAATCTAGACATTTGGGTTAACAGCAAGAGAAACGTCTAGAAAGATGTCTACATAATTACCCAGTCTTTCCTTGAAAGGACGCTTATTACTCAAAGGTCAAGTGAGTAAGTCACACCTCATTTTTCTGTCATATCTGAAAAAGAAACTGCTGCACACAAATTAATTTTCTAGATTAACAGAGCAATTTTCTATTTTGAATAGCCAAATGTTTGTAAAATTAAAGTCAAATTTTGATGGAAATGTTTCTAAAATTTCTATTTCTGAGCTTTCAAAACTATTTATTTCTGACATTGTTTGCAGTAACTGAGGGTGCCTGCCTTTATAGATTGCTCTAATTCCTCAGCTTTTAAAAATATATCACCTTTGTTTTCCTTTTTTGTTTAACACCAGCGTTTTCTTCTTCTTTATCCTCATCTCTAACCCTTAACTTACTACTTTTAATTTTCTGTCCTTACTTAAAAACACACAAAAAAGACTAGAAGGGAAAGAAAAAAAAAAACCAACCAACCAACCAAACTACTTGATTATTATATTTTATATACTTGATTAAATGCAATTATCAAAGGCAGAGCATTTAAGGTAGTTCTCAATCTCTGTTCCAACCTCTTTTGTTTACTGTGCAAATCCCAAACATTTCTAAGTTTAAAAAAGATTTCAATCAGAGGTGTGACTGACTTGCAGTCCTGAAATCTAAAAGTTTCAATGTGGCTGAAATGGGTGAAGGTGGTCAAAAGGTACAAACGTCCAGTAAAGAAATAAATCCTGGGGATCTGATATACAACAAAGTGACTATAATAAGACTGTGTTGTATATTTAACAGTTGCTAAGAGAATAGATCTTAAAAATTCTCTTCACAAGGAAAACAAATCTAAAACTGTAGGGTCATCATTTTGTAATATATATAAATATCAAATCCTTATATTGTACACATGAAACTAATATAATGTTACATGTCAATTATATCTCAGCTTTATAAGAAATCTAAAAATTCCAATAGGTTAAGTAGTAAGATGATGAGAAACAGTAATTCCAAATTTGGACAGAACTCTGAAAAATGAAGATGATGTTCTTTATATACATTTAGAGAAAAGTATAAATATTCTATTGCTTCTACAATATAACGCTAGAGAGCCTTCATGTCTAATACAGCATTTTTTCAAAGTGCAGTTCAGGGGCCATGTCCATGGGAATCCTCTGCGATGCTTAATTACAAACGCAGAGCCTTAGGCCCCACCCTGACCTTCTAAAACAGAAGAACATCTAGGAGTGGGCACAGGAGTCTGCCTTCTCCGTCAGCTCTGCAGGTGATTCTTTATATCCATAAAACCTGAGAATTACTAATCTAGCGTCTAAAACCAGTGGTGTGCTTGCCACATGCCGATACGTTTTTGTTCCCAACGAAATAGCTGCATGAGCTCCAAAGCAACTTTTATCATTACAGTAACGGTTAGTTGCCAAAATTATTCAAAGATTTCAACTTAATATAATCTGCATGTTCCTCTGATTTAAAAAAAAAAAACGAAGAACCAAAATAAAATGTGTCAACAGAACCAATGAACTAAACTGCAGGAAAAAAAGGAGGATTTCACGTAAACTTATCTAAAGAGTCACCTCTTAACAAATGAACGGCTTTACGGTATGGATCTCTGTGCCCACAACGTAGGAACAGACATCTCATCATATATATATTTTAAAGATAATTTTTATATGCATAGCTATGCACAGCTGCTCTTTATTCAGAATGAAAGGAAAAAATAGTGCTATAATTTGGCTGTGTGCACCAAAAAGCATTCTGAAAACAAAGGCGAGTGGGTATCCTGACTCTGATGTTGTGATGGTTTTACAAGACACCACTATGGAGGGGAACCCGGTGGAGTGTATCTGAGATCTCTCTGTATCATTTCTCACAACTGCATGTGAGTCTATGATGACTTCAAGGTAAAGAGTTTAATTTAAAAATAAACAAATCAACCAACCTCCAAGGGCATTTAATTTAGCCAAGAACTATCACTTTGAAAGCTGTACTTTCTGCCTCTGAAGTTAAGTGGCATTGCTGGGTTTTTCAGCCCTTATTAAGCCAGTTGATTTTCAAAATTCTCTCCGAAACTGTGCTACACCACACATATTCCTTGGGAGCAGGTTTAATTTCTTTTTTATGTGCTTGCAATCCCTTTTTAAAGGTGAAAACATCTGTGTCCCACATACAAAGCAAAATTAGGCTTCCTACAGAGTCATTCTGTGCTCTGAAACCCTATCTGACAAATGCGATGCTTTTCATCTCCCAATATGAGTAACCACTAAGGTAATTCTAAGACCCAGTTAATTTTTTCCAGAAAACAGACAGTTTCTAACACACAAGTTGTTTACTAAAGCAAACAGAGACTGTAACTTTGTATTTTTATCTCGGTTTTCTTTAAGAATTCGTTAACAAGCATGTAAGCATATCATCAATAATATTCCAGAAGGTCAAAAGTGTCAGCGACGACTGGATGAAATGTGAAAAACTATACTCTTTAAAGATCTAGATGGAATGGATTGTGAAGAATCATTGCTTTTCCCTTCAGACATTAACATCTGTTGAATTTGAAGACATTATGTAGTCTGTATCATGAAGTCTTTTAATTACAAGTAAATGAAAAATTATTGTTAATATTTACAATTTAACACTGATTCAGAGAACCGTGGTGAACACCAAGGTTCCTCTCTGTAAAAGTTAGTCATTCAGTATCTACATCATGTTTTACAAAAAGAAAATATTTCTATGTGGTAACACAGAGCCTCACTTATGCCCTCCAAATACAATGTAGACCAAAACTTCATGAATTAAGATTTTATTAGAATTAATGGAAAATCTGAATTACAGACAATTTTTTTAAAAAAAGGATGTTTCCTTCCTTGATTTCAACTATGATGAAAGTTTCATGAATTTAAACTTTACTTAATTAGTCATTCCCATCATCCATCCTGGAATCAGGGTGAAACTGATATTCATGTAGAAAAATCTTTCATTCTATAGAATACCATTTTAAATAATATTTGGTATTGGTAGTGACAACAGGCATTTAAAATACTTGATATCAACTGTTTAAGTGTCTTCAAATATATTAATATTTTGTTAAGTACTCTGTATTACACATCAAGTAAAATTACAGACCATTTTTATTAATTCAATGAATCACACCATTAGCTGTGATAAGGGCATACAAACAAAGACACAGTACCCATACTCAAAGATGACTCCTAATTAAAAGAAGCTCTTCAAGCACTTTACTACTCTGATTTAATTTGAAAAATAATATTGGATTTCTTCAGAAATATTCCATAATTGAGGCTTTCACAAATCTAGTTAGTACAAATTAGTACAATTTTAACTGTAGCTGCAATAATACAGATTAATGGATAACCAGAGGTTCCCTCAAAACTTCCTTTAATGTATGTCACAAAAGTAATTTATTAACAATTCACTTATTTAGTTCTAAATAGGCATTTCTAAAATACTTCCAGTTATTTTAAAAAATACATTCAACAAACTAGTTATGACATCTTTGATTTTTTATTTTCATGGAAAGTACAAAAGTAACCTGTAGCCTGATCCAACTAGATGGATACAAAGTCTAGTTACTAAAATACAAAGTTTTAAAGTTTTATTCTATCATTTCTAATTAAGAAACCTAGTGAATAAATGGTTTATTTTTAATAAGTTCCTGGGAAATTCTAGGATAGTTTTTCAAATTCACATTCACCCAAGCTTCACCTGGTTCCTCTGGAAAGAATTTTACAAGCACCACACATTGCCTCAACAGAGGGGGAAGCTGCAGGAGTTACCACACTACACATTTTTAACTTAAAAAGTACATAATACTGTAAAGTAATTATCCCCCAATTAAAAATAAATAAATTAAAAAAAAGAAAACTGGCTTTTCCCATGGTTGGCACTGCAGTCTAATCAACTAGCCTGCAAGAGGCTGAGAGGAGATTACATAAAAGGAAAGAGAAAACATGGGAATTTATTAGTCTTTCTGTTTGTCCTTTGTATTTGCTTCACTGCTATTTCTTTTTTTTTTCCACTTTGCCTGATTATCTTCACTACACAAAAAAATTTTAAGTTACATTTTTTTATTTAAATTTTAAGTTACATTTTTTTATTTATCAAAATCAAGAATAAGATGGAATTTCTTGACTTCTCTTTATCTAAAACAAGGGATTTGCTAGGTTAGATTCCACAGTCCTCTCTCCTTCCATTTTTTAATCTGTTTAATATAAGATGGTAGCTAAAAGTACAAATAAAACTATATTTGAGGATTATTTTTAACATATCTTTTCTTCCCATAATAATTTATTCATTGTAATCATATTTACAAAATTTAGATAATCTTTTTTAGTTTTTCAATTAAGAATATTACGAAGATACATAAAAAATAATATTATGAAGAATTAAGTAAATTTATATTTATTTCCAGCTTAAAAAAAAGTTCAACAAAATCTCCAGTTGACTGAATTGTACTGCTTTGTTTAGGAACTAAATCTAAAATGAACTAAGCTCAAAATAAGAATGATTAAAAAGTTCTAATGACACAATTCTTTCAACATTAGATTATTAAATGTCTATAGTAACAGTGCATAATTTTTACCTATTATCTAAAGATTTCTTATTCTATGATTTAGCATCAACATAAGCAGAGAATAAGTAAAAATAACCAGGATTATTCTTTGATATAGTTTCTTAAGGCAACAAAAATTTTTTTTCCTTCTCAAGTGACTTAATAGGTTAGAGGTTAAATTAAGTGAAAATGGCAACACTTTATCAAAAAACTATCCTACAACAGGCCAAAATGATTGTAAGATGGAAAACAATACAAAAAATTTATTTTTTAAGATCAGGAGAACGTTATGGATGGAAAATTAAAAAAGAAAAACAAAACTATTATGCTCATATACCATGACGACCATTCATTAAATTGCTTATAAACCCAAAGTAAGAGAAAGCAGGGAATCAAGTATAAAGGATCATACCTCCACGTTGTTTAAAACTGATACATCAGTTGCTTTAACTTCAGATAAAACTTTCTCAGGTGAATAGTCTGACCATCTACACTTATCCTCCCTCGGAATTTAAAATAACAAAAGCACAGAACCTGGTTTCATACAAGTATCTTAGGCACAAGTGATCGCGCAGCTGTGGAAATCTACGTCTCAAATATCAAAAATTCCTGATATAATAAAATGGTGTAAACTTAAACCACCCATTTCTAATCCAATTACTTTATCTCCTCATCTCATCTGCAATGATTTCATTATGTTTGGATAAAGAATGATGTGGCATTTTGTTCGTGTTTAAATTCTACCGCAGGATGGAGGAATATTATGGAAAAGGAAACCCAGACAAAAGCAGGCTTAAGCATTTTAAACATATATACAATAGATGAAGATGTACAGATCCTTAAGGAAATGTCTAGTTAGAAGGAAGTCGTAAACAACTCATTGGTTATTCATTTTATCATTTAATCCCCCAAATTTTTTTTGGCTAGAAAACCCTCTGAATGAAAGGGACTCTGTCAACAAGCTTGACTTTGGTTTCAGAATCTCCTTTGTAATCACTCTCCCCGCTGATGAACGTCAGCACTGCAACTTACAAAGCAGCGTTCTTCACCGCACCAAGTCTGTCTAAACACCTCTGTGCATTTACTGCTGTCACATGATGACAATGCTGTATAATCATTCTCAGGGAAAAACCTGTTTCATAATTTTTTTAATATCACTGCTTTCTGAATTACTGCCATTCAAGTATTTGAAATGGAATGCCATCTGTGCCCCTGGCTCCATCCAGCATATCTGATGGTACAATGTGATCACCTGGTCACATTCAGTGGCCTTAACTCCCTGGGAAAAGCTGGGTCCAGAAGAGAGCCCCTTCCCAGGGGTAGAGACTTAAGTTTCCCTGAGGAAAATGAGCTGTGAATTGGAGCTTCCCTCTCCTACTCCCTTGATTTTTTACTAAGGGGTCCCGCCAGACATGGAGGCAGTTTTAACGTCTCCCTAGGTTCTTAAGGGGGCTTTCCAGGTGGCTCAGCGGTAAAGAACCCGCCTGCTAATGCGGGAGACTCGGGCTCGACTCCTGTGTTGGGAAGATCCCCTGGAGAAGGAAATGGCAGCCCACTCCAGGATTCTTGCCTGGAGAATCCCATGGACAGAGGAGCATGGCGGGCTACAGCCCATTGGGTCACAAAGAGTCAGACTCGACTGAACGACTAAACCACAACAAAGGGGCCCAAGAAAGGAGGGAAGTCAGAGACAGAGAAGTTCCTCTGGGTGTAAGAAATCAGCCGGGGAACAGAGAGGAAACAAGCTAAGACAGGGCTTTCTGTGTCTCCTCAAACTGTCTCCTGGGCTCTGTAACAGGACCATACCTGGCACTCCAAGCTGCTGCAGGGTTAGCTAAGGAAGTGTGTAGTTACAGCATCTTCGCCTGGCCTATGCTGTGTGCTTATTTATCCTCACCCTAAACTCGGCATTCAACAGTTTTTTTAGTTTGAATCAACCTATTCTCACGGAACGTGTGAAATTTTTCAGCCTCAAAGATGTATTAATAAATTACCTTTAAGTGGTGTTTCACAGCTTACATAATGTTTTCACGTACATTATTTCACTTGGAAGTGCTTTTGCACACACACGTTTTTACAAACCTTAGGCAAAATGAAGACGGTAGGTCTGTACCATTTTTCGTGTCTGTGTGTCGTATCCTGCTTGGTTGCTTCTAGATTTTCTCTTGGGCTAAGATTTAACTGCATAAAACGCAGGTCCTTTTTGCTATAAAGACTTGTGGATGCCAAGTTTTCAACCACAACATGTCAGTGATACATCGTGGGGGCAATTCAAAATATCTAACCACCAATACAGCATGGACCTGGGGCCCATTTCATGAGCCTGGGGCCAATCCAAAGGGATGCTGCCCCCCGCCCCCCCGACTCTCAGGTTTCAGGTCCAGGGAGTCCTGGGTTGGTGGGGATGGGTTGGGGAGAGGCTGCCTTATTTACCAACCCATAGGTTAACAGCCAGTGTCTGCCAACTAGCGGCCTTGCACACAAGGTTTTTATCCCTACGTTTAAAGTGGACCGTTTGGCTCTATGGTAACCAATGGGTCCTGAGAACTCATTCTTCTAATTTCACACACGGCCTTTGACACCTTGCTGGCCCTTCTTATACATTATACAGATTTTTCTATTGGCTGCACCAAGAGGCATGCGGGATCAGAGTTCCCTGACCGGGGATCGAACCCGTGCCCCCTGCATTGGGAGCTCAGAGTCTTAACCCCTGGACCACCAAGGACGTCTGTGCACGTTATACATGTCTGATGCCCCCAAAATGGTCTTCTGTGATATAAACCCTAACTTTTGTACATCAGCTGACAAATAAAATATCTGAGCTGTTACCAAGTGTGGTTTTCTACCTTCTCGCATTTGACTTTGGTTATACTGCTGTTTTTGTCTCAACAGTAGTATTAGGTTTTTACTACTAAAGGTACTTAAATATTTATCGAGTCTTCTCGCATATTTACCAAGTGAGTGAGTGTGTGTGCATGTGTATGGAAAGCATAGGTACTTTCCTAGTGATCAGAGAAACTTTTTTTTTTTTTGACCGCAGCGTGTGGTATGCGATTTTAGTTCCCCAAGCACAGGGTCCACCAGCCCACCCAGGGAAATCCCCAGAGAAACTTTAAAGGAAAATCTGTGCCTAAAACTTGCACCCTTTGGCTTCTATTTATTGGATTAAGCTGAGAGAAGGTGTATTTAACTGGGAGGAAGATGTTTAAAATTTTAAGATGGGAGATGGCTGAGACAGTGAGGACCACAGAGACGATGGCCAAGAAAACAAGTGTGATGATGAGGACGACGACCAAGGAGGAAGTTCTAAAACCAACAGACCTCACATAATTCTTAGAGAAAAATTCTACAGCATAGACGTTAAAGGCCTCAGTTTCTATGTGAGAAAACTGGGGTTTCATGGGTAGAGACATATCAACACCCTTATTAAGTGGAGCTGGCCTTTGATTCTAGGCCTGTTCTGCTCCCAAACTTGTGACCTTCACCAGTATATGATTACATGGGCTTTTGTCTATTAAAAACAAGGTGCTCATTGCAGAGGCAGTGATTGGGCTTCAAATCTTCCAATCACTGATGAGTATTACTGAGATTTTATCTTAAAAGAGGTAAAATTACTCAATAACAAGAATATAATAGTGTCTTGACTTGTAATAACATTTTACAATTATGGGAACCATGTTTTCCCAGAAAAGTAAAAGTGAAAGTGTTAGTCGCTCAGTTGTGTCCGACTCTCTGTGACCCCACGGACTGCAGCCCACCAGGCTCCTCTGTCCATGGGATTCTCCAGGCAAGAATACTTGGGTTGCCATTTCCTTCTCCAGGGGCTCTTCCCGACCCAGGAATTGAACCTGAGTCGCCTACATTGGCAGGTGGGTTCTTTACCACTGAGCCACCTGGGGAGCCTGTTTCCCCAGGAGGGAGGAATTATTCTGAGGGAGGTACAACACATTCATTCACAGGATACTTATTTCTTCAGTGCAATTTAACAGAGGAGTAAAAACTCTCCACTTATGTCCAGAGGATTTTACTTCCTTGACTTCTGTTGGAACACCTGAGTGGCAAGGGCTGACCTCAGTATGTCCGCTCCACTCCCCCAGGAGAAGAGGAGATGCGAGAAGATGCCAGGCTCACAGGTGTGCACACCTGGGACTAAGGAGTATCACAAGCTAATTTATGTGGGCTTCTCAATATGCGACTACAGGATTTCCTATACAAGTCGATCCTCAGGCTGAAAAAGGAGCAGGAGGCATCTTTATTTTTTAATAAATAAAAACAAAGCCACTGATCCTATTTGGCTCTATTTCACCCAGAGTCATCCTGACCTCTTGCTAAAACAGTTCTGCAAAAGTGGACTTTCCTGCAGATGTGCTTTTCACGTAAGGAAGTTTGTTTTTGTTGAGCACCAATAGCCTGCATCTTCACCTCTTTTGCTAAAGGGGCACGTGGCTTACAGCACAATGAAGAAAATGATTGAGGTGATTACGAGTGGTTTTCTCAAAGGGCCTGGAAGAAACAGGGTAAAGGCAAACAAAAATATAGCAGGCTGAAAGAAGCTGGTTTACCCAGATAAGCCTAAAATAAAAATAGCTCTCCTACATAACCACAAAGAGTAAGATCCTGGCCAAGATTATAAAGGATGCAAATACCACAGGAAGTTTTAAGCTGATTCAGACAGTATGTGTATAACTAGAAATCAAACAACGGGATTCAGGTAGGAGAAACTGGGAACTTGAATAAATAGTTCTTCGTGGCAAGGGGTTCATCGGCTGAGGAAAGGTTACATTATTTATACAATGATGCAGAAAAACAAAGTACTATTTCATCAAAGGGAAGAAATTTCATTTGTGCAAACTAAAACTGAAGCCTGATGTGCCTGGCTGTATCTTAAATCTACAGAAAAAGATTTATTTTTACTAATGCAAAACGGGTGCTTAAAAGAAAATAAATGTAGAAATAGAGATTTTAGAAATGCACCTTGGGATACACTCTTCTTAAAGCTGAACACTCTTGTTTGGGTTCTGCACTCCTGCCCTAACTCAGTCCAGCTGTACAATCATAAATCCATCCGTAATGTACTGAACTGACCCCTCTCAACGCACCCTGCCCGCCTCCTCCAAGAACCTTTTTATTTAATTATCTAAATATTTGAGGTGAGAGCATTTTTACAAGAATTCACGCATGCAAAAAAAAAAAAAAGAAAAATTAGAGAATCCCTAAATAGGCACACCCTATTTGGAGAATTCATAATTTGTATCATAAGTCACTCAATTTTGATGGTTTATTCTCACCAAAAGAATATTTGTGAAGTTATTTCTGTCCAGAAATATAAAACAGTATAAGAAGTATAATAAGCATGAATAATAATCAAGTCACAGCTGAAACAAAGATAGCTGACACTTAGTGTTTTTTATTCATGACTGCAGGAAAAGCTTTTTGTCAAATGAGCATTTTCTCTTGTAAGTATATGACAAACTAAAGGAAAAAAAGATTACAGCTGAAAATGCCAATGCTCAAAACTATAGCATTAAAATGTAGATGAAACAACACTAATTTATAACCCTTTTGTGTTTTAAAACCTACTCATAAGCATATGGTAATTTTTCATATCTTTTTTTAATTAAAAATTCAGTTAAGTGAAATTGCTTATTAAACTATGAGAGGTATCAAAAAGAGTAAAATTAAACAGAAAATGTTTACACTGTAAAAAAAAAAAAAAGATAAATCAGATTTATATACAGCATCTGCAACAAATTTGAGGTACTGGCTAGGGCTTTAAGGTTCCATGCTATAATTTAAAAACCACACACTCACACAAAGATTTGAATTACTATTAAAAATGCAACTTTTGAACAAATTAAAAATACTTCTGAAGGTGGTGCTAACTTTGATGTGGCCCTGTTACCAGACTGTTTTGGTACCTGAGGGCAAAAGAGTAACTTCTCAGTAGCATCTAATTAATAGAACAATACCTAAGTGTGCAAGAAAAAAAAAATACTCTTTAAGTACAGAATATTAATAATTTAAACATAGGGCAAAATGCATAAATTCTCAGTGAAGCACACTCACACACATAACATATTTATTTAATAGAACTCACTAGCTCAAATAACTAGTTCTTAGTCTGGACCTATCTGAATATAAGAAGTACAATGTTATTTACCGCATTTGAACTTTTCTTCAATAATCTTAAAACTTCCTCTAGGGAGAGAGTTTTTAAAGTGAGCCTGGCTTATTTTCATTTATAAATGTTAAGGCTTTACATTAGAATATATCTTATCTCTCCCTCTTCACCATCAGTATGTAAAAACATCAGAAAACTGAGGGAAGAATAATAAATAGCTGAAATATGCTTATTATGGCAGAGTTGTAGCCGATCCCATTCGAAGGTCTCAGTGGTATAACTTTACTACCAGGAAAGTAGATACAGGAACAGTCTTCAGAAAATAAGTTACTCAAAACATTAAACTCACAAAAACATATACCTACAGTAGAGAAGTTGATTTAATAGTACAAAGCAAATAGCTTAAATTCATACATTGCTCCATAATCTACTTTAAAAATGAACTCTCTTTAAAAGAACTGAAGTTAATTCAAAACTTATACTGTAGTCTTGGTCAAATTAAACTATTTTCTTTCAAGATTATATTTCAAAGATTTAAATACAAAGCCTGGGACTTTCAGTCCTCTGCACCAGACATAGGATTCTATCATTTAAGGAAAGATGAATTACAGTTATTAACAATCTAGTTCTTCTAAAGTTAAAAACAAGTTAGAAACCAAACCAATATGATTTAGCATATTTCAGTTAATGCCCATACTGAATAATACTTAAATATTTCCTTGCAATTTTAAACATTAACTAATCAAACATCACAGGGAGCAAAAAATATATAGATTTTAATACTGCAAGAGCGTGAGAGAATTAAACACTAAGTTACCAAAGGAATATTATCAAGTTCACCTCACTGAATTATACCCTACTGCACGTCCCATCCAACAACCCCCAGCCCTCTACAAACACTCTCATAATAGTGAGCTCAATAAAGATGATTTTCATAAAAAAAAAAACAAAAACAGAACTGTAACCACTGTCACCATTAAACACACTTGGCTCAGTTAAATGGCTTAAAAAATGTATACCAATAAAAGTATAGAATGCCCTATTAACATTTAAACACATCTGTATAAAGTCTGAAAGTTGCAAAAAGAAAAAGATTTACTTTCAGTTAATTAGTTGTGGTAACAGGATGTTTATTAAAGCTGGATTTATTTTTTTAAAAATATACACTACACATCTTCAAAACGGGGAAGAGGATTATAGAAATCAAAAACTTCTAAAAGTGTGTTTGAATGCCTAATTCAAGAGTTTATACACTGAACCTTTTATTCAATGGGCCCACTAAAGGAATTTAAATTAGTGAGACCCAAATGGCTTAAGTTTAAATGGATATTGATGGAGAAGTAAACATTTGGCTACGTTTTAAAAGAAAGATAAAATGGTAAAGTGCCTTCAAGCTAAACATATTTAAAATAATAAATAGAAAGTAATGAAAGATGCATCCTTATAAGGAATGAGGGGCGGGGAAAAAAAAAAAAAACCCCAGTGATGAATCAACACAAGTACCCCCTTATTAATCTTGGTGTTTTGTTGGGAGCATTTTTCTAATTGACACTGAATTAGCATTTACTATCCCAGAGAGGGCTCTCCGTGGTGAACACTTTAATGGAGGCTGTCTGATGGCTTTGGCTCATATTAGAGGTGTAACAAAATAGATTTAGCGCCCGGCGCTGGCCGTCGTGGTAGGCCCGGCCCCGGGAACGGCCCCCTCCTCACCCGCAGGCCTGTGAGTGGAGGCCTGCCCTCGACTCACGCATCGGGTCTCCTAAAACAATGTGTTAATTATGCATTCGCCGTGAGTTCAGACACTGTGCTTAATATGATTAGTGCTGCTGTCTACCCGACTTAAGGGCTGACGTGTATTTGCAAGGCTGAGAGTGAATTGGATGCCTTCGACTACCCAGAACATTCGCTGTGAAGTCTTCTCAGGGGCTGGACAATGGACGTGGAGGCGCACAGCCCTCGGCTCCCGAGGCCTGGTTCAGCTCTTCAAAGTCTAGGCATTTCCCTTTGTAATCCCCGCTCCAGTTTGTTTTCCTCCCCAAAGAGCTGCGTTTCATCGTCTGGCTCTGGACGCTGGCCTCTGAACACGTTTTAAATTTTACAATGTGGTTTTTGGTATGGAAGTAAAACTTTATTTTTCAATAGCCCAAATGTTTTTCTTTCAATGAACCTCCTTGGTCCAAGGCTAATTTGGCAAAGAATGACTTGAACGCTGTGAGAATCACCAATAAGCACCTAAAAGCCCACTCTCGACGGTTTCAGGAACCTTATTACATTTTTATTAATAAGATGACAACGTGGTACCAGAAGGGCACGCTGTCACCTTCCATCAGCCGCAGGAGCAGAACCTGCTATTTTCAGCGTGTGTTGAAAACTATGGCCCCCGTGAAACGTTTCAACTGGAGGTGACAGGATAAAAACATTCCTGGAGCTATTTTACCAATGTGCATTCATCAGTGACAACCTGTGTAAATACATTTAAAGATGAAGTTCACGTTTCATTGTTCACATTTCAGGGGGGAAGAAACCCAACCAGCGTCTCATAAATCAATTTGTCACCTGCTTTTACTGGCCATTTTCTATTGGGTTTCAAACCAAAGTGAAAACTGATAACGCAGTAGGAGAAAGAATGAGACTGAAACAATTCTACACAAAAAGGAACATTTCTAAAATTGGGGAACACTTGTTTCACGTATAACTTATACACTGGTTCTGATTCAACATTAAACAACAACAACAAAAAATCCCTGGTGTTTGCCACATGCACAGAATGAAAACCCAACCCTCAGAGGGCTGCTAAGAGTGAGAGTGGAGATTCCACTTTGGACAGTGCAGAAAGAGGTGGGCCGGGGAGCCGAGGAGCACCTGCAGCAGGCAGGGTGCCGGGCCCTGGGCCCCGACGGACACGTCCCCTCTGCATGTAATGCCCACAAGTAATCATCTAACCACGGGTGCCACGAGATGAATCACCATCCTAAGTATCAAGAGGCCCATTAACAAATTACATGTGTGACATGGACCACAGGGACCAACGGCTACCAACAAAGGCCAGCGGGCCAGGCGGCAACACCTCCAAGCTCATGTTCTGAGCGAAGTGAGAAAAAAATAGTCAACTCTAGATCAATTCATGGTAATCCTCCGTTCATGGAAATCGGGGCGGGGGGGAAACTACTGCTGGATTCTTAGAAGAAGGCGCACTTCACTGAAACTTTCCCCCACTGCTCCATCCTTGATGGAGTGGGACTGATGTGTAATAAACACTAAATACCAGCCTCTCTAAAGGGGCTGCCCCCAATTCACAAAGTCTATGCCAAGTTCAAGAGATGAAGCAGCTCTTTCTACAGCTAGCATGGAGCTGTCCAAGTCTAACAGAGTGGCCACTCTGCAGTATTTGATGCAACAACTGACCTATTTATAACAGAAAACCGGATTTATTCTTTAGAGACCCACTGTGGCAGCAGCATGAGAGAGAGAGATGTGAAACCAACCCCATGCAATCAACTGTAACCGCTGTAAACACTGGATCTGCTTTTCAGTAACACAAGGCAAGTTGGGTTTCACACCTGGGTACCACTGACGTGGGCAATGAGAAAAGAGGAGAAGAGGGAAAAGCACTTGACAAGGAAGGGCCAATGGTCCACGTCTGCACGTCGCATGATTTGACTTAAAAACAGACTGATGAGAGATCCTTAAAGGGCTCTGCATACACACTGCAGGTACCTGCTGTTCGCAGGCTGGTGCCCCTCCTCACCCCCGTGAGCATGAGAACGCTGCTCTCTGCATAGCACGCCCTGCTCCCACCGTCTCACATTGCCTAACTTGGAGGAGAGTGGATTTCTTCCTCAACTTCACAGTTTCTTTGGGATACACGATTTGCATTAGCATGTCATACCAAATAGACCACAGAAGTAACATTCACATTCTCTATTGAATGCCTTTCCTTATAAACTGCCTTCCTAGTTTTATGATTGGTATAAAATTTTTCTTTTTAATCAGACAAATTAGTTTCGTATGTCTCCATCCTTTTCCGGGCTACTTTATCCGCTCCGGGAAAAAAGGCCTGAGTTCTGAGAAAAGCTTTCATTTTCACAGCTTGTGCATCAATAATATGACCTATGTGAGTCCATTTCTAGACTCCAACAGTCTTAAGAAAATTATTGTGTTGAGGCTGCTGAGAAGAGAGTTACAATTGGGGAAATTCAGATTCATGATGAAGGATTTTGAGTCTGCAGCTTAGAGAAAAGCTCTGAAACCGTTGCCTCCCCAGACCAAATGTTCACTGCACGCACTGTGAACAGGTGGACAGGTGCTGTGACGGGGGAAACTAGAAGGCCAAGTTTGGGCTCTGGTGCCTCCGGCACGATGAGCTCAACTCTGAGTCTCAGGATCCCAAGCTGTGCTCCTGCTCAGCCCCCTTCCCTGCACCTGGTGGTGTGTGGGGGAGACCAAAGATGGGCTCAGGAGACAGCTCTATGCACAGTGAGGGGCCCCCCGAAGAGCCAGGCAGTGCTCGCCCGTGGCCCTCTCTCCATCCACATCCTCTCCAGATGCTGGATGGGCTTGGCTTCTGCGCTCAAGACCTACTTGCAGCAGGAAGGCTGCCTAGGGGCAGCTCCCCCAAAGGCAAGTGCTGGAAACATTAGCTCAACTTCTTAGGGTTCGGGGAGGATTTAGCTGGTTTCTGGCAGATGCATACTTAATTCAACATGGTTTACTGAATCAATGGTATGCTGGTCAGTAGACCGTCCAGCACTTGGTTTTCGTGATGATTGAGAGGCTGAGTCTCAGCCACCCTGGTCACTTGGCAGGACTTCCTTCAGTTGGCCAAGGGCATCTTTCTTCCTCAGAGCATCGTGATAGTCACTGACACCAACCAAGATTGCAGTCAGCCCTGAGCCTAGAAGACCTCCGACTACAGGAAGAGAGTGGAAAGCAGACAGATGGGGCAAGGCTTCTGGTCCTCACACAGAAATCCCAGAGGAGCAGGGCAGATCCAGAGACCACTGCTGGTGAAGGGGCGGCAAGACTCTGGGACCAGGTGTCCCAGGTGTTGAGGTTTGGTCAAAGCTAAGTCTGGAAATCTGGTGGGTGAGTCAGGGTCGAGAGAGGGCTCTGAACTCAGTCAAAACTGGAAGGACTTCCAGTTCTGTCATTTGGCCAAGTGATCTGGGGCAAATCACTTAACTTCTCCGAGCATCTGCTCTTTTTTTAAATTTTCTACTTTAACTTGGAATTGAACCCGAGTCCTCTGCATTGAAGAGCAGATTCTTAACTACCAGACCACCAGGGAAATTCCTGAGTATCCATTTTCTCATCTGCCTAGTGGTGAAAACAAGACTTGGCTTACAGGGTTGCTATGAAGATAAAATCAGATGATGGACATAAAGTGCTTGGTGACCTAAAGTGATGCTATTATTAGCATCATTATGATCATGGTTATTTGTGGAGCAACAAGCTGAAGTCGGAGGAAGCAGTGAGTCACCTGGAGGCCTGGCAGGCCACAAGTAGAGCAAAAAAATATACATATTTAAATTATATATCTGAATATATATTTATTTAAAACATAACCTACTTGACGAGGAAGAAGGAGTCACAAGAACTTAGGGGTGGAGGTACACCTGGGCGGGCACAGGGGCAGAATCAGGGTGACCCCTGGCCTGAGGCATATGGCATTCAAACTTCTCCAGTGGGGACAGGAACCAACCCTCAAAATCAATCTAGTAACAGATTAGAGAGGGGTTCCCAGGTGGCTCAGTGGTAAAGAATCCTCCTGCGATGCAGGAGACACAGGTTCGATCCATGAAGTCAAAAAGACCTCCTGGAGAAGGAAATGGCAACCCCCTCCAGAATTCAGGCCTGTGAAATCCCATGGACAGAGGAGTCTGGTGGCTACAGTCTGTGGGATCGCAAAGAGTTGGACAGGACTGAGCGACTAAACAACATCAGAAGCAGCTCAGATGGAAGATGAAAGCAGATTACTGGGAACACACCCGAACAGACAGAATTGTGTGGAATGCGAAAAGGGGCAGCATCCAGCAGTTAAATGTTAGCCCCGTATTTACAGCTCTAATAATGGCAAGGTTCTTAGAGGGAGGTGAGCTTTCATAACAGTTCATGGATACCCACAGGCACAATCCCCCTTAGAGAAGCAGGCCTCCTACCATCTCCCTCACTGCTCCCTCGTCAAATTGGACACCTGACAATAAAAAACATCTACAGAAAGAAAAATCATCCAAAACGAAGGATGCCAGCCAACCAGGTTCATTTCCCACTGATATGACCCACTCTTATCAAATCAGCAACTAACAAGTTCGTGGTCCCCCAACCACCACACTGGAGCGTCAAATAAGTAAGAATGCATAAGAAATGATCTTCAGGCAACCAAATGTGCCTAAAATTAGCACAGCCTAATTTTAACATTTTCAAAATTTCCATGAAAACAGAAGTTACGGGATTAACTACTTAAAGAGATTCAAAGAGAAAGTTTGGCGTCTCTTAGAAGAAAAAACTTTTCCCCCCAATTTTATGAAAAGGCATTGTTGATCGTTCCCTCACCATAAAAAAGTCCAGGAAAAATGTTTCCTCTCATCACAGTCTTAAAAATTGTATTAAACATCATTTTTAAAATGTTAAGCAAAGAAACTATGATAAAACTATGACAAACTATGAAAAGTGGGGGAGTAAGGACTCGGAGACATCACAGATGGCAGCTACCGATGGGCTCCGTGGGATGATGGCGACTTCACGTTGGAGGCTGCCAGAGCTCGCTGAAGGTTCTCAGCCCCACGTGTCCCTGGAGGAAGGGGACTCTGGTCACAGCGCGGTGGTTGCCACCCAGGCCGGCATGGGTGCTTGCTAGCACAAAGCTTGGCGTGAACTAATTTCTCAGAATGAAGGCCCCTTTTTCCCTCAAATCCATTTCCTCGTCCGCATTATCACCATCACCTCGGAGGCTCCTGTTTCCTAAGTCACTGGGGCCGTGGTGACAATACCCTAACTGGCTCCTCGCCTCAAGGCTCTTCCCAGTCTGTGACTCTGCTACTGAAGCAGACCCAACTGAAGACTGTGACACTTGATGGCCTGGCTCTGGTCTGCGACCAGCAACTCCCCTTCTGTCTGCTGCCGTCAGAGGCCCCCCCGCTTCGTATGGCCCAGTCACGTCTGTGTGATGCCTGGGCTCAGATTACTTCTTCCAGCTGGATCCATCCTCTCCTCA
Organism: Cervus canadensis; assembly: GCF_019320065.1. Lineage (NCBI taxonomy): Eukaryota > Metazoa > Chordata > Mammalia > Artiodactyla > Cervidae > Cervus > Cervus canadensis. Next base: position 28,637,496 of record NC_057386.1, read on the forward strand.
GCCTCAAATCCTGCACACTCTACTAAGCTAAACCTCTAGAAGCCTGAGACCATCTTTCTTCTGAGACATCCTATGCAACTTTACTTCTCTTATTTATTTTCTACCTTCAACCCAAGTTACCTGTGTGTATCTACTTCCTGGGCTTCCAAGGTGGCGCTAGCGGTAAAGAATCCACCTGCCAGAGCAGGAGACGCAGGTCCGATCCCTGGGTCAGGAAAATCCCCTGGAGAAGGGCATGGCAACTCACTCCAGTATTCTTGCCTGGAGAATCCCTGGAAAGAGGAGCCTGGGGGGCTATAGTCCATGTGGTCACAAAGAGTCAGACATGACTGAAGCGACTAAGCATGCATGCACAGGCATATCTATGTCCCACTAGGCTGCAAGAGCAGACATAATGTTCCATTTGCCCGTCTCCAATGCCAGCACATGATACAGGCAGATGCCATTATTACCATCTGCATTTTACCAGCGACCGACATCAATATATACAAGACAAAAGGGCTGAAAACAAGTCGAACACGTGAACCAGTTGCTTCCATAAAGGTATGAACGACAAACTTACATAAAATATGGGAAGTGGGACCCGGAGATACCACCCGGGGGCAGATGAAGAGCCCCAAACAGCAGAGTTGGTGAGAAGGGGAGACAACCCACAGTGGCAAATCACTACACCTGCAGTTTCAAGTGGAACCCTGCACAGCCCACAGCAGGGCAGATCTGGGCTGCAGAGACCTCTGTTAGCTGAGTGCGGAATAAACAGGGGAAATACCAGCGGGGCCGCTGGAACCTGCCCACACGAACAGTGGAAACAGTACCAAGAGGTGGTAGAATGTATGTTCGAAAACAAATCCTACCAGTAATAACAAAAGTAGCCTTTGGACACCGTTTGCTTTTTACTCTCATACGTAAAAGAAGACACGACAACATACTTGAATGGGGGAAAAAAGCTGCTTGAGTACAGGCAGATGTAGAGAGAAAAATGGAAAAAATGGGGCTTGATTATTTGACTGTACTGGGTCTTAGTTGTGGCATGTGGGATCTAGTTCCCTAACCAGGGACTGAACCTGGTCCCCCTGCATTGGGAGCACAAAGTCTTAGCCACTGGACCACCAGGGAAGTTCTGGGACTTGATTTTAAAGAAACTGAAAATCTAAAAAAAAAAAAAAAAAAGAAACTGAAAATCTAAGAACTGACTGAGAAAACTTAGGAATGAACGTTAAAAAAAGGGAAAAGTTCTAAAGTTTAGAAATTATATTTACTAAGAATATAAAGTGTAAGCAAACAGGAAAAGAAAAAAAAACAACCCTGTGTTTTCTTTTGATTCTTCTATGTGCTTTTCTCCCCTGTATCTTAAACTTTCTGGAGCTGGGATCCATCTGCACGTTGGTTGGTCTAGCTAATGCTGTTTCATGTTATATCCATACCTTCCTGCCCTTAGTTGCTAAGCTGTGTCCGATTCTTTGTGACCCCATGGACTGTAGCCCACCAGGCTCCTCTGTCCATGGAATTCTCCAGACAAGAATACTGGAGTGGGTTGCCATGCCCTCCTCCAGGGAATCTTCCCAACCCCAAGATAAAACCTGGGTTTCCTGCACTGTAGGCAGATTAGCAAACAGTCTTAGGAGCTGGGATATGCTTTTGGATATGAAGACTGAATAGTGCAAAAATGCCTTTTCCATAAATAAATTCGCACATACAATGCAGTTCTAATGAAAACCCCATTTCTTAAAAATACTTCAAAACAATGATTCTCAACTTCATCTGAAATAATAAACTGATGAGAAGCACCCAAAGAAAGTCTTGAAAAAAGAATTGCCCTGCAAGAGAGTTGCCCCTGACCCCACAGATATCAAAATACATTACAAAGATAAACTTCTTTAAAGGGTGTGGTTTTGGAAACAGCAGAAGAAACAGATTAGTGCAATAGAAATAAATCCAAATAAAATAGAATGGTAGCTATTTTAAGACTGGCAGTTCAAAGTGATCCCTGGAAGGACAAACTAACAATTTAAAACCATATTAAGTTAAATCACCACCTCATAACCTTTTTTATTTTTTTAAGATAGAAGGCCCTTCTAGTTAGCCTTCCCAAGGGAGACACCATCACAAAATGACAGATTTGAATATTTAAAAATGTAAGGCTTCCCTATACTCCAAGATAACAAATAAATGTAAATAAAGGGCAATGTCAAGGACAGTTCTGGAAAAATATCTGCAACAAATCATTACACATACCAAAGGCCTTTACATGTCATTTGAAAAGAAAATGTCTTCATGCTAAAATAGACAAAAGACATGACAGGACAACCTTGGCCATTGACAAACGAGAAAGTACAATGACTAATAAATACTTGTAATTAACACATTACAAATGTAAGACTGGTTTCCTTTTCTTAAGCCCTAAGATGCTTCCCTGATAGCTCAGTTGGTAAAGAATCTGCCTGCAATGCAGGAGACCCCAGTTCGATCCTTGGGTTGGGAAGATCCCCTGGAGAAGGGAAAGGCTACCCACTCCAGTATTCTGGCCTGGAGAATTCCATGGACTATACAGTCCATGGGGTCGCAAAGAGTCAGACACAACTGAGCGACTTTCACTTTCATTTTTTTCAAGATAAGTAAGTTGAGAAAAGTGTGTTGGTTGATGTGAAGAAACTGAACTTGGGGGCAGAAGGTGGGATGCTCACCAGGGCCTGGGGGGCGGAGGGTGGTCCCTGGCAAGCTTGGAGCAGAGGATGGCTGATCTCACTCAGGTTTTAGGTCACCCTGGGACGTCAGGGGCTTCCCAGGTGGCTCAGCAGTAAAGAATCTGACTGTAATACAGGAACCGCAGGAGCCTCGGGTTCGATCCCTGGGTTAGGAAGACACCCTGGAGTAGGAAATGGCAACCCATTCCAGTACTCTTGCCTGGAGAATCCCATGGACAGAGGAGCCTGGCGGGCTACAGTCCATGGGGGTCACAAAGAGTCAGACATTACTGAGCACTGGAATGTTGTGCTGACAACAGGCTGGACAAGCAGCAAACCCCAGTGAGAGGTTATGCATAACCCAGGCAAGTCATACCTCAGCCACTCCTCAACTTCTACAGCTGTGTGTGTGTGTGTGTGTGTGTGTGTGTGTGTACAATTAGCATAATGTCCTCTGTGTGTGTGTGTGTGTGTACAGTTAGCATAATGTCCTCTCTGTGTGTGTGTGTGTGTGTACAATTAGCATAATGTCCTCTGTGTGTGTGTGTGTGTGTGTGTGTGTGTGTGTGTGCATGCGCATGCGCACACACACAATCAGCATAATGTCCTGACGGACAGAACCTGGGGTCTGAGAGAAAACCAGGGACCGTGGATGACTTCCGTCTCCAGCGTGTGTGTGTGTGTGTGTGTGTGTGTGTGTGCGTGCGCGCACACACAATCAGCATAATGTCCTGACGGACAGAACCTGGGGTCTGAGAGGAAACCAGGGACCGTGGATGACTTCCGTCTCCAGCGTGTGTGTGTGTGTGTGTGCGTGCACGCACACACAATCAGCATAATGTCCTGACGGACAGAACCTGGGGTCTGAGAGGAAACCAGGACCGTGGATGACTTCCGTCTCCAGCGTGTGTGTGGTGTGTGTGTGTGCGTGCGCGGCACACACACAAGCATATATGTCCTGACGGACAGAACCTGGGGTCTGAAGGAAACCAGGGACCGTGGATGACTTCCGTCTCCAGCGTGTGTGTGTGTGTGTTGTGTGGGTGTGCGTGCGCGCGCACACACACAATCAGCATAATGTCCTGACGGACAAACCTGGGTCCGAGAGGAAACCAGGGACCGTGGATGACTTCCGTCCTTCCAGCGTGTGTGTGTGTGTGCGTGCGCGCACACACAATCAGCATAATGTCCTGACGGACAGAACCTGGGGTCTGAGAGGAAACCAGGGACCGTGGATGACTTCCGTCTCCAGCGTGTGTGTGTGTGTGTGTGCGTGCACGCACACACAATCAGCATAATGTCCTGACGGACAGAACCTGGGGTCTGAGAGGAAACCAGGGACCGTGGATGACTTCCGTCTCCAGCGTGTGTGTGTGTGTGTGCGTGCACGCACACACAATCAGCATAATGTCCTGACGGACAGAACCTGGGGTCTGAGAGGAAACCAGGGACCGTGGATGACTTCCGTCTCCGGCCTGAGCAACCATCAGTTGGACTGACAGCAGCTGAGATGGGGAGTCCGAGCAGGTTTCTGGGGAAAAACCAGAAGCTGTGTTTTAGAAGTTGCCTTTCTGTTGGCATCTCACAGAAATCCAAGCGGAACTGCTGAGCGGGCAGCAGGATATGTGAAGAGTCTGGGCTTTTATATTTTTTAATCTAATTTTTCCCTCTGGTAAAGAAGTTTTTTTCTTTCTTTTTTGGCTGCACCGGGTCTCTGTTGCAATGCATGGATTTCTCTAGTTGTGGCGTGTGTGCTGAGCTGCCCCACGGCATGTGGGGACTTAGTCCCCCAGACCAGGATAGAACCCCCGTGTGTATTAAAGGCTGAGAGTGAACTGGATGCCTTCAACTACCCAGAACATTTGCTGTGAATTCTGCATTGCAAGGCGGATTCTTCACCACTGGACAGCCAGGGAAGTCCCCACGAAGTTTCTATGAGGAAATGCATCAGTGGACTAGGTTTTCACTAATAGCTACTTGCTGTAAGCACAGAGAACACGTAATTCATGACCTCCAAATCATTTTGTAATACCAACTGGTGAAGAACAACTTTAAAAGCCTTCGAATGACAAAGATGCAAGGAATAAACACTCTCTTTAGTGTTGTGTGAGAAAACCTACTGTGCTATTAGAAATAACTTTTACATCATCATTAACTTAAGCTTGATTCTATCTGCCCCTGCAGTATTACTCAATTTTAATATAACTTGTTTTATCACAATCTTAATGCTAACCCTTGCAAAGATGACTAATAAGTTTCTGAGACAATCTGTACAAACAATAGGATTATACTCTTCTCTACCTTGTAAAATGTGATTTTTTTAACTAACAGCTGCCATGAGGTTAGAATAACAAATACCCAGGGCAACAATGTTGACTTAGGCCCCTTTGACCACTGAGCTACCTGATCATTTGCCAGCTCATTTTCTCATTCAACAGCCTTCAGTGACTGCCGGGCGCCAGGGATTAAGATGAATAAAAAATGTCCTTACAGCCAAAAAGGGGGCTCAAAGGCTAGGGAACATTCGGATGTGTAAAACATAACATGTAACCTAAAAAATGGTGTCACAGAAAGCAAGGAGGAATTATAAGATGAGAGTAGAAGGCATCAAAACCCAGAAGAGGTTAAATGAAATCCTAACACAAAAGCTTATGGAAAACATGGGCTAATCGAATACTGATTAAAATGATCTTACCGGTGGAAATCTGCTCTGTGACTCCGGGAACACACAGTGGGGCTCTGTGACAATCCAGAGGCGTGGGAAGGGGTGGGAGGAGGGAGGGAGGCTCAAGAGGGACGGGTCATATGTACACCTATGGCTGAGTCATGGTGATGTGCGGCGGAAACCAACACAAAATTGTAAAGCAATTATCTTCCATTAAAAGTAAAATGACGAAAAGAAAACAAACAAGAGATTGGGGAAAAATAAAAAATGATGAAACAAGAGATTGGAAAAAATGATTTTAGTGTAAAAGGTTAATTATATTGATAATATGGGAATATTTTTGTGCTACCACATACTAATCTCTAATGGCTTAAGAAAAACCATTTAAGGTGTTTTCTAGCAAGTCACTAAGAATTATATATGTTTATGACTGTGATTCTTCCATCAAACTACTTAACTCTTGACGTACTCCTCAAACATCTAGAGTGGATCTCTTTTGAATTCAATAAACAAGGAGCCCATTAGACTGAGATATCTCTAATATCTCAGCAGCATGCATGCCCAAAACAGAACCTAAGCCTGTAAATGTCTCAAGGTGAAGGATTCAATACCTAAGAACAGCCAATCACAAACAGCCAGCCAGGTTCCCAAATTAGGTGATCCCTGCAGCCACAGCCAATCAGACCATTTCCTGATTTTACTGGCTTCTGTCTGTGCAAAGTCTCTCCTCCGTTCTTGCTTAGTGGTTAGCATCACTAACCACTTCTGGTTTGATGTCGCCCAACTTGCATGAATTTTTGCTCAAATAAACTTAAAATATTGAAGACACCCCATTTTACCTTTTAACAACTCTTTCACAGAGAATGACAGCGTCAATGTCATTTGCTGGCAGCCTCAGACACTTTGTAGTAAAAACATCAATGGCACATCCAGAGACAAGTCTTTGATCAATGAACTACTAATGAATGCTGCGTTCTTTACTCTTACACTCTCCTATGCAGACATTCAGAAAGCAAATCCAGAATTCTACGTTTGATGACTGTTTAGATTTCAATTTGACAGAAGTGATAAAAGTAAGGAGGCAAACAGGCATGACAAAGCAAGTAAGAATGACATGTTTATATTGATTTGCTTTTCTCTTCTTGTGAAAGGAACAGAGTAATTAACTGGCTAATTCGAGTGATTTTGTTAAAAGTTCATGCAAATTGTTTAAAACTACGCTTAGAAAAGAATGAAGATACTTAGAGTATCATACTTCATCTGCAGGTGGACATTTGTGGGGGAGAAAAATGGGCTAATCATGGAAAGGCTGATTAAGACATGTGGATCACTATTTAAATATTTAAGCCAAGAAACGTTCTAATATGGAACGGCACGAAATGTAAATTAACACAGTATCTGGTCTTTTAATTTGACAGCTGTTTGACAACTGCAAAATGGAAAATTGACCTCAGACAACTGCAAATAAATGAGAGACGATTAAGGTAAAGAATTTCACATGGAATGATACAATATCCATTGTAGTAACTTCTCACAGGGGGATAGATAAATGTAGGCTGGAATTTTTATTGTCTTTGAAGGTGCTGGTGCTCAACGGACTTAAATTTCGTAGAATGCTGTGTGGTACTCTCTTACAATTAATGGCACTTTCTGAAACATAACGCCACCACCACCATTGGTGGAGAAATAATTGTAAACACATTTGAAATTTCCAATTTGAAAAATTTCAAACTGTTTCTTGAAGCAATTTTCAGCTGACCTTCCTCCACTCTACCTTCTGGATGCTAAAGCAGTACCACACTCCCTTTTTTTAAATTAAAAATAATGAGCTCTTCTATGGTACAGTTTGAGAAGACACATGTGTTCAAGAAAGCCAGGCACTTCATCTCCAAGCTAAGATTCAGTGGTGGCTCAGCAGTAAAGAATCTGCCTGCCAATGGGTTTGATCCCTGGGTCAAGAAGATCCCCTGGAGAAGGAAATGGCAACCCACTGCAGTGGGGATATCCGATGGGCAGAGGAGCCTGGCAGGCTACAAACAGTCCATTGGGTCTCAAAAGAATCGAACATGATTTAGTGACTAAACAACAACAAAAGATTCAGTGGCTTCATTTTATCTAACCTACTGAGATATTTTATCCTTCGCTTTTCTTGGCATGATGAAAATAAGGGGAGAAAAGTACACGCCACCATTTAGCTGTGAAGAATTCTATTTTCAGAAGGCAGACTTTTTTTTCTTCTTCTTAAAAAAAAAAAGTGTTGATAAATGATAATATACAAATTGTTACGTCCTATTTCAAAGGCCAGACTTGGGGGTGACCAAAGAATTTCCTTGAATGTTCAGGGAAAATTCAATCCACTGGCAGGTTTTGTCTGGTCTACATGGAATTTAAAAAAAAAAAAAAAATGAGCCAACATTTCACATTGAAAGCTCAGGAAATTTCCCAGAAAACCCAAGTGTCTACTGAAAACAAGACGGAGGTTCTAGCTGCATGGGTTCTGCTCTGATTTGGGCTGAACGTAGCAGCTGCTCCCTCATCCAGGCACTCGCCTTCCAGGTCATCAAGGCCACCAGGCAGCCTGACGGGGAGTAAAATGTGGGAGGAGAAGAGTCCAAAGCATCTGACTCTGAAATTGGAAAAAATTGCTGAGGGTAACTGAGATGGGTTCCCTGCAATCACAGAACAGCTTTAAGAAAAAATCCCTCACCTCTGAGGCACATCTCTACTCACTTTCCAGTAAGACTGCTTCCTACAAACACCATTAAAAGTCCTAGGAACTAGCCAGCCTATTGCGAAGGGGGTTGCCCAGCCAGATCTGTGCCCAGGAAGTCCCTCCTCAGGCCCAGATGCCATCCACAAGAAGACACAGGTGAGTGCTGAGGGCAAGCACAGGCTTCCAGCATCACCCCTGATCGCCTTCCTCTGTGTGTCCTGCACGCCTTAACCGCTCACCACAGTTGTAAGTTTACGTTTATCCGTGTCATTTAAAAAAATTTTTTTTTTTTTTTTTTTTTAATTTGGCTGCTCTGGGTCTTAGTCGCGGCACATAGGGTCTTCAATCTTGCTGCAGTATGCAGGATCTTAGTTCCCTGACCAGCGAGCGATGGAACCTGGGACCCTGCATTGGGAGTGTGGAGTCTTAGCCATTGGACCACCCGGAAAGTCTCTGTGTCATTTTTTGACATCAGTTCTCTCGCCAAACAGCAAACAACATTCATCACCGACTTATTCACATGCTGAGCTCCTACGATGTGTCAGCCAATTTTTAAGGATAAAAAAACCAAGGCTCTGTTCCCGTGGTGCCGACATTACAAGTGGGGGAAACAGACAAGGAGCCAAAGGACTCATCACAGGAGGGGAGAGGAGTGCGGAGGGCGGGCGTGCCCCTTACCGAAGCGGAAGCTGGAACGAAGCCTGGACACCTGTGAGGAGGTGGTGGGTGCGGGAACCTGCAGGACTCCTGGGCAGGAGACTTCCTCAGGGGTAGGGGATGGTGGCAAAAAGCTGCGTGGCTGGAGCAGGGTGAGCAACGCTGCCAGGGAGAGGAGGGCAACTCTTAGAGGGTACCTGGGGTTTTACTCTGAGTTGATCCATCACCCGTCTCTGACAGAACTTCCTTCTGTTTGCCCAAGACGTTTATCTTTCCTTCACAGAAAACACTCTGGATGTTCACGCCACTCCTAGCCCACAGACTGCAGCCCCTCCACTGTCCTCAAGTCCAGGCTGCTCTCCCCTACCCCGACTCCTTCACTCTCGTCTGATGCCAACCGCCAGCTTCCGGTATCAGCTCCATATTCTCCTTCTGTCTCCTGCTGCCTCTACCCATTTCTACCCAGAATATGCAACCCTCCCCCCGCAAAAAAAGCCCAAACTGAATGATCATTTCTTTGACAAGACCTGCTCCTCCTTCTGTGTTCCCCATCTCACTAGATGGCACTCTATCCACCATCCCACCTCTGCTGCTGCTGCTGCTGCTGCTAAGTCGCTTCAGTCATGTCCGACTCTGTGCGACCCAATAGACGGCAGCCCACCAGGCTCCCCGATCCCCGGGATTCTCCAGGCAAGAACACTGGAGTGGGTTGCCATTTCCTTCTCCACCTCTACCCAGTATTTATTTTTTCCAGTGGTCATGTACAGATGTGAGAGTTGGCCCATAAAGAAGGCTGAGCGCTGAAGAATTGATGCTTTTGAATTGTGATGCTAGAGAAGACGCCTGAGAGTCCCTTGGACAGCAAGATCAAACCAGTCAATCCTAAAGGACATCAACCCTGAATATCCAACGGAAGGAAAGGACTGATGCTGAAGCTGAAACTCCAATATTTTGGCCACCTGATGAAAAACATGACTGAGCAACTACATTTTTATTTTTTTCTTTTCGGCACTAGGACACTGAATTAAGGATCAACTCCTCTAACTTGATATCTCTCCTAATGGCGCCCTTTCAGGCTCTCATGGTCTCTGCTTCCTATCTGAATGGGTTTGTCCTCAAGCTTTGCTTCACAGAACGGCTAAATCAATTTTTTATAGAAAGAAAATCTGCCTACCGTCTTTCCTCATTCAATAAATTCCTATTAATAAGAATAGTAGAGTGGGTTATTCCCTTCTCCAGGGGATCTTCCCAACCCAGGGATCAAACCCAGGTCTCCCGCGCTGTAGGTGGCTTCTTTACTATCTAAACCACCAGCGACGCCCAATAAAAAGTAATGATAAATAACATCAATTGTCTACTTTCTAAGTAGCAGGCCCTCCTCTAAGAACCAAGTATGTTGTCCAACTTTCTCAGCAGCCTCCTCTTTTGAGAAGGTTAGGTGCCCAAGTCACAGGCAGACACAGAGCTGGCACACCAGCCTGGGCAGCGAGCCTGGGCTCTGCCCTCAGTCTACTGACCTCTCTGAGCACCTCTCTTGCGCCAGATAAACAGACAAGGGCCCTGCCCTCACGGAGCTTACAATCAATCAATCAGACGCATCTTACAAACCGTGAAGAGCACCGTGAAGGGACGCTGCGGGCGTGAGGCAGGTCAGGGATCAGGGAACGGGTGGGGCCCGCTGCCACTGCACCGCCTGGCCCTCCGTTCACCGCGGTCCTCCCCTCTGCCTGGTGGTGTTTCCTTGTTAAAATATCTATTGCCATCTTTCGCTTTTCCACGTAGACTCCGAGAGAGAATCGACCTTCCTGTCAGCCCAGCACAGGACACAGGCGCCCAGGGGGCGTCTGCCGTGTGGCTGGCACTTGAGCTGCGATCCCTGCGGTGGAAGGAGGTGGGGGCTGGAGAGGGACCGGACCACACAGCGTCCGGGGGTCAAAGCTAGCACTTTCTTCTCTACCCTCTCAAGAGCTTGAGAGCCAGCACGGGTGTGATGGCTTTATGACCACCCACCAGTGGTTGCCCAGCACCTACAGGGGAGTCTGGGTGCTTGATGACCCCCCCTCCAAAGTCCTGCAGTGGAACCTCACAGCATCCTCCCCACCCCATGTCTCAGGCTTCTGCTGTGCTGTGATGGACACGCATCCTCTGGCTGACATTTCACGTCTCTGGGTCTTTATTCATGACCTTCTCACTGCCTAGAAAGGTCTCCCCTCATAGCATCTACTGAGTAAGTGCCCACTTGACCTTCAGAGGCTCTGGCCCCTTCTCCAGGAGGCTCTCCTGACCTCTAGAGGCTGAAATGACCATTCTCGACCCCTCCCTTGAACACCTACAGCACGGCCCGAATTCTAGCCCTGTGTAGAGCTAGTGTGCTGTATTGTTTCACTGCACTTATTTATACAACTGCCTTCCTCTGCCACACTGGGGACTGCTTTTTGATCACTCGTGAAGGCAGTCGATACACGTGTGAGGATCCTTCCTGAAAATAACTTTTAAGAAGAGATGGCCACACTGAATGAGCATTTCCTACTACCTAAAGAACTTCTTTCCACCAGGCAGGGGAACATCAAGGGGATTTCAACAGCCTACCCCCCCTTGATAATTCTGACTTGAACTAAGCAGAATAAACAAAATTCTGTGCAAGTGAAAACTAGTTCAGTCGCATATTCCTGACTTTCAAAGGCATTAAAGCAAAGTCTTGAAGCCTAAATGTTCACCGAGCACTTAGGGAAAGGGTCATTTTTTAATACAAGCTGGACTGTACTTAAGCCAGCATGGCTAAACATCTCTCTGCTAAAAAACTTAGGAACTGTTTTTCTTCTTCTGTGAAAACATGTCAGACTTTGAAATGAAGGCCTGTCTAATTGTTCCAGGTTAACCACATGCTTATTTAAATAAGCTATTTTGCCATTCAGTCATTTATTCAAGAGTAAGTGAAAAGCAAGGAGGTAGGGGTAGAACCCATGCTCAGTCCCTTACTAATACAAGTGTCCCTTACTAATACTCTAATTTACCAAACCCCTGAATATTTTTTATAAGAATTGATAATCTGGATTTAAGATACTTTTATATTCTTAACACCCGATGTTTTGGTTAATCCCCATTATTTTAAATTAGGAGTTGACAGCATTAACTTTGGAAGAGAAATCTTTATTCACATATCTTCAGAAAGCTGTTTAAGGTAATTATACACAGCACTGTTTAATCCTTCTTATTAGTTCACCTAATAACAGTAATATGAACAACTGCAATTTTCTAGATCATCAGCCATAGTTTTGCTAAAAGCAACACCAGACTAACATAATTTTTACTCAGATACATTAATGAAGATATTAGGATGTTACACTAGACTTTCATTTCAGCATTAATTTCCTTTTTTATGAGCTAACAGGTAAACATCCTCCAGGATTAAAGGAATCTCATTGGAATAAAAGCATATTATCTTAGCACTGTAAGGTTACACAGTATATTTTAAGGTACAAAGATACTCTATGTTACAAGTATACGTAAATCTTATTAACTACTAAATTTTCTCTTTTGTTTCATCCTATCTTTACGTTCCATCACTCAGATCCTTCAAAATGTCTTTGTTCCCCCTTGTGATTGCTGCTTCCGGGAGAAATCTGGCATAGCATCTAAAGGAAACGCCAGCGCAAGGTTTTCCTTAAGATTAATCACACAGGTAAGCAATTTCCCCTTCTTGCCAAACAGTATTTTCTAAAACTTCTTAGAAAATCGATAAGACAGGGCTGGGTGGTCGTGGCAATGTGAATTTTAGGATTTACTTTAATCACTTACACACACATTTAAAAGGTCTGATAGCTTGCCTAAAGCAGTATGGAGCTCCTTTACTGGTTAGAAATACCAGGAGACAAAGGATTCTCAGAAGTCGGTCTATTTTCAAGAGCACAAGTCTCACAGACCTGTTCCACTGTCCACTGCCAACACCCTGATTCCTCTTCAAGAGTCTGGGAGTTTGGTACAGAATTCAGAACCATCAAAAGACTCCAATTCTAAAGTACAAATACTAAAACATTCACTTTTTTTCATGTGTTAAACTTTAAAAGCAGTGACTAAGGCAAAGAGAGTTATGCGATGGTCTCCCAGGGTCAGTCTACATGGTCAGGTTCGACATCAGTGTCATCAATGAAGAGTCCATCTAACCTAGAAAACAGCAGGGTCAGGGGGAAGGGGGGTCTGTGGTTCAGAGCAGAGAACAGAAAAGGTGACAGGATTCAGAACAAGCTACTAGGAAAGGCAAAACATAACTGAAGATTTGGGGGAAAGAAAGATAATTTGGGAAGAAACTCAACTTGACCCCTGCCGGCTGGTGAGATGGAGCCAGCCAGGGAGGAAGCAGGTTTTTATCTCCCAAATCACAGTCAAGCATGACCCACTACTCAGAGATGCAGCCATGAAGCCCAGCTCCAGAAACCCAGATTAGCCTCACTTCTGCAATCTCCATGACAGTCTCAAATATCTGCTTTTTTGATTTATCATCCTTTTTTCACCAATAGTACAAGTGTTAGTCGCTCAGTCATGTCTGCCTCTTTGTAACCTCATGGACTGTATCCCACCAGATTGCTCTGTCCATGGAATTTTCCAGGTAAGAATACTGGAGTGGGTTGCCATTCCATTCTCCAGGGGATCTTCCTGACCCAGGGATCGAAGGCAGGTCTCCTGAATTGCAGGCAGATTTTTCACCATCTGAGTCACCAGGGAAACCCAATATTTTTCACCAATACTTTTTAGATTTATTGGAACTGGCGACACAACTCCACAGGCCTCTGAAATGGCAGAGCACGGATGACACCTTCTGAGCCTAAGTCACCACATGTTCAAACACTGTGGGCAGGTATTACACACTAGGAATAAATAAATACACATATTCTCACACACACACATACACATTATAGTTTGCAAGGCTAACCCAGGGCTCTCAGGGCACTGAGGAAAACACACACGTCTCCTTGCCATTCTCTATACTATGACCCTAACTGGAGATAAATGGATGGTAACCAGATTCTCAAAGTGGGCCCAAAACAGGCCAAACTTTTATATTAACAATAATCACAACAGCTAACATTAACGGAGCACTTGGCTTTCACAGAGATAAGTGCCTCAAATCCTCCCATCCCACTAGAGACGGAGATGTCACCAGCCCATGAAGGTCCCCTCGCCTCGGGGCTCCACGGTGAGAATGCCAGCAGTCACCTGAGCAAAGGTGACTTGTTCAGTGGTAATGGCCCTCATCTGAGTGGTGCTGAGACTAAAACATTCCAAGTGAGAGGAGGAAGCAGCGAGCTGGGGGTCACATCCACAAATTCTGCTCTCAACCCCACCAGGTTCAGGCGTGTGATCAACGACACAGCTAAGTGTCACTTCATTTTTCTACAACAAAATGGGATGGTGCCACTGCACGGCCAGTTAATGCGGCACGTAAATCACAAACACCGTTGATGCACGTGTGTTCAGACTACTGTCGTCTCTACATCTGCAGGCAGAGCTTCACCTGGAGGTATTTAGGTTATGAATTCCAGTGCCAAACTCACTCAACTCGGCTGGATCATTCTGGAGCAGAGAATCAAATGTAATTTAGGAACTATTTGGGATTTCATATATATAAATGCAGGAAAAGAGACTCGGCATTGAACATGCGTTTTCTTTCTGATGTTGCTCAGTAATGCTCATCATTTGCCTTCTATGAAAAACACATTTAGCTGGAGACTCCCATGTGCTACTCAGAGACCCTGCAGACCCAACCTAGTGCAGTAGCTAATCCGGGTTGTCTGAATGAGCCACAAGTTGTGGATTTCAGAGGTCTTGGAGGCAATGCAAGTCGCCTACCAGTTAAAACATCAAAGTCCAATGAGTCACAACATTTGGGAGAAAAATACATTTCTCGTATATTGATTTTTCTTATACACACGATGTTCTATAAATCACATCGCCGGTGCTCGCTGACATCAGTCAGACTCGCCCAGGATACAACACCGGGTTCCCTAACCACTTCTGTCCACCATGGAAGATGAAAGTCAGTTCCTATTGCTTAAGGCGGACTGCAGAGTCAAAACAAAAGAAACATCAGAGAAAGCGAAAATGGAGAGAGACGCTTTAGATATTAATCTCGTATTCGCTGGGAAAACAGGAAAATCTTTATCTGTCTCCCCTTTTGCAGTTTAAAAGCCTGTGGATTTTCTTCTGCCCTGCCCACCCTATAATTCAGAGCTCTTTATCCAAAGCTCTTCCTTTTTACCTTATTTCAACCGTGAAAAGTCTCTCAAGTATTGTCAGTATCAAACAAAAAACACGTCTCTTCTTGACCCCATTTCATTCACACCTCTTGATCTCTTTCATTTCCTTTTATAAAAATTCTTCAACATCCACAGATACACCAGACCCCAAAGATAACAGAGCCTTATCGCCTTTACCTTTCTAATTATAACCTACCCCTCAGATCTGAAACTTGACTTACATTTTGGGCCTTTCTTGTAATTTTCTCCAAAATAATGTCTCAGAGAACATCAATAGTTCTTCTTAGAGCTAAGTCTAGGTTATGCATTCATTTGTCATCCATTTGATCTTTCAAAAGAGTCAGTTTCTGAAATCCTATAAACCTAGATTTAAACAAACCCTAGCTAATACAAGTGAAATGCTTAGAACATGACTTGGCATCTGACAAGTGTGAAATAAGTATCAGCTGTGACTATTGTTTTGATGGAAACTTCCTGCTACTTCCCTTCACTTCCCCCGTAAATATTCCTTTTTTCCAATATGACCTCCTGGGCAATTTCACCCTGTTGGCCCACTCTCTGCTGTGGGAAGAGGGGATGGTTGCTCAAGATCAGGGACTCCTACTTACTGGAGTTAAGCATCCCCCCGCAACAACACAAGTGCCTGTAACCACAGCTGGAAAGTGACTGGGAGCACGGTCACGTGGACGAAGGGACACTGCGCTTTCACAGACAGGAGAAGATGACCCGCAGGTTGAAGGCAGGAGGAGGCCAACCTCCGCTCAGTAGGAGGAAGACATTTCTAATCACCAGGTTGCCCATCGATAGAGCCAGGTACTCTGGGTTCCATCCCTGGGTCGGGAAGATCCCCTGGAGAAGGGAATGGCTACCCACTCCAGTATTCTTGCCTGGAAATCTTATGGACAGAGGAGCAGGGTGGGCTACAGTCCATGGGGTCACAAAGAGTCAGACACAACTGAGAACTAATGCACCCCGCAAGCAAGTGACAACTGTAGTAATTGATCTCTGCCAGGGACACTGTAAGAACTAAAGAATTCATCAGACTTCTTGAACAGTTTACTGACGGCAGAGTAGTAAGGGAGGGAAATACTCTTTGTCTGATTTGAAGGTGCTCACACCCAGCACCACAACTGGCGTGACAGCAGGTCCAACAGGTGCCTACAGAGAGGGTGAACATGAGGCAAGCCAGGCGGTCTGGGTCTAGTTGGTGCACTTGAGAGGAGAAAAGCCAGTGCCTGAGCCCCGATCTTTTGAGACGAAGATGCTTTTAGCACAGCTCATTTGTAGTGAAGGGCTTCCCTTGTGGCTCAGCTGGTAAAAAATCTGCCTGAAATGCAGGAGACCTGGGTTCAAAATTCCTGGGTTGGGAAGATCCGCTGGAGAAGGGATAGGCTACCCACTCCAGTATTCATGGGCTTCCCTTGTGGCTCAGCTGGTAAAGAATCCGCCTGCAATGCGGGAGACCTGGGTTTAATCCCTGGGTTGGGAAGATCCCCTGAAGAAGGGAAAGGCTACCCACTCCAGTATTCTGGCCTGGAGAATTTCATGGACATGGGGTCGCAAAGAGTCAGACATGACTGAGCGACTTTCACTTTCACTTATTTAGTGAAAGAGGTGAAGTGTGGGTGGGCTATGAATAGAGAGACTGGTGATTTCCTGTCTGAATTGGAACACTTAAGAGTCAAAAGGGGCATGAAGAGTTACTACACGAGGAACAGCAGCACGAACCAGGCCGTGTGGTCAACCTGGCCATCAGCGGGCAGTGACTCCAGAGGAAATGTGAGCCAGACTGCCCGAGGCCGAAACCATAGCCGGCATCTCAAGTAAAATCAGAAGGAAAAAATAATCAAGCGGCGGTTCTCATCAGAGGGACTGTGGTTCCCAAGGAACACTTGGGAAAGTCTGAAGACATTTTCATTTGTCACACTAGGCGGGGTCGGTGCCAACAGCACCCTGTTGAAAAAGATAGGGACACTGGGAAACACCCCCCGATGCCGAGGACCGTTTTCTAGCCCAACCGTCAGGAGTGCCGAGACTCAGAATTCCTCTATTAAAAATTATAAGATCTGACTGAGCTAACATATGAAACATCTGCACTTCAAAAAAAAAAAAAAAACCCCAAAACTGCAGAACATATTCAAACCCTACAGGACAAAAGTTAATCCAGTCTACAGACAGCAAGACCTCTTGAACAAAGGCACATGTCCAACAGCAAAATGGGCGAACACTGACAAACAGAAACAGCAAATAAGCATTTAAAAAGTCTCCCGACCAAAAAATCCCAACTCTACCTCCTGAGTAATCAGAACACTTTGAATTAAAAGGGCAACATCTAAAGACACCTGTAAACCAGCATAGATTTTAGTGTCAGTGATGCGCAGTCCCATGGCACCAAATGGAAGTATAAGCAGATTAAAGCAAACAAAACAAGACCTTCAGGAAGAAATTTAGCTGCACTTAAAACGCACATCGTTTTAATTTTTAACTTTCTTTTAGTTAAATCACACAGTTTCAGCAATCTATCTAAAGAAATAGTGAAGGACGGGGTTCAAAGATTCAGCTACAAGAATTTCAGTTCAGGATTATTTATCTGGGCAAAAACTGAAAATCCCTAAAATGTCAGACAAGGAGAAACTGATTAAACAAATCATGGTACATCTACAGAAGACTCATAAAATCATGCTATGAGGCAAATGCTGACATGGAAAGACGTTCGTGATATACTACTTAAAGGAAAAAATATATAGACACTATGCATATTACATAAACCATTTCTGT
This sequence comes from Cervus canadensis, assembly GCF_019320065.1. Lineage (NCBI taxonomy): Eukaryota > Metazoa > Chordata > Mammalia > Artiodactyla > Cervidae > Cervus > Cervus canadensis. Next base: position 28,655,247 of record NC_057386.1, read on the forward strand.
GAGATATTAATATATGCCTGAAGGTATGTGTGTGAAAAAGGCCTATACAGCAATAACATAAATCAAAATGTTAAGCAGTGGATCTCTTTGGTGCTGGGCTACAGGCCACAAGGGCAGGGCTTGTTGCCTTTTCTCTACTGTGACTCTAACACAGAACAGTGCCAAGCACAAGTGAAACACAAAATTTAAAATGTCATTTTTGCTTATTTATAGTTTCTTACAGATTCTGCAATAAATGCTTAATTTGCATAATAGTTCCTTCCTTCCTGTGACTTATTTTTCACATTCATAAAGCAATGGTATTTATTTAACATTTTTACTTACAATGATTCAACTTTTTTACTGGGATATAACGGCACAATAATTTTTTCAATGTTGCTTTTAAAAAATATTAATTCGATGGTAAAACAAAATGTTTAACAATAGAAATGGAAATAATGCCACCTATCCCACAGGGTTGTAAGGTTTAAATAATAATTCGTGTAAATACACTCTGTAAACGCTAAAGCACTGCATGAATGTTAGAAATTAATTATTCTGCTAAAATAATACATTTCAGAGTTAAACCATTTTCACGCATGCTTTGGCTGGTAGCCTTCCTCCCAGCAATTTTACTTCCAGTATTTTGTCCTCTAACAACAAAGGTGTGTGTGGCATTACTTGTAGGAGCAAAAAGTTAAAACGGTAGAGAATTGGCTCAGAAAGTTGTGGCACAGCCGTGAAATGAAACAATACGTCATTATTAAAATTCAACCTGTATATATGTACTTATTGACATACACTCTTGATCTTTATTAAAAAATTCATGTATGTGTAACATAAGTAAAATAATCCCACTTCAGTTCAGTTCAGTCGCTTAGTCGTGGCCGACTCTTTGCGACCCCATGGACCACAGCACGCCAGGCCTCCCTGTCTATCACCAACACCCGGAGCTTACCCAAACTCATGTCCATTGAGTCAGTGATGCCATCCAGCTGTCTCATCCTCTGTTGTCCCCTTCTCCTCCCGCCTTCAATCTTTCCCAGCCTTTTCAGATGAGTCAGCTCTTCGCATCAGGTGGCCAAGGTACTGAAATTTCAGCTTCAACATCAGTCCTTCCAATGAACACCCAGGACTGATTTCCTTTAGGACGGACTGGTTGGATCTCCTTGCAGTCCAAGGGACTCTCAAAAGTCTCTCCAACACCACAGTTCAAAAGCATCAATTCATTGGTGCTCAGCTTTCTTTATAGTCCAACTCTCACCTCCATACCTGATTACTGGAAAAACCATAGCTTTGAGTAGACAGATCTTTGTTGGCAAAGTAATGTCTCTGCTTTTTAATATGCTGTCTAGGTTGGTCATAACTTTCCTTCCAAGGAGTAAGTGTCTTTTAATTTCATGGCTGCAGTCACCATCTGCAGTGATTTTGGAGCTCAGAAAAATAAAGTCAGCCACTGTTTCCCCATCTATTTGCCATGAAGTGGTGGGAGCAGATGCCATGATCTTAGTGTTCTGAATGTTGAGCTTTAAGCCAACTTTTTCACTCTCCTCTTTCACTTTCATCAAGAGGCTCTTTAGTTCTTCTTCACTTTCTGCCATAAGGGTGGTGTCATCTGCATATCTGAGGTTATTGATATTTCTCCCGGCAATCTTGATTCCAGCTTGTGCTTCCTCCAGCCCAGTGTTTCTCATGATGTACTCTGCATATAAGTTAAATAAGCTGGGTGACAATATACAGCCTTGATGTACTCCTTTCCCTATTTGGAACCAGTCTGTTGTTCCATGTCCAGCTGTAACTGTTGCTTCCTGACCTGCATACAGATTTCTCAAGAGGCAGGTCAGGTGGTCTGGTATTCCCACCTCTTTAAGAATTTTCCACAGTTTATTGTGATCCACATAGTCAAAGGCTTTGGCATAGTCCATAAAGCAGAAATAGGTGTTTTTCTGAAACTCTCTTGCTTTTTCGACGATCTAGCAGATGTTGGCAATTTGATCTCTGGTTCCTCTGCCTTTTCTAAAACCAGCTTGAACATCTGGAAGTTCACGGTTCACGTATTGCTGAAGCCTGGCTTGGAGAATTTTGAGCATTACTTTACTAGCGTGTGAGATGAGTGCAATTATGATCCCACTGACAGCTTATTAAAACAGTATCTGTCATGTCAAGCAATCAAAATGGTTGTGATGATAATTTTCTTGATAATTTTTATCTTTCAATTTGTTAATCCATTCTACTTGAGCTCACTCAGTTTTTTCCTTTTGGCCTCTGTTTTTTCAAGATTAGATCAGTCAAGGCCATCTATAACATTTTATTTTCCAGTCGCTGAATTTTATGGATTGTTTTCATCCCTGGAAGGCACTCTCACTCTCAAGCTGCCCTATGGCTTTAAATGAAGCATGTGTATGGTTTACAAAACATGGGTGTAATTGCTTTTTACATTTTCATGTTAGTGGTTTCTTACATATACATGTATCTCTTTATGCATTAGTCAGGACTTCATAAATCAGAAGCTAAATCTCAATTTCCCTCCTTAAAAGAAAGGTTAAGAACTGCTTTCCAAAGCTTTATGTTTCCTACTTTTACACAGAGAGATCACAGAAGTAGGGTATAAAGAAGAAACACTCAGAACTAAATGAATAACAGCAATGAGAAGTATTTAAAGAAACATGAAATGTTACTTGAATCCCTCTATAAATGTGACAGGGGACATTTTCTCCCCACAGAACTCTATCAGAAGCTGGAGACTGGTCCTGCACACCAACCACACTTCTGCATTTTTTTAGTGGGATGCCAGCTCCTTTAAAAAAGCAGGAAGTTCTTCCTTTTCAACTGTTTCTTTCTCTGCCTGCTTTCAAAAGCTCATGCAAATCCTTGTGGCATTATGCTTTTGATGCTAAAGAAAAGCATTGATGAAAATGTCTTCGCATTCCTTTAATTTTATGAGACTGCTTAACAACACTAGAATTAAAATATTCCCAACGTTATCTAGAAAATACCATCATCTGAGAAGCTAACTGACACTGTAATAAGGATGAAATCTGACGATGGAAATCAGTGTGATTTTTTTAAGTATTACAAGGCTTCTGAATGAAATCAGAGCCCAAGACAAGTGGAGAGAAGCAATATGTATCAACACGAGAGGATGAGGAAAGTATTTGTGGGCCCAACAGCCCTGACTGAGGGTGGATGCCATGCCCAACACTGCTGAGGCCTGTGGGGGGGTATGAGAAAGTTCTAGAAGAAGAGCAGGACAGTTGTATGTGTGAGAGGCAGGCTGGGCTAGGACACTAGCCTGAGGAGGAGGCAGGACAAGGCTCTTGGCATTTGTCATCACAGAAAGAATCCCCCCATGGAGGCTGTGGCTTCCCCAGCAGTTTAAAACCTACAGAACCCAACTCAGCCCCTGGAGAAAACACACTTCCTACCAACTGTGAAATAACATGGCCATCTAAATGCATTTTAACTTAAAATATTTCTAAAACCTTGGTTTATGTTCAGCTTCCATAATAAACTTATGCCTAACGTAAATCATTTTACTTTATTTCCTCCAGATATTTCTTTGCTACAACTGAATGGTTTTACTCCATCATGAATCTTTGACCACCTTTTTATTCCTTTTTGTGGTGGTGGGGTAGGGGGGACAGGCAGCTCCAACTCAAGGCCAGTCTGTATTTTTTTTAAAAGACTTTTTGATGTAGATCTTTTTTTTTTTTTTTTGGATGATGTAGATCATTTTTAAAGTGTTTACTGACTCTATTACATCTGTTTTATGTTTTGGTTTTTGGGCCCCAAGGCATGTGGGATGTTAGCTCCCTGACCAGGGATCGAACTCGTACCCCCTGTCTTGGAAGGCAAAGTCCTAACCACTGGACTGCCAGGGAAGTCCCCCACTGCATCATCTTTTATAATATCTAGGAACCAGTTGATGTTTATGAGCTTGTGTGGCTATTTTCTGAGTCTCCACACTTTTGTTCGAAGCCTCTATTTAAAATCTATATAAGTGGAACAGGAGACAGCAATTGATATTATCAAGGATAAACAGAGCTCTTCAATTTTTCAAAACGAGCCTGAAAACCAGAATGCTTCCCTGGCTTAATCTTATGACCCGGATTTATAACTACTGCATACATACAAGTGATAATTTAAAAAATATTTTGAAAAATAGACCCACAAATAGTCACATAAACCCAATTTGCTCATACTGCTTTTTATTCAAATCGTCATTAAAAACGTGTTCATTGTGAAACCATCATCAATCTCTTGGCTGGGGAACATGGGAGGGTGCAACAGGAAGAGAAGGCTTGTGGTTTACAGGAGGGGCGGGGCGGGGGGCGGGTAGGGTTGCTTGAACCTCCTGTAGCGCTATCGGAACAGAAAATTAAGTTTATTTGAAATGGATTGACCCCTCTCCAAGCAGCTGATAACACGTGGTAAAAGCACACTGATTCTAGGTATTCCCGAATGAAAAGGCTCCTGCTCTGCAGACTACCAGCCCATGCATCCACTTGGCCAAGCTGTTTTCCTGCTGGTAACTTCAATTCCTGTTTTAAAACCGTGCCAATTCCTCTTGGGTGTTCTGGTGAGGAGAATGACTTTCTTTACATTTTAGCCAAGACTTTTCCACCACAATATCTTATGAGAAAGCCACAAGGCTGGGGCACACACTGCAGTGACCAGGCTGGGGAGGGGGCGGGGCAGGGGGGGGAGGCATTTTAGAGAATTATTTTGACATTTAAAATAATAGGGAGGGGAAGAAGCATTAAAAATAATGTGCTAATTAATTTTTTGATATATTATATTCTGATTCCACAGGCCAAGTTTACGGAGGACTGAATTAAAGAATTTTTTTTTAAAGGTGGATGTGGCTTGTTTAAAATACACTGTTTTGCATAGCGGAGGTTTTAAAATGCAAACGAGTCAGACCAAAGGAAGAACAACACATCATAATGTAAGCTTGGGGGAATGTGCCTGAAGTGGGAAAGAGGAGAGTCTGACAGCTCTGAAGCGCTTTTTTAAAAAATAAAGTATTTTAATTGAATTGAATTAATTAGTTTATTCTTTTGGCTGTGCCATGTGGCAAGCGGGATCTTAGTTCCCCAAGCAGGGATCGAACCTGCACCCGGTGAATTGGGAGCACAGAGTCCTAACCCCTGGACTGTCAGGGAAGTCCCTCTAAAACACGTTCCAACCCCAAACCCTGGTCACTTGAGAAAGATACTCTATTGCTCTCGCTTCTGAATATACCTGAAAACCTTTCACCCAAAAAGGAAAAGACAGACTGGTTCTGGGCCCCAGACCTTGCAGGATACACAGTGTTCCAGGCTCACAGGACCTTCCCAGCTATGGGTGTGATTTGGGAGGGTTCTTTTTCTTTTTAAATGCCACAATATGACAATCTCAGGAGAAGCGACAATAGCCTGAGCCAGCTGAAAGGTGCTGCACTGACCTGATTGATGGAGTTGGCAGCGCAGGAAGCCAGGCCTGTTCCAACAAACGTAAGCAGGAAGCAGGACCAGTCGAAAGGCACTGGAGCCAGGGCGAAGCCGGCCGAGGTGGTGCTGACGACCAGGGCTGCGAGACAGAAACAGAGGAGGGGTTGTCACCAGGCAGGGCGGGGGTCCTGGCCTCGCAGGCCCGCCTCCAGGCCGACCAATCCCCATGACAACAGCGCGGCCTGCAGGCCGACCTTTCATCGGAAAATTAAGCTTTACAGAACACCACTCCGATGATAAAAACTCTATTACAGAAAAATGCCATTACACTCAAGAGTAAAAACTAAGATGGGTGTTTCAGATCCAGTCAGTCACTTATTCATTCAACGCTCACTCACTGCGGACCTAGTCCACAATCAGTACCGTGCTGGACGTCAGGCCTCGTGCTGAGCAGGTTAGGCTCTATTCTGCCTCGAGGTCCTTGTACTTTTTATTCCCTCTGTCTCTTCCCATGGCTGGATCCTCCTCATCTTCCAGGTCCTGTCTTACAGATCATGTCTTAGGGAGAACTGCCCCATCATCTCATGAGCAGGAAGCCCTCTAGGCTGACAGCGCCCCTGCGCTTCCTTTCTGGCGCTTGTCACTCTCTGGCTTCTGCCTGGAATATAAGCTCCATGGAGGCAGGCGCCCTGACTGTCTAGCTTGCTGCCTCTTTCGGGGATCCCACTTCGCCAGGCAAGGAGGAGTATTTACTGGGGGCCGAGGAGGCAGGGTGGTGGCTGTCAGACTGCAGAATGGCAAGTTGAGGAGTCTGCACTCATCTGGTCGAGAAGCCATCTATCACTGGCTGTTTAACCGGTAGCAGTGGGCACCCTGACTTACAACACACAGAGGGACCATCTGAGAGGCTCGACTATCAATCCACGGGGAACGAGGGCAGCACCATGGGGAACCAGACACACAGAAGGGATGACTTTCTCAGTATACCGTCAGCAAAATCTAGAGTTACCAATATAAAAAATAACCTTAGATCTTTCCAAAACTCCAGGTTGACATTCTGCATTCTGCTTTGTAAATAGGTTTAAAAAATCAATTACCATCATGGTGGAAAAGACAGTACTATAATCAGTGAAATGTCAAACTAAAAATACTTTAAAAAGAAAATTCACTTTTTTTGAAATCAAAAAGGGTATGTAGTTGCCCAAAACCAATGGTTTTTCTTTTTATTTGCCCCCAGAGCTTGACTGGGTGATGAGCAATAAACACAGAACATCGAATTTTTGACTAATGGGTCAATTCTTGAGCTGAGAAGAGACAGCAAGTAGTTTGCAAAAAAACTGACAGAGAGAAAAGGACAATGCTTTAGTAAGACTTAACAATGATTAAATCTACAAAATGGAAATACTGCCTCATTTAAAAATACACAAATTGTAAATAGCAACATAGATAAAAAAATGACAGGGGCCATTATTACTAGAGAGGAAGAAATCTGAATTTTGTAACACATTTCCAAAAAAGATCAAAAGCTAACAAAGAATGTATTTTCACTTCATCAAAGCAATTAAAGAAAGAGAAAGGGAAAGAAAATTGATAAATTGTAAAATTGACCGAAGCAATATTCTCGCACAGCACTGCCATGACGGTAATTAAACTTTTCATTGATTTCCGGGGGATTCATTACATGGAATCATTTTGCAACACCAGGATCTCATTAAAAGTGAATGTAATATAGTCTTTCATTAATAACACTGGAAATTATATTTTATTTGGTAATCTCGTATTCTGTCTCTTCACAAATAAACAGAAAATCAATGTGGCCGATGAAGCTTGACCCGTCCAGTAGAGGCCCAGGAGTGCTGTCCTGTAGTCCCGGGGCAGGGGGGATTCCGGAGACCCAAGGAAGAGGGATACCCCCACTCGGATGAACTCCCCCAGAGCAACCCCGCTCGTGGGTGGGTGTCTACCCCACACAGACTCCGCAGGCACCTGGGGAGATGCGGGGTGAGAAGTCAGCCTGGACGCCCAGCACAGGGCAGCCCTGCCCTCTACTCTGCTCGGAACCGACACCGGCTCTGACATTAAGACTGGCCGCACCGCCTCCTCCCACTGGCCAGCATCACTGACGAGAAGCCGCCAGATATGGTCTCTGTTCTACCTGCCTCCTCTGGGAGAAGCTCTTATGTTCTCTATAACTAAAAAAAAAAAATATTTTTTTAATTTCACACAGTCACAAGCAGGCACGCCCTGGCTGGCCCAGAAGAAAGCAAACCTCCGTGAAGTGGGCAGCCTGGGGGCCATGTGGTAGAGAAGCCCAGGCGGCCCCCAGGAGCAGGGCAGTCCAGGGACCTCAGTCCCAGAGACGCACAGAGACGAACTCTGCCAACAACCGTGGGCCCAGAAGTGGCCCTGCGCCCCACGTGAGAAGCAAGGCCCCGACCCACACAGTGACTTCAGCCTGGAGGGACCCTGAGCAGGAACCGGCCAGGTCGTGCCTGGACTTCTGACCTTCAGAAACTATGAAATAATAGCTTTGTGCTGTATTAACCTGCAAAGCTTCGGCTCACCTGTTCTGCAGTAAGAGAAAAACTAATAATACTGTAAGGAGGGTGGCATTTGAGGAAGACGAGACTTGAGGACACAGAGGACGGGCTGGAGTGGAGGGAAGATCGCTCAGGGACCAGGGAGAGGCCTGCAGGGCCCCAGGGAAGGGACAAGGGCCTAACGGCGCAGATGGAGGTAGAGCAAATCAGCTGGAGGCACAGGCCTTCAACAGGGAATAAACCTAAGTGATTACAGCTAAACAAAAGGAGCCAAACAATTCAGGAACTCAGAGAACAAAAGGACCGAAAAAGGTCAAAGGGAACTTGGGGTCAGCTAGCCTAATCTCTGTCCTGATGGAGGGATGGACGCTTCACCAGGGGAAGCCTCCTGTGGGACGGGTCTCAAGTCTCTCTGTCCCTCTGTTCCAGACCAAGTCAAGACACACCCAGCTCTGGGTGTAACTCCTATCTCTGGAGCAACACTGCACAACCTTCAGGCATGCAAAGGCCACCACCCCCAGCCCCTGTCTCTCCAGGCACAGCATCCACAGGGACCAGCTGCATGGGACCTCCACGCTCCTGTCCACACCGAGTGACACCTTTCAGAGACGCACTAGTTTCTACCACAACAAAAGCACTCAGGCCAGTGCCTGGCAAATCCTCGGGGCCTAAAAAGTGGTGCTCTTGGTAACTGGTAAAATGTGGTTCGAGATGATCTATTTTTCCAGCCACCATGCTTAGCCTTAGTGTTTCAAAGCTGTGCCTTAAGGAACTTCGACAAGCAACAAAACACTTCACACAAGCTCCACGTGCCCCAGTTTTATAACCTCCAGGGGAGGGACCACAGCTCAGTCCTTAATAACTGTGGACTAACTATGATGATGACAAAAACAAAACATACATTTGGGAAGCACTCTGCAATGCCAAAGTGCTTTTACATTTATTTAAACCCCGGAAACACTGCACTTCAAAGCAGGGTGTGGATACTTCAGGGTTATGGGAAGAAAACATGAGAACTTTCATTCATAGTTCACTTTTTAACTCTTTCTTCTAAAACACATATTTTGCACATCATAAAATGAATACAATACATTGGGGTGAGAGCACATGAATTTTATTTACAAGTAACTATACATTTTTGTTACATATGGCATTTATATACAACAGCATAAATACTTTATAAATATATGCACATGCACTTAAAATTTTTTTACTGATAAAATACACGACTAACAAACTTTGGAGAGGCCTGCTCTAAAATAAGCAGCAAGGCAAGCACTGGTGGGTAGCATGTCCGATTTTATACGTGGAGATCCAGGAGCCAGCCAAGGGCGGTGAACTCAACCCTCGGCTTGACCAAGGGTCATGTGAGTTACACATGATATGTGGCTCTCTGCTATATGGGTTATACTGTAACAAGTCCTGCAAAGAAAGACATGTTCAGAATAAAATTCCACTGAAGGAAGTGAAGACCAGCTGTGCTCAGCTGGTCAGTCGTGTCCAACACTTTGTGACCCTATGGACTGTAGCCCGCCAGGCTCCTCTGTCCATGGGATTCTCCAGGCAATACTGGAGCGGGTTGCTATTCTCTTCTCCAGGAGATCTTCCCGAGCCAGGGATCTAACCTGTTTCTCCTGCACTGGCAGGCGGGTTCTTTACCACTGAGCCATCTGAGCAAACACACATACACACCACCCAGCTGATCACATCACCACCAGCAGGCCAGCTGTGCTTTCAGGACATCCTTGCACATGAGCCATGATGCTCCTGCAGCAGAGATCCTAAGGGGAATGGCCACAAGTCCCCGAGCAGGGAGCCCACACTGAGGGGAGAAGTTCCCCTCGCCCCACCCACTGGGCAAATGCCCCTGCTTCTGCACCTAGGGGGCTCTGTCCCTGCAGACGGCGGCTCTGTGGGTCCTGGCGCCCCAGCTCTAGCTCACGGTCTGCTTCCTGGGCAGCAAGCAACCGCTGAAAGGTTTTCCCTTTTCCAGTACGCAAGAGGGTTTCTTGAAGCAGTGGCTTAATCAAGAATGATTTTTCTTTTTTTTTTTTTTTGATAAAGGCTCAATCCTTTGAGAACTGCTGGTCTCTGAGCACAAGCATAATGAAGGTGCTCATGCACCTTCTGAGATCATCCATTAAAAAGAACTTTATCTCTTTTCTGAGATCATCCATTAAAAATAACTATAAAGATGATATTAAAAAACTGGTCATCTACATTCTGCTTCATCTCTCTCTTTCATTGCCTCGCTATTTTTCAGCTCTGGCCCCAAAAAGAATTAGAGTGAAAAACAAAACTCCAATAAATCAATTCAGATAATTATCAACTCTGAAAAAAGATCTGCTTGAAAGATGGAAACCGCTGACTGAATGAGAGCTTGAGATTCTCTGCAGATTTCAAATTATCCTTGTGGTCTATTATCTCATCATCCTTGAGAGCAGGGACTACGCAATATTACAACCCAAGTCCTACAGACCTGAGGTGTATTCTCTTCAAATCTCTTTTATGTACAAAGCAGCCAGACAACAGACAGTTAATGAATTTGTGTGTGGCTTTGTTCACCGGTGGCTCCAAGCAATGGAATGTTTTCGTTAACGGATCTCAAAGTTCAAAACTATACAACTTAATTAAAAGGCGGGAGTTAGGTCTTTTCTGATTTTCAAACGAACATGTATTTTTTACTTGATAGCTGTACTTATGACTTCTTCCTCTCTTTTCATTTCTGTTAACACCATAAGCTTCAAATGACTCAATTTCTAATTTAAGTGAGCCTCGTAGGCTTCACGGCTTGGCTGTGTTCCGTGAACCTTCTGACAATTCTGTTACCCACAGACGTATGGAGGAAGGTGGTAATTCTTATGCTTATTGTTCTGTTCAGATGAAAAGTCAATTGATGAGAGACAGGGTACTTTTCTCCTCAGCTACATTAAACACATCAATCAGAGAGTAACTGACTACAAACCGTGACCACGTCAGGTTAAAAGATAAAGACTTCTAATGGAGATTTTTAATAACATAGCTGCAAAACTAGGAACTTGCAGGGCCTTCCAGTTTTCCTCTTTATTTTTTTCATACTCAGTGACCAGAGGTGGTCTTAAAAACCCAGGACCACACTGAAACTCCTAACTTCAAATTTACCGAGCATCACTATTAGCAAAATGAAGCACTAAGTTCAGTCCCCAGGAAATTTGCCAGGGAGCACTTGGTTTGCATCCACGGCATTCAGAGGAAGGAAATGAAAGAGCTATCGGGTCTATATAAAAAAACACATCCAGAAAAGCTGTTTGCATCCAAGTTAATTAGGCAACACGGAGTGAGAACCTAAGATTGTTCTTTCAATCACAGTTTTTCCTTGAACCATCGAAGCTTTTCTACTTTGTCATCCTATTTTTAGTTTTCCTTTTCAACAAAAAAACATTTCTTCTCAGTATATTCAATAACCAACACTTCATGATCTTTGCAATTAACTAAAAAAAGTTTCCATAAAACTGATGCTTATTAAACTTTTAAAAAGTAAAAACAGTCCTTTTGACAAATCAGTTTGGCAAGAAGAAAGAGTTAGTGGAGCAGTTTTTGCTAAAATAATGAAGATTTTTCTCAGTTTCATATCAATGACAACAGGTGAAGGTGACGTGAAAAGCAGACAGAAATATGAAACACAGTGGCCCAAAGTCACCTGTTGCAGGTACCATACTTTACAGCTGCCACTAAATATTCATTGGAAGGACTGATGCTGAAGCCGAAGCTCCAATACGTTCGCCACCTGAAGCGAAGAGCCGACTCATTGGAAAAGACCCTGATGCTGGGAAAGATTGAGGGCAGGTGGAGAAGGGGGAGACGAGAGGATGAGATGGTTGGATGGCATCACCAACTCAGTGGACATGAATTTGAGCTAACTCTGGGAGATGGTGGAGGACAGAGGACCCTGGCATGCCATGGTTCATGGGGTTGCAGAGAGTTGGATACAACTTAGCGACTGAACAACAACAAAGTATTCAATTATTACATCACAGGAAAATGATTATATGTACTTAAAAAGCTAAGCTGTTTTAAATTCTACAAATTTTCGCAAGAGAGTTCATTACAGCTTTTTTCCCCCATAAGCTTCTATTTTTTGGGCATCTATTATGTGCATGGCAGGAGTGAGGCCCTGGGAATGAAACAAGCCAAGGAGATGGATGTGGTCCCTGCCTCGTGGTGCCCACAGGCTGGTGGAGATTCAGACAAGCCAACAGGCACAACAACACAGTGCAAAAACATGTCAGAGGGTGAACTTCTGGACGCTGTGACAGATAAGGCTCCCGACCTAGACACCTGCTCAAACTGAGGTCAAAGGTGAAGATGAAGGATGAGGAGGAGCTGGCCTGGGAATGCGGAGGAGGGTTAGGTGTGAGTGCTAGAGGCAGAAGAAACAGTGACACAGGGCCACGGGGTGAGGGAGCACCAGATGGCCTGCCCACCTCCTCTGAAGAGAGTACCACCCATGTGAACACAGATAAAAAAACATGCCTTGTGTTTTAACAAAACACTGCTATGTTAGCACTCCTCTTTTCATTCTTAACCTCCAAATTTACCATCCCCTGTTTAAGATATAAAAAAAAATAATGCTACTATGCGAAAACTTTTTAGCACTTAAAGAGATAACCTGGCAGCATTCTTTTAAATTCACTTCTGTAAGTTTCTTATTCCTTAACCTTACTAAGTGAGAATATGCTACCATATTTCACTTTGAACTAGAAACTAAGCCCTAGAGGACACCCCAGAATGATAATCAGGCACCTGCAGGGCTGGGGAGCCATCGTCCGGTCCCCTCCAGAGATGCAGCTAACACAGCCGCCAGGGAGAGGGGAGGCCTGCATGTGTTCAGAACCTAAGAGAACTCCCCGGGTCCACAGTGATGCGGCTGGCCGCTGACAGGAGCTGGGGCAGGGAGAAGAGACAGGCAAAGACGAGAAAAGGCAATGAGCTGTGAGAATCCAGATAAACCAAGAGTTCCCATTTGATGAAAACCAAATCTCTATTTTTGTTTGAAATGGGGAGCAAGGTGGTTTGCCGAAAATGAAGCCGAGGTGGTGGAGAGGGTGTTGAGTGAGTTCTCTGGATAACAGTTTCTCAGAGTAGGTTCTGGGGACCATGCCAACCAGGGCCCTTTGCTAAAATACAGATTCCTAGGCCCCCGTCCCAGACCTAGTGTGAAAGAGTTTATGGAGACGAGGCACAGGAATCTGCATTTTAACAAGCACTCCAAGAAGCTCGGACCACACGTGGCGATTCAGAACCACTAAAAGGAGTGGAGTTCTCCAGGCTGATAATGGAATCTGGGGCAAAGAAGATGCCTTAACAGGATGCCAGGCCCTCAGCGACTTCTAAGTGTAACAAAGGAGGGAAAGGGGGCCGCCTGGCTCGCTTCTTTGTTCTGGTGAAGTTTTGCCATCAACCTGAACTACTCAGTGTAGTCTTGGGCCAGCTGGTCTTCCTCCATGGCACAGTCCAGTGCAGACAATTCCCAGCACACAGGAGGAGTCTCAAACAGGTACCTGATGATCAAGACGGCAGGGGAAGACTGCCGACAGACAGGCCCACACCCACAACCACCCCTGGGAAAGTATATGTCGAGGCAGCGAAGCAGCTTTATTTAAACACGTGGCACGGGAAGCGCGTGTATGGTGTGGTCCCACAGCAGATCTAGAGGTGCAGTTCTACTGTCTTTGGAAAACTGGGGGTGGAAAGCCGGGCAGCCCACATCCTCTTCCTGGGAGGGGATGTGCTGCATAAAAAGACGGCCTGGTGGGCGCTGTGAGGACATAGGGAAGCTGGCTACAGGCAGCTTTGACCAGGCTGAACTTAGATGCTCTGGTTTTTTATAAATGACAGAGGTATTTTTTACCCCATCCCTTTTAGCTGGAGAAGCCATGCTCGCTGTACAGCCCTGGGCAGTGAAATGTAAGGAGATACTCCTATCAGAACCTTCCCCTCTCAAGTGAAAAGCCTGCCCTGGCTTGCTCGATCTTAATTCCTGGAACAGGGATTGAACCCGCACCCTTGGCAGTGAAAGCACAGAATCCTAGCCACTGGACCACCAGCGAATTCCCTAAAAAGGCCAAGTCTTGTTAAGGAGGTTTCTGCCTTTCCACATCATCCCCTTTCTTCATTCTTTCTGCCTGGAATACATGATTACGGGGGAGTGGCAGCCACCTTGTGGTCCTGAGGACAAAAGCTAATGATAACAGAGCAAAGAGCAGGGGCCAACCATGTTAACAAAATCCCTGAGCACTAGCTCTCAACTCCTAATCTCAGACTCCTTGATACAGGAGAGTATGTAAACCCTTCATCGGCTTAAGTCACTGTTCTTCAAGTTTTCAATTACATGCAGCTGAGCCCATTCTCAACTCATAGCTTTTTCTCCTTCTCTTCATAAAAGTTGTCAATGCATTTTTGAGGATGATTATCATCCTCATGAAATTTAGCTCTACATTCCTCTAGCATCTACCACCCATCTTATACTTAAAATCAATCCAATTAATCTTGGGCTCTTTCTCTGGTAGCTCAGCTGGGAAAGAATCAATCTCAAACTGCATTTAAAGCAATGACATCATCAGAAAACAGAATAGCCCAGATAAAAATAGTTTTCATCTAACTTGGAACACTGGCTGAAGCATCTACATGGCCCACTCCCACCAGAAACCAACTGAAATGATGGAATAAAAATGAAAATTAAGAGAAAAACCCTACATCAGCAATAAATTAGGTAAAGAGTGGATACTAAAACCCTCAAGAAATGTTTGTTAAATACAGTGCAGATGAGATGAAACTGAAGACAGATGCTGAGGGATGACTTGTGCCTTTCACTATTTGAATAGCAGAAAATGACCAAGTGGTGAGAAAATGGATGTGTGTGTGTGCTGAGTTGCTTCAGCTGTGTCCGACTCTTTGTGACCCTATGGACTGTAGGCCAGCGGGCTCCTCTGTCCATGGGATTCTCCAGGCAAGGACACTGGAGTGGGTTGCTGTGCCCTTTGCCAGGGGATCTTCCCGACCCAGGGATTGAACCTGAGTCTCTTATGCCTCCTGCATTGATAGGTGGGTCCTTTACCACTAATGCTGGCTGGGAGGGGAATAAAGGCTATCTGAGGGGATGCTGTCTTTCTGGCTGCTGTGGACGGTAAGGAGTGAGGAGCAGAGGCCAGGATGAACCGTGGTGACCTGGACCCACTTTATCCAACAGCAGGACTGTGCTGGGGCCGGAAGAGAGAGGATGCAGAGCCTTCCTTGATGTCGTTCTCACCAAGACGAGGCGGAGATGACCCAAAGGACCTCAACCCGACGGGCAGGCCCCCACCCACACGGCCCCCCACAGCGGGTACGCCTGGCAGGGGCGCTGGAGAAAACGCTGAACGCAGACACCCTGTGTGCTGAGAGTGGAGGCAGGCCATGAGAGAAACCAGACTTGGGAAGCAGGGCGCTGGCACGGTGGTTTCAAAACCACACTGGAAAAACCGCTTTAGAGCAGAAGTTCCCTTGCTGGTAGCTCCCCCTGCATCTCCTTCAGGCCACAGGAATGTTTTACCAGTAACAGACTGACAGTCTCCGTCCTCGAGCTGAAAACACAAAAGAGGCACCCGGGGATGCCACGTCACACAGGGAGGGGTGTTCCCATGCGCTTTTGTATCTTCACAAAACACCACTGATTAAAAGGAAAGGCCACCAAAAACAGTGGCACAAAAAGATATTCACAGAATTAGGATTTTTTCTTTAACTGTAGAAAACATTTACATTATGATCTTATTTTCGTTTAAAAAGCAAAAGTATTTGAATGGCATGTATAGAAAAACATTCTGTTTGTGCGTGTTAGTCGTTCAGTTGTATCCGACTCTTTGCGAAACCCATGGGCTGTAGCCCGCCAGGTTCCTCTGTCCATGGGATTGATTCTCCATGCAAGAATACTGGAGTGGGTAGCCATTCCCTTCTCCAGGAGACCTTTCCAACCCAGGGGTCGAACCCAGGTCTCCTGAGCCACCAGGGAAGCCCCAGAAAAACATTCTAGAATACACCAAAATCATCAAAACAGGTATCACTTGGATGATTATATTTAGAATTATAAGGAGAGTCCCATCCTTCCCATTTTGGCTTCTCTGTATTTTCTATTTGTTCTAAAAGTAAAGCTCAGTAATGAAAATACTGCCTTAACATTTATCAAGCATACAAATAATAAGGTAATTATTTAAAAATATGTATTAAAATTTAAGAAACTATAATACAATAATTTTAGGAAAATATGAAAAATCCTTTATGCAGTATCTGAGAGCTGATAATTACAGTACATTGACCTTTAAAAACTATAAGCAACCTAAAATAAAACTGCATCCTCTATTCTTAGGGTTTTTATTTTTTTTCCTTTTAATAAAAAGCAGCATTTTAGGTTCTGGAGAAAGAAGTCCAAAAACTGGCAGGCTACAGTTCACATCAGTTCTGTCAACAGCCTAATCTATTGGCTTCAATAAACAAACTATTTTAATGTTCTGGTTTCAGAAAAAAACGTGCTGCAGCTTTTCAGCACAGACATTATTCAGGAAAAAATTTCTGCTTTTTATTGACCCATATTAAGTGTTAACTTGGTTGAGTCACCAAAGTGTCTTATGATCCTAATCCAAATAAAATTTCTTCACCCCAGTGTGGTCCTTGCAACAAACTCCAAAAACATATTGTAAATAGCTCAGCTGGCAAGAGAAACTCAAGGGAGACACACTATAACTTCTTTATAAACTCAGTCTTACTTCCTTTCATAGGAAAAAAACAAATCTTTAAACGGCATTAGCTCCTGCAGACTTTGGCCCAGATCCTGGTATAAATGCAAAAGCCCCATCCTGCTGCTATTCTGCTGTCCTACAAATGAATGGGACACACGGTCACCACGTGGCTTTTCCTTAGTCTACAGCTTATTATCCTCGGTGTGTTACAGCGAGGCAAAGGAAGAAAGACAGGTTCTAGCAAAGTGATCGCTGCCTCCCAGGTATTTCTGCCTTGGCTATCATGAGCTATAAATGAATTGCCCAAGACGTAAAGAGTCCAAAAGAAACCAATTGATAAACATCAGGGATTTTCTTTAAAAAAAAAAAAAAAAATCCTGCTGACTCCAAGACATGTATGAATTCAAGTCATAAAATAAACAGGGCAGTAAGAGGTCAAATAAGAGAGTTGGGGTCACTCGAAGGGTGTTGCCTCTTTAAATGGAATAAACAGAAGGAAATGACTTGAATTCAATTAGCTCATCCAGAAACAGGGGGCAGGGAATATATAAAATGATACGAGAGACGTTTACTGCCGGGACTTTTCCATCTGTGGCTGCAGGGGAGGCTGCTCCCCGACCCACGTGTGCATCTCACCCCTGTACACCTCTCCTGTGTGGTCCAGACCCCATCCCCGCTCACCCCCCCACCGCCCGAAGCTGCCCCATGCCAATCCCGGCCAGGGTTGCTCAGGCTTTCACGGGAAGGAGGCGGCGAGCCCCCCACGCCCACCAGACCACGGGGGTCTGGGCCGGCCCTCTGCCAGCGCGGCGCCTCCCTCACTTTCCCGAAGGGTGGCCCAGGACCACCTGCATGCAATCATCTGCACCTGTGCCAAGGTGCAGAGCTCTGGGTCCCGTCCCCGGGCTCCGGGATCTGATCCCTGGGGATGGTGTCCAGGAAGCATCATGGGAACACACACATGTGCCATGCGTGCTTCTCAGCAGACTGATGAATCAACACACACCCTACAGGCAGCACAACCGCCGCTAAAAGAGCAATTTAGTCATGGCTGGAGATTTCAGACCATGTTCTAAGGATGAAGCCCTGCTTGGATTCACAACACTCTAAAGGTACAGAACAGAAAAAGCAATATAACAGCTGACACGAAAGGAAGGAAGATGCTCCCCGCTAGCCCCCCAAATTGATCCTAAACCAACTGGCACCCTTTCCTGTACACCCTTAAAGAACTAAGCATTATGGAAACAAACTTTAAGACGTCATTTTAAATTAAATATTTAAAAGTACCTCATTTGAAACTCTAAGAAGAAGAAACACAGATAATTAGTTCCTGATTTAGCAGCCTGTCAATGCTGACTTCCTAACTGCCAGATAAAACAACTCCATGGCCAGGCTTCTTAGGAGACCTCTAGCATCTAAGTGTTGATCACTTCCTTTATGGGCCCTTTCCATGATGAAGCCCTCTCCTGTTTCCCTTCCTCTGACCACATATTCCCCTGCAGGCCCCATTACACACTCTGCCCAGTCCTTAAAAGCAGACTGGCCCCAAAGTCTTGTCCTTGGCTTTCTGCTCTGGCCACTTTACACCTGACCTGCCCACCACCATGGCTTCAGGTCAACCCTGTGCTGAAGACCCCAGGCTCTTCCCTCCTGGGGGTCCCACCCTTCCCAGCTAGCGCTCCCTGGGCAACTCCAATTCCGTGTGTCCAGTGCTGCGCTCCCCTCACACCTGGTTCTTCTCCCTTCAGTATTGCCATTCTTAAGTCTCAACACAACCATCCATCCAGTCTTCCAAGCAGAGGGCTGGAAGTTCTCCAAGGGCAGAGCAGCAAACTCAAGGGCCTGCAAGTTACATCACCTGGGTGATGAATTTATTTTTTATTTAAGAAATGAGTGTATAGGTTTTAACATGGTCGATTCTATGCAGTTTCCAGATGTCATTCCATTTAACACTCAGTACAGCCCTAGGAAGTAAGTTATCATTACTAATCCCACTTTATAGATGGGTAAACTGAGGCACAGACGTATGGAACTTGCTCAAGGTGACTGAACTAGTAAGAGCAATGACTTGAGAGCAGGGACTCTGGCCCAGAGGTCACTACACTCACTTTCCAGGCCATGACTTTTCTGAGGCAATGACTCAAGTCTGCCGAGGTAGTGTGCCACGAGCACAGAGCCAACAGCTATGGCTATGTTCCAACAAAACTTTTTTTACAAAAAGAGGCAAGCCTCGATCAACAGTGCTATCACCAGTTTCTCAATCACCCCTACACCTTAGAGTGAAATACCTTTGATATGGTCCCCAAACCTTAAAAGAATATAGTAAAAATGCAGAAGTGCCTGAAAAAAACACAAGTGAAGGCTTCTATAACCTCAGGGTGGTGAAAATATTTCTAAGCATTAAAAAAACTAGTAAGGCTTAATACATGAAAGTTAAAAATTCCAGTGGGGCAAAATAAAACAGAACAAAGCATCACCAAGTAAACATCATAAACAGGAAAAGCAAAATGTGACAGAAATATTTTCATGCATATGATGGATGAAATGCTGATGTTCTTTATTGACTGCCAAGAGCAGGCCAGAGCAGGACTAAGGAAAACCCTTGAAAGGATCTGACTGGATATGGGGGCAGACTGGTCCCCAAGGAGGCAGGAGGACGGAGCACAGGGGGGAGGAGGGACCTGCCCAGCTGCTAGGACAGGGGTGGGAATGGGAGACAGGGGAAAGGGAAGAAGCCTTTTTCTGGGGAGGAGCTTAATCATTCCAGGTTACCACGTTCCTTTAAACTCGCACAGAGTCCAGGCAGGAGGCACCGTGAAGGGAAGGTACTCTTGAGTGGGTTATGAGTAGATGAGAAAAGTCAGTACAGCAGGAAGATGGGACAGAGAGGGTAGTTAGAACCAAATGCCTCAGGGGTTCTGGACCTCAGCCTGCGGAGAGGGGGTGCGGAACCTCGCAGGGCTAACAGAGGAGGTGAGACTGGAGATGATGCTCTCAATGGAGAGCAAAGAATTAAGCCTGACTCCAGGGTTTCCCGTCTGGGGGAAGTGAAGAATGCTGGTATTACTGACAGAAGTGGGGTGATAAGAGAAGTAATGTGCCGGGCGGGAGGGAGATACTACAGTGCACATAGAGAAAGATGGTCCTGCTGCTGGGGGAACTCGCTTCCAACACCTGCAGACAGAGCAGTCTCATCTTGGGGGTGACATCCTTACGATCCTATCTGGGGTCATTCTTAACATGTCAACACATGGCTCGCACACTGCTTGTGTAAGTGACACAAGGTAACTTCTGCGGGAATGTGATGCCGGCTCAGCCATCGTGAGACAGAGACCGCACCTGCGATCAGGCTCACTGTTAGTTACACTGTGCAGGTCTCACTGTGATTCCTCTGCTCCTTTGTCAAATTCCTGTGTCTATCTGTCATCCCCCCAAAAAGACTCACAGTGAGCTTGGTGGCTGAGGAAGAGGTCATCTCTTTACCTCCTTCTACCCTGAATTTCAGGCTCAACTCTCTTGAAAAACAAACAAGCACTACTTTCTCCCTGATTTTTCTCTACTCCGAAAATGTTCTGTCTCATCTGTTCCTTTCCCAATTCTGCCTGAGTAACATTACTGACCACTTTCTGTCCTCGAAGAATAACGTAGTTTTACTGTATTAGCCACCCATTCCCCACCTGTAATCTTCACCTTCTTCTCATCCAAGGGCTTCTCTGGTGGCTCTGGCAATAAAGAATCACGTGCAATGCAGGAGACGCAGGTTTGATCCCTGGATCAGGAAGATCCCTGGAGAAGGGAAATGGCAACCCACTCCAGTATTCCTGCCTGGGAACTCCCATGGACAGAGGAGCCTGGTGGGCTGTAGTCCATGGGGTCGCAGAGTCAGAGACGACTGAGCGATTGAACCACCGCCATTCTTACCCAAGAAGGAAAGGACAGACCAGGCGTTCAGTCTGCAGGGTGGGCCAGAGCATCCTTCTAACAGGATTAGCACAGAATAAGCCATTCTGAGGCTGAGCTATGAGATGAGGTGACAATAAAGCTCGGCCAGACTCCCAGGGTGGCTGTAACAACCAAACGATGTGACTCATGGGTTAATACCCAAGCAGATACAGTAAAATTTGGTGCAGTCTGCTAAGTTTCGGCAAAAACATCCGGTACCAAACCTCTTTGCAGAGAAGCAATCTACATCCCTGGGTACGTGGGACAATCCCAGAGGCCCTATGAGAAGCAACCACAGCAGTGAGCTGGGGGTCCCAGCGCCTGTGGGTTCACGGCCCATCAAGCCCAGCAACGCAGCCCTTCTTGGTTTCAGAACTGAATTGGGATGCATTCTCTTACTGCGTCTTTACAGGACAGCAGGTGTAAACACACAAAACACAAGGAAACAAACAGGACAGACATTCCGTTTAACTGCAAGTAAAAGAGAGACTCTTTTTAGGACAATGTTTTGTTGTTGTTTAGTCTCTCAGTTGTGTCTGACTTTTTTGCGACCCCATGAACTGTAGCCCACCAGGCTCCTCTGTCCACAGGAATTCTCCAGGCAAGAATGCTGGGGGCGGGTTGCCATTCCCTTCTCCAGGGGATCCACTGCATCCAGGGATTGAACCCAGGTTTCCTGCACTGGCAGGCATATTCTCTACCACTGAGCCACCAAGGAAGCCCACAATATATTCAGGGTAATACTATTTACAATTCTGCATAAACAAAATTCCAAAAATTTGATTTCAAATCCCAATTAAGTTGAAGAGAGGAAAAAATACTAAAAGAGGACCCGCAGTTTAAAATATTCCTTTGGGGGCAGTAATAAAATTAGTAGTTTGTTTAACTAAAAGAAGAATTTCAAGTAAGACTGATGAGACCAAAAGAAATCCCCAAGTACCTGTGAGTTTGATTTTGGACAGCCGGGCCAGGATTCCTGGCAGATCATCCGCACGCAGTTTCATCTCTTTCCACTGCTTCTCCTCTTTCGTCTCTCTCCCCAGAGCTACAGAGCCCTCAGTTACTGAGGCGGGTTCTAGTCCTATCAATGCTTTTTCACTTGGCTTTCTGGACAGAGGCAGGCTGGGGGGTACAAGAGGTCTCATCTCGCATATTTCGGCTTTGGCCTCATCCAAGGAAGTTTTTTCAAGGAAAGGAGATTCTGCTGGTTCTGGCTTCGGTTTTATTTGCTGCTTGAGGCTTCTGTTTAGTTGTGTGACATACTGAATTAAAAAAAAAAAAGTACACATAACTTATGAAACTGCAACCCAAAATGCTCTTAAGTGGCTGTTCAGTAACACTTTACATCAGTCCGACTTCTACAGTACTTAGAAAGATTTTCCTGCACCTTTATAAATACTTGCTGAAATAACTCCTATTAGAGTATGTTACGTGGGGGTCACTCTACTAAGATATGGAGAGGACAATTAACTGGTTTTCAGATTCCATGACTTAGAAAAAATCCTAGGGGTTTAAGTTCCCTGAAAGAAAGATAAATTGATTTCTTATTCATCTCCCCCAGGATTTGCCCCAACATAGACTCAGAAGTTGCAGGTTTAAAATTCCAAATACAGTGCAAATGTTTTCTAGACTCAAAAGCCCAAGTCAACCTGCTGACTTTCCTTGTTGCCCAGCGAGCAGTGCAGAGAGAGGCTCCAAGGGGGCCACAACTCAGGGCTCAGGACCATCAGGGCAGTGGGAGTGTGGACAGAATTGGGCTGAAGACTCAGAAAACCTCTGTTATTTACTAGCAAAAAGGAGTAACTGTGGCTAACATCCATGAGGCACTTTACAGTTTTAAACAACATATACCATTAGAGTTTATAGGAGAAATATCTCATTCAGTCTTCTCAAAAATTGTGAAAGAAGACAGATCGTTACTAGTATCTTG
The DNA here is from genome assembly GCF_019320065.1 of Cervus canadensis. Classification (NCBI taxonomy): domain Eukaryota; kingdom Metazoa; phylum Chordata; class Mammalia; order Artiodactyla; family Cervidae; genus Cervus; species Cervus canadensis. Next base: position 28,677,820 of record NC_057386.1, read on the forward strand.
TGCTTTAATTTTCAAATGAGGAAACCAAGGCTTGGAAACAATCTGACAGAGCCAAGAATAGAAAACTAGTTAGTTACAGATGCTCCTAGGACTAAAGCCCTTTCCTGATAACTAGCTAAGTGACTTTTTCCAATTACATTGCGAAGGCTTGAAATTACATACACTTGTCTGAGGAAGGAGTTACAAACTCAGGAATGAATTCAGAGTTCTGTTTACATAAAAAAAAAAGCATCCTATGTATTTGAGTTTGTCTTCTAAATATCCATTATCCTCCATCCCCAACTTTACAAGTCTGATTATTATTGGAAACTAAAATCTCTCATCAAAATGAGTTTTATTAAGTTAAAAGATTTTAAAAGCTAAAATGGACATTGTAAGGTTAAAAAAAAAGATAAAAGAAATGTCAAATAGGGTTTCAGATTATGAATTTGCTATTCTTTCATGCACTGAAATTATGAGTTTTTAGCTGTGGTTTTTTCATTCTGCAATACTTTATGATCTGAGAAAGCAGCAAATGTAAGTTACCATGCTGACGACAACATGGAGTCAACCTGGTCCAAGGTCTACAAACAGATTGAGCTACATTATGAATGCCCACTGTAAAATGCCCAGAAAATCACAAGAACTCAATTTGTTTGAATCTGTTCAGAAGTGCATGTTTGACTCTCACTGCTGATGTAAGATAACAGGGAGGTCCTACTCTTGAAGCAATTATTTCTGTATTACTGATATATTCACAGAACTTTAAAGAATATAAAAAGATGAATTATAACAGTTCAGCTTTTCCTAACTGTGGCCTACTCAAAACATGCCAGCAGCTTTCTATCTTCTCCAGACTTAATCAATAAGGTCGAGATCATACTTTAAAACTCAAGACACCAGAGTTATTCTGGTTTCAGTTAAGCATAATCAAAACAAGGGATTAACGTTGTGGAAAAACTTAAGAGGGCAGGAAATAAAAGTCTTTTTCATAGAGTACTTGTTGCAGCTCTTCTGACAACAGGAATTTCTGAAATCCCCTCGTACAGGGAAAGTGAAGGCAGAGAGCCCAGTGAACATGGTCTTCCAAACCTACCATACGCCGGAGGAAGTTAAAGTGTTGAAATGTGACCCACTGCTGATTGACATTCCTGAGAAGATGCAGGAACCTCCGAGGGGACTCCCGCGCAGCTCTTCTTTCTAGATACCAGATGCATCCTCCTCCCCAGCCTATCAAAGAAAGAGGAAAAAAATTAAAACAGCCATTACGTCTTACCAAGCGATGTGTGGACCTACCCAGAAGCAGAGCCAGCAACATGGTGGGCAGTGCATGTGCGATGGATCAGAACTCGGAAATGATCTGATCCAGACTCATGAATGAACGGTTATCAGTTGGCCCTGCTCACTGTCCGAGTATAATTCTCCAGCAGGGTTAGGGAACTTGTTCATCTCAGGATCATTAGAAGTGAAAATGTTAGTCACTCAGTCATGTCCAACTCTTTGTGACCCCATGAACTGTAGCTTGCCAAGCTCCTCTGTCCAAGGGATTCTCCAGGCAAGAATACTGGAGTGGGTAGCCATTCTCTTCTCTAGGGAATCTTTCTGACCCAGGGATTAAACCTAGCTCTCCTGCATTGCAGGCAGATTCTTCACTGTCTGAGCCAGCAGGGAAGCCCTCAGGATAATTATGCTTTTATTACATCAAACTTTGAAATGACCAAACCATCAGTCTCTTAGAGAATAAAATGTAAAACAATCAGCTTGGTCACTTTCTAAAGAGGATAAAATGAGAAGCCCAATTTTTCTCAATAAGTAAAGTGAGTGAGTAAAGTGAGTGAAGTCGCTCAGCCATGTCCGACTCTTTGCGACCCCATGGACTGTAACCCACCAGGCTTCTCCGTCCATGGGATTCTCCAGGCAAGAATACTGGAGCAGGTTGCCATTTCCTCCTCCAGGTAATAAAAGTAAACCGGAAGATAAATTTCAGATTAATATTTTGGCCATATTGGGTAAGTCAACTAAAAGACAGAGGGAACTGCTCTCACTAAAGTATGACTCTATCAAAGCTGGTTAGGAAAAAGCTATTTTCGGTGTATCCAAATGTGGCTTTTAGTCATTCATCTCTAAACCTTCTCTCAAATATCAACAAACCCAATGCTTCTGTGTAAAGCCCCATCCTGGGAAAGCCTCCAACAGGAACACAGCATAGACAGCCACCCCCCCCCCCCTCCGCCAACCATCCCTTCTTTTAAGTCTTTTCTCCTGTGACTTCCGTGACCCTAAGGAGTCCTGGTTCTCAGCCACCCATCACTTCTCCAGTCCTGAAACCCTAGGGTAATTTTTAATCTTCAAGCCATTTCTAGAGTTGCTATGCCTGTTTCCATCTGCTGAGGATCTCCACGTGGATGGCTTGTAATATGTCTCTCAGAACACTTTAGTCTCACCCTTATCTCTACTCTGTCCTCTACTGCAGATAAAACCATCGCCTACTTGAGATTCCAAGACCACCTTGAACTCTTCCTTCATCACCTAATAACCATCAGCTCCAGTCAACTCGGAAATACTGGTCAAATCTGTCCACTTCTTTCCCTGCCGCTGAGAGATACAGACCCTTATCATCTCACACTTGGATACTGTAGAGTTCTGGGATACAAACCACTCATCCTGACTTTGGTTAACTTCTTTCCTCTCCAATCCCAGTCCCACAGGACCAGAGGGTTTCTTTCTGAAGCCCAGAATACACATCATTTGCCCAAACACGTACATGTGACTCACTGCCCTGCCCCCACGATTTCAGTTTGTTCATCTTTGTCTATGCATCTCCTTGCTTGCACCGTCCTGTTTCCACTCTGCCTGTCAAATGTCAAAGTTTCTTTCAAGCACTCTATCATTTTATACTCTTTTTTTGTAGCACTTCTTAATGCAGACTGTTTCTACATCATTTTTTTTTTTTTTTTAGTTCATTGAAAGCGGGGACTCTGTCCTGACCTCTGCTACAACAGCAAGCAGACTATCTTCCATATAAGAATGAGATGAGGGCTGATGACTGGGTCGCCCACATCGCTCACCTGGACAGGGGGTTAGGAGATCTATCACAACCCTATGGTAACCACGGCAATTATCTTAGACTGGAGATAAGTCCCCTCTTCACTGAAATCATATCCTCAGCACTCAGGTAAATACGACATGCTTATTTTCCACATCCGTGAATACATGGTGTCTGTATACATGTATAGGAAAGAACAGTAGTGTTGAAATCAGTCCACTGATTGAAATTTCCTTTGAATTTAGTCCTCTGATAGTCTATCTTTTTTTTGATGGTATATATTTTTCCTTTCTTGCCTTGACATTGTTCTTTGGGATAATAGGATTTCAATATTAAAAGATTATGACAAGAATACACCAAGTTTTATCATTCTATGCCTTAATTTCAAAACCAGTTGCGAGTTCCACTGGTCCAATGAGAAATGTATGTTCCTGGGAGGAAAAGAACCATCTTGGAAAATCTCTCTAGAGATTGTGTGGATTAAAAATTAGACTTTATGGAAACAAAATCAGCTTGGAAACAGCATTTTTATATGATGAAAACACTTCATTTAGTCAAAACAATCAGTGTCCAGAAATTTAAAGACATTTTGGCCACGTGTCAAGAAATATAGGTTTGAAGATACATGGCTTATAACAAATGCATTAAAAATCTGGACACAAACGATCACATCCACTATCCACCATCAACACTGAGCCAAGATTGTAGGGCTTTAAAAATGAAGTGCGCGGATATGAGACAGAAAGGTTCTGAAAGTTTTCAATGGCTATAAAACACTGCTAAGCTTTGGAAGAACAGTCGGGCATGACCAAACCCAGGAGGGCATGTAGACACCTGATACAGTCCCAGTGTACCTTTCTGCCCGCTTCCCACCGTGCAGCTTCCATACCAAGCACTTAGAGTAATCTTCCAAGTGTATCATAGCAGGCTGCACAGACCACTTAATAGCAGATCTTTTGGTGATCTTTTGGTTCATAGCTTCAAGGAAGCCAAGCTGTCTATTAATTCCTCCCACACCAGCATCAAAAAGACAGATCGAGCAACAAGCCATTTGAACCATAAGCAGCCCACTTCCTGAACTGGGGAATTGTGAGTAGTGCGGTAGATCTATCCTATAGGAAGCTGAAAATACAGAAATGAAAGCAGAAAAGCACCCATCTTGAGCAATGCATGCTGGGAAAAAACCTCCCTACAGACGAGATAATTCCAGCACTAAGAATGGATGAGCTCTCTGAGAATGACTATCTAAGGTCAGTATCGAACACTCACAGTCAGGGATGGGAGAAGGTCTGAGACTGACGTCTAGGGTCAGAATCGTACATTCACAGTGAGGGATGGGAGAAGGTAACAAATTCAAAAAGAACCACAGACCTTTCAAATAAAATGTTTCATTGTAGAAAATTCCAATCATATGCAACAGCAGAAGAATTCAATGAGCCCCCATTACTGATCCCCCAGGTTCAACAATGCTCAAATCTTGGCCAATCTTGTTTTCATCATCTATACACACTCCCACTTCTCACCCTCCTCGCGACCTTTGAACCAGAAGAGACCTTTGAGAGCATCTAGCTGAACAGCCCCAGTTTATAGACGAGTAAACTCAATTCCAGATAATACAGTTGCTATGCCCTGAGATCACACAGTCAAAAGAGACACACAGAATAACAATATTAGGAGAAAAGAAGAGAAAGGAATTTCAGAGTAATTGTGATCAACATTGCCAGATGGGAATCCCTGAAGGTCCAGTGTTTAGGACTCCATTCTTTTACTGCCATGGGCCTCAGTTTGATCCCTGGTTGGGCAACTAAGACCCCATAAGTCCTGTGGCTCAGCCAATAAAAAAAGTTTCTGGAATTTCCAAAGGGAGTCCATCTCGAATATGGACAACCAGTGACACATTTCTCACACATCAGTTATCACCCTAAACTACTGGGGACAAAAGAATGCCCAACCTCCACTTTAATGTCTCCATCAGGACAAATTCATTCATTCATAAATAATTACTCAGCACCAACAATGCACACAGGGTATTGTTTCAGACACTGGGGACACAGAGATGAACCAGAGAGAAGCCATCCCAGCCTTTACAAGATTCAATCTTGCAGTTGGGAGAAACACATAGTAAATCGGTTATATGTAAGCAATCAAAGGCTGTTCTAACCATGATGAAGGAAACGGGGTGATGTGATAAGAGAGGGGCGGGGTTCTACCTAGATAGTGTGCTCAGGACTCTCTTAACAGGAAACATTTGAGCTGAGACCCAGGCAAAAGGCAAGAAATCACATCTACATTAAACATGTAATTGTGACAGGTTCTTGGCCTGGTGGGATTATATCAGGGACCACACTAATGGTAGAAAGACAAAAGCCTGGGGGGCGGGGGATGGTTATGGCCCGCAGTCCGAGGTGATCACCGTTTTTATTATTGTCATCATGACCCTTTATATTGGAACAAGGCTTCCGGGTTGGGGGGGGGGGGTGTGGGGGCGGGGAAGCAAAGCACTTGCCAGGTCCTCACAAGTGCAACGTACAAGTAACTTACACATCGCTAGAACCTAAGGCCTTGAGAAGCCGAGAGGCTCGGGGAGCCCCCAGGTTCCTCTGTCCTGAGCCTCCAGCCTCTGAAAACTGAAAGAAGCACCAGACATCGCGTCCCCTACCCACCTCCGGGGGCTAGGAGATGGACGCGGTGTGCGGACCACCGGAACCCCCATGCAAGACTAGGCCCTAGCTCCGAGGCCCCTTCACTTCAGGCCGCCCCGAAGGTCACTTCCCTCACCGATGCCCCAGCCGACCTCACCAAGGGCTCCCAAGGTTGCAGACAGGCGGACCACGGTGTAGCACGTGGCAACGAGAAGAGAATTCCCCCAAATCCGTGCCCGAGGTGGGGTGCAGTACCTGTCAGGAGGCGTGAGGAGAGAGTATGCGGGGATGCGGCCATCACGCAAGAATCCAGCCGCCCCCTGGGAGCCCCGTGTCCTCTCTCCTCACCGGCTGCTGGGCGCCGCCATCTTCCTTCCCCGCCCCACTGTGGGAAGAGTGACGCGTCCGGTTCGTCACTTCCGGCGGGCACGAGGCGGAAGCGGAGAGCTGCGGCTGGGGTTGGGGAGACTGCAGAGCAGAGGGGAGCGCCCTGGGCAGAGGGGCCGGGATCTGAGGTGCTTTCGTGGGGGCGCGAGGTACCCGGGGGTGACAGAAGCTTCCGAGGAAAGGCTGCGCGCGACGGCGAGCCCCCGCCTCCTGCCCCGAGGCCGGCATCCCTGGCGGGACCCGAGAGGCCTAGTGCTGGGCTGGGCCGGCCGGGGGCTGCTCGCGGGCCGCTTGCAGTTACCTCCTGGTCCTTCTGGACTGCCAGCAGGAAATGGTTCTGGGGACGGTGCCTCCACCTTCCCGCGCCGTCAGTTACAGCGTTACCATAGTCGCCGTTAAAACGGGAAACGATGAACTCGGGCTCATGGGCCCCGAGCCACCCCGAGGAATCGTCTCAGCGTCTCGGGATAAGGAAGGTGCGTGCAGAGTTTAAGATTTCGGGCTCTGGAGTGACCTCTATATCCCTGGCTGCACCTTCTGGCCTTCTGACTGTTAAACAAATGTCCCAAGTTCCCTGAACCTCGGCTTTGTCGCTGCACGACGCAGATCCTAATAGTATATATTATTTAGGATGGTTGAGAGAATTAAATGTTGTCTCTGTGGTAGGTAGCCAGCCGGAAGCCTGCCACGGCTAAGAACTAAGTTAGCATCTGTGCCCTGGTTAGGAAGGCAGTGGTCAGCAGCTCTCGCTTCGTCTGGTTTTGGAGTTGGATTTCTGCAAGTAACAGTGCACCGAAGGAAAGAGATTCAGTTTCTGAAAGAGGAGCGAGAAATAGGTAACTTGGTTCTAGGAGGGTAGTTTCTCTGTCTTCATTGATAAGGTTGTAGGTGGCCGGAACTCTTTCAAAGCCTTGATGAGCTTACTACAATAGATAAAGACCTAGCTTTCTGTAGACAAAATCCTAACCTAAAATGCAGGATACACTCAGTTGACACAGAGCTATCTTTCTAGAAGCAAGAGATATCAAAGCCTAAGGATATGAATAGAGTTTTTCCAAAGAAAATACACAAGTGGCCAGTAAGTACACGAGAAGATGGTGTACATCATTAGCAGTAAGAGAAATATGATGTAAAATCTCCTTTAGATATCACTTCATGCTCCCTGAGGTGGCTCCAGTCAAAAGTACAGATAAGAGATAACACCGAAGTGAGAGCGTGGGGAAACTGGAAGCCCAGTATGCCACGGATGGGAATGGAGAATGGTGGAGCTGTCTTTGAAAACAGTCTGGCAGGTTTTCAGAAAGTTAAGGGACTGTCACATGACTCAGCCATTCCACTCCTAAATGGAGAAATGAAGACATATTAACTCACCAATAGAATAGGTGGTGACAAGACAGGCCTTGTTTGCTTCTTGTTTGAGGGAGGCCTCCTGCTTAGAAAGGGGCCCCTGGAAAAGGTGGATGCTCAGGTCCTTCGGGAGCTGGGCTCCCTGTAGGAGGCCGGGGGAGGCTCTGCTCACGGCCTCAGGGCTCCTGGGCGGGGTGGGGGTGTGGGTGTGGGTGTGTGGGTTTGTGTGTGTGTTCAGGGCCTCAATGTGATGATAAGCAGTGGCTTCACCTGCCCTCTCTGGAGGCTTAGTAAAGTTGACTGTTGCCACAGTGGGCAGCTCTAGTGTTGGGAACTGAGGATATTTCAGGACCTTTTCTTTGCCCGTGGCTTCACGGCAATGCCCTAAGTCAAGTCAGGTCAGAGATGGAAATCGTACCAGTATAATTTAACGTAGAGTTGAACACATACAGAATTGTTACCCAGGTCATAGAAAGGGCGAAAAAAGAACTCTTAAGTGTCACCCAGGTAGTAGCTTCCGGAAGCGCTCCAGCCTCTGTGCCTGGGGGACGGGAACGAGTTCCGGATTATCACAGTATAGAAACCAAGAGGAACTGCTGCTCTACCAGTGCTCTGGTCTCAATGCGGGAACTTCAGGTGTTAGGAAAGCTGCATGTGGCTTCTGCCACGGCTAATGGGGTGAAGGAGCAGCAGAGGGAGGCTCCCTGAAGCCACATGTGGGAGGAAGGAAGGAGCCCGGGAGCCCCTCCCCTCCATCCTCAGGCATCACTCCCTTCTTGGCAGAGCAGAGCAGTGGGCATGGCGAGCCTGTTACTTTGGTTTGCAGACTCCCGATGATAGCACCACAGGCCCAGGATCAGGGTAAGTTTGGAGCCAGGACAGAGAAGCTCTGTGAGTTCTGAGGTGAACAGCTGTTTCTGGTGTACCGGTTGTTGCCACTTAGTCGCTAAGTTGTGTCGGACTTGTGACCCCATGCAGGCTCCTGTGTCCATGAGATTTCCCAGGCGAGGATTCTGGAGTAGGTTGCCATTTCCTTCTCTAGGGCATCTTCCCTTCCTAGGGATAACCCATGTCTCCTGCATTGGCAGGCGGGTTCTTTACTGCTGAGCCACCTGGGAAGTCTATACAAATCCACCTCCTCCAAGTTCGAATAACCTAGATTGGCTCCTCGTTTCATTTAATTCCTCCAAGGTGACCAGTAGGGATCCTGGTGCAAGGTCACTCCAGTCAGACATTACCCCTCAGCTGTGACCTTTTCCAGCTCTCCACCCCAGGGCTGATTCTATCCAGGAGCTTGGGGATATCAGAAGTGGAAAAGAGAAGTTCAGGAATGCAGGAAAAGGAAACAGCAGCAGGGGAATGCACTAGAGTTAACTCCGTTCCCTGCTGTGGCCTTCCACCTCTTTAATCAGCAGACTCTGAGTTTCAGGGAAGCAGTACGGGCAGCCCAGGAGATAAGTCACGAGTGCCTCCCTCCAGTCCGCCGGAAAATCTCAGTCATACTTGCCTTGAGTTTCTGACAGCCAGGGAGGCCCTGTGACCCAGTTCTGGTCCCAGAGAGAGAAAGAGAAAGCTCTCGCTCGGGCAGGGTGGCTGGGAATAATCTCTTACCGATGAAGCTGGGCGTGCGTGGGGCAGGGCTCTGGGCCTTCCCCCTGCCTTTCCTCCCCAGGAAGCAGGGCTGAAAGTGAGATTCCCTGCACTGAGGCAGCCTCGCAGTTGTGAAGTGATGAAACAAGCTGCTGAGGGAGGCGGGGTGGGAAAAAAGAGAGCCCAGGTTCTGGATGAAATTGCTCGGGCACCACTGGAGCTTGAGTCTGCAGACTTGGCTGCAAGTCGACTGTTCTGCTCAAGTCGCTTCCTGGGTTTCCCGTTCATTGCATCCCAGATGATATAGTCACCAGTGGGACCCGGGAGCCAAGGGTCCTGCCCCAGAGCTTGGTGAGGAAGATGATGTGGAGAAACAGCCTAGATTGTTCCAGATGGCTGAGACACATATCACGTCTCAGAAAAGTATCACAGACTCAGTAGGGTGGCTGTTTCCCCTAGGATGTCAGTCCTCAGTGGTTTCAATGACACGCAAATAAAAGAGGCAATTTTGTGCAAACTGGCTTCCCGTCTTGTTTCTTGGCTGTTGAATGTGTGCCCAGTTCCTTTGCTGATGTCAGAATGTCCACATCAGGAAAGCATTCCTTTCCGGGTTTCCTCCTGCTCAGAATCTTGAAGCCTGGTGAAGAAAACGGTAAGATGTTCCAAGTGTCGCAGGGAACAAATCCTGTTAGGCACTACTGGTTGGGAAAATCCTAACGCATAAAGAGCATCCATAAACACATAGGTTTTTGTTAGCTACCAGGAGCTCTTAAAAACTGTTCTCACATGTTCTGGTAAGTGACCTGTTGACGTTAAACTGGAGAATAACAAGGTACAAGGACATTCGCTAAAATATAAATAAGAAGGATCCCAGAAAGGTTATTCTCAGGAAAAAAAAAAATTAGCAAGCTACTAGGAAAACATAAACAATTACATCTTTTCTAAAGTTAGTTACTAGTTCTCATCTATGGACCTTCTTTCCCCCTACATTTGTACCTTTAAAACAATAGCAAAAGATGAAGATGTTGATTTTTTTGAAGTATTGATGCATGTTTGCAAAAGTACACCATTTCTTTAGCACTTACTCTGTATTACCTTCCTCAACATGACATTTACCTTTCACAGGAACCCAGATCTGTGTCATCTCATTTTCAGAAGATAAGCTTGAGATCTTAAAAGATTTTAAAAGAAATAATTTTTCCAAGTTCACATAGCTAGAAAGTATGTACCACAACTAGAACTTAAACCTGCCTGATTTCCAAGGCATGTGTTCTTAATCCTAATTCTGGGCTGTCTCCCATATTTTATGTATTATAGAGTCCTCATTATCTGGCCTTTTCCCTACTAGTCGAGTTTCACATTTCATCAAACAAGTGAAGTTATTGAAGTCTAGCCCCCAAAAATTATTCGATTTTGCATTTTCTGACTCGGGTTCAATTTCCTCTGACCTCAGTTTCTGTGTTTATAGAACAGGAATACCAATACCGGGTCCACCACATCAATTCTGTTGTGCTTTCCAAACTTAATGACAGTTCATGTCTGGACACCTTCAAATAAAGCTCATTCCAGAGACCTGCTGAATCAAAAACCTTTGAGGGTGGGCCTGGACATCCACAGTTAAGCAAAATGACTTTATTGTTATTTTAAAAATCACATAAGCTTTGTATAAAAATGTCAAGAGTACAGAAAGAGAAAGTAAGACTTCTCAGGAGAAGGGGCCCTCAAGGAGGGTGGTGGTGATGCTGGTCAGGGTGGTGGTTGTAGTGATGATGAAGATGATAACACCACAGACAACCCCTCTTAGGTTCTTCCCGTGTCCCAGAATTTACATACCTTGTCTCATCTAATAACATTTTACCTTTTTTGCAACAATCTTGCAGCTAACACAGGATTATGCACATTTATACATTGGAGCTCACAGTCTGAGAAATCTGTTGGTACTAGGACTACCATGACAAAGTACCACAAACTGGTGGTTAATACAGCAGTTGTGTACCATCCCCCAGTTATGAAGGCTGAAAGTCTGAAATCAAGGTGTCAGCAGGGCCATGCTCCGACTGAAGCCTCTCTGGAGCATCCTTCCTGCCTCTGTCTTCACCTGGTGATCTTCCTTCTGTGTGTCTGTCTTCACGAGGCATTCTTGGCTCTGTGTGGGTCTCTGTCCACATTTCCCTCTTATAAGGACATGAGTCTAATTGGATGAGGGCCCACCCTAATGACCTCATCCTGATTTGATTATATTTGCAAAGATCCTATTTCCAAAGAAGGTGACACTCCTAGGTCGTGGGGTACAGGACTTCAGCATATCTTTCTGGGGGACACAGTTCAACCCATAACACTTAAGGATACAATGGGTGCAGGGCTAGATTTGAACTTGGGTGATGGCAGAATCTAGCCCTGTGGCCACCAGCCACCACATATCCCGTCTGGAGGAGGTCTGGAGGAGGCACTCAGAACATTTTGCCTCAAGCAGGAGGAGAAGTGATAAGTGGGGAGAAAATTCTTGCAACCATTTAGTAACAATTTATTTACAAGAGCACAAAGCTTCAGGCAAGTCTCAGACACTTCCTCTGTAACAGTTAGATGCCAAGTGACTCCACACAGCATTTTGAGGGGGGAAATCTTATGAGCTAAGACCCTTATACCCAGCAATTTGTCTTCCAGTGGACCAAGCAGGCATTTTCAAGAAATTCTAGGGCACAGAAAATATTCCATGTGTTGAAAAACTATTTGAAGATACATTCCAGTGGTTCAGAGGGTTTGGGATTATATAGACTAGGAAAAAAATCTCAAAAATAATTTAGAAACCAACATAGGGATTGCCAGCTTTTAACTTCATAAAGGCATTTATAACAAATCAAACTACCATCTCGTGTCCACATAATGGCTTCATAAAAAATTGACCATTTTAATGCCAAAAATATTAAAAAGGGTATAATCTGATAGCTACTTCAATGGAATAGTTTAGCTTTATGAAAAAAATATTTGTATTTAATATATTTTACCCCAGAGGAGTGAAGAACTTATTTCTGAAGATAAGATCTCACCCACGAATGGGTGTTTGAGAATCAGGACGTCACGGGAGCGAACATAAAGAAGGACAAGTGAAAGTGGGTTCTGGCTAGTGCTCAGGATTCTTGCCACTGGGGGGAAAATATGGTTTGAAACTGACCATAATCATTTCCATCTCCTAAGGAAAATTGCAATGGGAAAGTAAATCTTCGCAGTGCTACTCCCTTCCACATACAGAGAGCAGCGAGGAGGAGATAGCTGGTTCCCTCGGCTGACATCTGGATTTCCACTCAATCTTTTTCAAGCTCTTGTGAAAACAGCCATGAAAGGATCACTGGTTTAAAATAATGATCTGCATTCGCCCATTTAATGACTTCTCCCTCCCCAATCCTCTGTAAAAGAACACATCTGCCTTTCAAATTGAGGGTCTGCCCATTTGGCTATCATTTCTGCAAATTCGAGTCCAGGTGAGAAAAGAGCCCATCAATCTGCGATTCATAGCACGTGAAGGGCGAAACTCACGCATGGAGAAAGGAGGAGCCGCCAAGCAAAATTCTACCAGGACCTCCCTCCCCAAGCCAAGAGCCAGAGGGGCCGGGAGCCAGGACAAACAGAACCTGGAAGCCAGCATATCAGGTACAGACAGAGAGGCTGCTTCAAGGGTTCAGTCGCATTTACACTTGGAATGAGCTCCTGGTCTAAGGAAAGAAGGCCAGCCGTGAAGCTGGCTTCAAACTGAGGAAATGGGTCTGAGTCGGGAAATACTGCCCTGGAGTGTTGCCCAAGACCCTCGCTGAGTATGAGCTGGAATGACAGTCAGATATGGAGGCTTCCAGGCACCGCGGTGACATTCCCACCCTGTCTGTGTTCCCTTCCTCACCTTCAGGCAAGTGGACCTCCTAGCTGGTACAAAGTAATCTGGTGATGAATCAAAGCATGATTTCCCGGAACTTTCCTGGTGGTCCAGTGGCTAAGACTCCACACTCGCCATGCGGGGTGGGGGGTGGGGGGGGCCTGGGTTAGATCCCGGGTCAGGGAACTAGATCCCATACGCAGGCTGCAACTAAAGGTCCTGCATGCTGCAATGAAGACGGAAGATCCTGTGTGCCACAACTGAGACCCGGGGGCAGCCAAGTAAATAAGTGTCGGTCGCTCAGTTGTGTCTGACTCTGTGACTCTATGGACTGTAGCCCTCCAGGCTCCTCTGTCCATGGGATTTCCCAGGCAAGAATACTGGAGTGGGTTGCCATGCCCTTCTCCAGAAGGTCTTCCTAACCCAGAGATTGAACCTGGGTCTCTTATGTCTCCTGCATCGGCAGGAGGGCTCTTTACCCACGGAGCCATCTGAAAAGCCCTTACCTTGTATTATGCATTTTAGATAATCTAGAAATGATTTAAAGTGTACGGGAGGATGTGCATAGGTCCTATGGAAATACTACACCATTTTATATAAGGGACTTGAGCATCCATTGACTTTAGAAAAGAGAGGTTCTGGAATCAATCTCCAGGAATACTGACGACTGCACTCTCTCTGGAGGATAGTTTGTTAAATGTCTCAATAAGTTCCTACTGGGTAGTCTACTTCTAGGAATTTATCCTGAGGAAGTAATAATACATTTGTAGAAATAATTGTTTATTAAAATCATCATCCAATCTCAGTTTCAGGAGCAAAAGTTTGAAAAGTTCCAGTAATAATTCTTGGTAAATAACCAACATGTCTTGACTGAATAAGTTGTTTTAAGTCCATGTGCACAGAGATTGTAAATACGGTTGTAAAGGTTGTTTATAGGCACTAAAATATTCATAGGCTATATCTGAATGAATAAAGCAAGCTACCTACAGTATGTTCCTGTTTTAATTTCAGGGAGTTTATATATGCCCTAAAATTTCTAGAAACATTTGTTCAAAATGAGCAGCAGTCATCTCTGGCTCATAGAATTAAGACAATCTAAAATCTTCTTTTTTAATTCCCTGTATTTAAAAAATACATATAATTAAGGCAATCTAAAATCTTCTTTTTAATTCTCTGTATTTAAAAAATACATATATTCTGCAACAAGTGTTTGTTTTGTTGTTCAGTTGCTCAGCCATGTGTCTGACTCTTAGAGGCCCCATGGACTGCAGCATGACAGGCTCCCCTGTCCTTCACTATCTCCCAGAGTTTGCTCAAATTCATGTCCATTAAATATATATCACTGAAAAAACGGAGAAGGTGAAGGGAAAAAAAAAATAGTGAGACTCCCGGAGTGGCCACTGCTAGACTCTGACGTGTGGATCAAAAATGAATGCCTGTTCTGCCCTCATGGCTGCCTGAAAACACACACATATTTCAGAGCTGGCCGCATACTTTGTGGTAGCTTTTTATTCCAAGGGCTGAAGTCTGCAGACAAGCTCAGCCAAGTACAGCGTGTGCCCCCTCGGGTGGTTTTTGGAGCTCGGCAGGGCTGAGGAACACTCTCTCTTTTACCTCTGGAGGAGTCCGTCCAGGGCGCTGAGGTGTTGACAGAATCTGTGCTGGGAACAATGTTTATTTATATCTGCATGCCATCATTCACAGCTAAATCGAGGGCTTTCTCCTAATTTGCTCACAGTTTGCAAACATTTGCAGTTCTCCCCGCTGGTGATCCCTGTTTGGGTTTGGCTGGGCTTGAGCAAACAGAGAGGAGCTGAGACGCTGAGTGGGGCTGAGTGTTGTGCTTACATGATCCGCGTTGGAGACATGAAGGTCTCCAGACTCCTGCTTTGTACCTTGAGGACTTACATCTGTCCTGCTTTTGCTTTTGTTGTTGTTGTTTAGTTGTTCAGTCATGTCTGACTCTTGCGACTCCATGGACTGAAGCCCACCAAGGTCCTCTGTGCGTGGAATTTTCCAGGCAAGAATACTGGAGTGGGTTGCCATTTCCTCCTCCAGGGGATCTTCCCGACCCAGGAGTCGAACCCACATCACCTGTGTTGACAGGAGGATTCTTTACCACTGAGCAATGAGGGGAAGCACTGCTCTTGCTAGAAGAAGTTTCTAACTGTGTGACTTAATGTGTGTGTGTGTGTGTGTGTGGCCAGTTCAGTGAGGGGACCCTTTGTAATGTCCCAGGTAGGGATGAGCCATTTATATCCATTGAATGTCTTTATAGAACATGAACATTCCTATACCCCTCAGTTTATTATGAAAATTTTCAAATATTTGAAAAGCAGAGCGATCTGACCCTACCCAAAGAGGGGCAGGTGTAACTGCTTCAGCAACCATCAGCGCACAGCCAATCTTATTCTCTTTCTAGTCCCACCACTCTCCCATCCCAACTACTAGACACCACAATGACTGCAGCTGTGGAGTTCAAGTTAGAAGCTACAGAACTGTGAATTGTGGGGTGAGAGAGAATAAAGCGAAAGATGAGGGAGCCAGACAGACCTGACCTGAAGCAGGCTTGACCATGACAGTTTCCTGCCTGGTCGGTCTTAGGCCACTTAACCTTTCTGATCTTCATCTGTGAAATGGGAACAGTACACAACTTACAGAGCAACTAAATACATTAAACACGTGGTCCAGTTAAAGTACCAAGCACCATTCTCTGTGTCTAGCAGGTCCTCAGTTGTCATTTTATTACTGTTTCTCTTCTATCTAGAGCAAAGAAAGAGAAAACCTAAAGCAGAGAAAGTCCTCCGTAACATCAGAATTGTCAAACAGGCTGATAAATAACCGTTGCCCATTTGCTGAGGTCGTTACTCATATTCCTGAGTGCAGGGTGGGAGAACTAAGAAAGCAAAAGCAAAACATTTCTGATTTAAAATAGATTATGCTATTATCTGAGTTGGATACTTTAGATTCCAGGGTATATGTTTGAATCTGTGCATCTACAAGATGTACATCTTTGTGAAAGAGAAATTTTAATGATGTGTATTTTTTCTTGTTTTTTACTTGTAAATCAGAAAGGTTCTTTTGCATACCAGAGGCTTTTTGAGAAGTATTTACTTTTATTTATTTATGTATTTATTTGGCTGCACTGGGTCTTAGTTGTGGCATGCAGTATCTTTTAGTTGGCACATGTGGGCTCTGATTCTCTGACCAGGAATTGAACCCGGGCCCCCTGCACTGGGAGAACAGAGTCTTAGCCACTGGACCACCAGAGATGTCCCCAGAGGTTTTTAAGCACAGAAAACAGAAGAAGAAAATCCATACTAGAAAAAAAAAATGTGTCTCAGTTAGGAAATAACTTCTCAGGACTTTTCCATGACTGTCCCCTTCAAATTATAACTAGGGCAAATTTGGTGCAAATGATGGACTTGAAGAGAGTTTAGAAAAAGAACCAAATAGGAAAACTACTGTATTAAACAAATTTTTTGATTCATTACTTCCAACCATTGCTTTATAGAGAAGGTAGCTGGACACCTTTATTTACCATGCCTGCATTTATTTACTGGGCTGTTGCTTGTAAAATGGGTCAAATGTCCTGTTTTGTTTTAATTTTGTCCTATTCCATTTGAACTGAAACTAATTTGTTCCTTAAAAACAAGAAGATGAACACACTGAACTTAGGTACCTTAAGGTGTTTTAAAAATTCACAGAAAAATCGTATTTAATACTGATTATTATTTTATCAAGAAATTATGAAATATTTATATTGTTAGAAAACTTTGTCCAAAGTATACGACTTCGGTATATATCCATTATTGAGTGTCAGGAAAGCTTGAATTTGCTTAAGAACTCCTTCAAGGTTGTTGTTGAGAATTCTGCCATTAAAAAAAAAACAAAAGACAAACCAAAACCTCCACCTTTCTTTTTTAATAAAGCACTTCATTTGCCAAGTTAAGAAATACGGAAATATGCACTTACTGCTGACTTAAAGGACTTCGCAGGTGGCCCAGTGGTAAAGAATCCACCGACCAGTGCAGGAGATGCGGATTGGATCCGAGAGTCAGGAAGATCCCCTGAAGAAGGAAGTGGCAACCCACTCCCACATCCTTGCCTAGGAATTCCCATGGACAGAGGAACCTGGTGGGCTGCAGTCCACAGGGCCACAAAAGAGTCAGACATGACTGAGCGACCAAATAACAATAACAAGCTTTCATGGTGTTAGAAATCTGTCTCAAAAGGAAGTAACGGTACACAGCAGAAAGTATAGCAGGTATGTGTCTCAAGCCACAGAGACAGGCAAGCAAGAAATGTTATCTTTCTTTGGTGTATTTTACGCCTTTTTTTTTTTTCATAACCACTTATCTCCTAATCCAAGCTTCTATTCTACCAAGATTGGGGTAGCTTAGCCAATTGTGGATTCACTGCCCTTTTTTCATAGTGACTTAAAGAAAAAGTTCAACGAGTTCTAGAGCTCCAGGACAAGAACTCACAGTGCGCACAGAAGGCCTCTGACCTCTCTGGGTGGGCTTCCTTGGAACCTCCACGCCCTGCCCCTTGCTGCTGCTGTTTAGTCGCTGGTCGTGTCCGACTCTTTGCAACTCCAGGAACTGTGGCCCGCCAGGCTCCTCTGTCCATGGGATTTCCCAGGCAAGAATGCTGGAGTGAGTTGCCATTTCCTCCTCCAGGGGATGTTCCCGACTCAGGGATGGAACCTGCGTCTCTTTTCTCTCCTGCAGTGGCAGGCAGGTTCTTCACCACGAGGGCCACGTGGAAGCCCACCCTGCCGCTTGACTTCCCCAGAACTCTAGTTCTGGCTCAAAACACTGCGGGTAAATAAACTGCCATGCAGAAAGTGGGTTATGAGTAACAGTGTCTCCAGGGACATACTTGAATTTTCTCCTCACGCCCTGAAGAGACAAGGAGCAGATAGCCCAGCACAGGACATCATATTTATCTTCAACTAGCCCAATGAATCCCCTGAATTTCTTCAGCATAGCTGGTATCAGATCCCACAGGCAATAAACATTCTGCATTTTTGAGCTTCCTTGGTAGCTCTGACGGTAAAGAATCTGCCTGCAGTGCAGGAGACCAGGGTTTGATCCCTGGATTGGGAAGATCACCTGGAGAAGGGAATGGCTACCCGCTCCAGCAGTCTTGCCTGGATAATTTCGTGGATAAAGGAGCCTGGTGGGCTACAGTCCATGGGGTCGCAAAGAGTCAGACATAACTGAGCAACTAACACTAACTAACCATTTTTATTGGAGAAAAACTCACTGCATGTCTGTCACACAGCAACCAATTTCTTGAATGTTTTACTTTTAATTTTAGTCTTATCTAGTGTATTTTAATGTCTAGAAAAAAATAAAAATGTGTTATAAAGCGACAAAGATTGCTTTTCTATAGCTCATACACTACCAATTGCATCTTAAATAACGGTGATACATTCATCAAAACTAAGAACGTAACAGTGTACAAAATCCCTCACTGAACTACAGGCTTCACCTGGACTTCCTGTTTGTTTGTTTTTTTCTTACTGTTGTCCTTTCTCTGCCATATGATTTCATCCAGGATCCCACATTGCCTCTAGATATCACATCTTCT
Organism: Cervus canadensis; assembly: GCF_019320065.1. Lineage (NCBI taxonomy): Eukaryota > Metazoa > Chordata > Mammalia > Artiodactyla > Cervidae > Cervus > Cervus canadensis. The sequence goes on from NC_057386.1 coordinate 28,696,274, forward strand.
CTGTCTCCTCCAGAATGTGATGGTTCTCCATTGTGCCTGTCTTTCATGACCCTGACAGTCAACGTGCTCATTTAGACAATTAATGTACTCATTCCCTCCTCTAGGACTTCAGGATGCCATGAAAAGTGGGGAGGAGGAGCAGATAGCCTTACAGACAGTAACTGGTAATAGGGATGGTGAAGAAGTTTTAGAAGCAGAAACACCCTCTTTCTCCTTAAAGCTTCTTTCATCCTCCACCTGCCTTCCCTTTTTCCCAATCTAATGAAACTCTTCCACTTGCGATTCAGCTGAAATGACCATCCTCCAAGAAGGAAGAGATTCTATTTACAGGTCAAGTTGGTCCTTGCTGGTTTCTGAAGAGGGACGTGCAACACAGCCATAATGAGAAGCTTGCAAATGATTTTATGGAGAAGGCAACAACTTGGCTGCTCTGCTACAACCAGTCATGGCGTGGGTCCTTGAGAGGCTCCTTTTAAAGCAAGGGCTGCTCAACCATTCACAAAGCCCAAAACAAACCTGACTTAACTTGGTGGGAGCTGCTGCTTCACTGATGCGTGTGCCTTATGGTCTAAAATAGGATTTTAATAAATTTCTGCTCTGGTGGACACATTCAGACCTGAGGTATTTTATGTCTGGGTTGCTGCTTTCCTGCCAAGGCTTACCACTCTTCTTCTCCCTCTGGGTCCTCAGGAAGGCAAAATGTACACTCACCAGGACTTAGAATCCTACTTGCCTTGGGCGCTCTGTCCACAAATTCCAAAATGTGTTACATCAAGTGTGAACAGGTCAGCTTGCTCTCCATCATCTCCAAGGTAACTCTATTTTCATCAATAAATTTAAAGATAAACCATCAAATCAGAAATCACCATGCTCAATGGCAAATGCAGTGAAGAGTCACTGAACTAGACTCCACTAACTCCAAGTCTATCATCATTAGTCATAATCACAATAAAACACTTCAAGTAAAAAAAAAAAAAATTGGATGTTCTGTCTTTCTCCGAGTATTATCGGTTTGCTCAGAGGTAAAGTAGATCTATTCAGATGTGAGCAGCTATTTCAAAAGAAGGATTGTTTCTATGAAATTAAAGATTTTTTTCTAACTTACTTTAGGATCTAGAGATTTTTCTGTGGTAAGGGATTCTGGTGTGTTTGTGTGCTAAGTCGCTCAGTCATGTCTGAAATGTCCTGTCAGTCCAAAAATACGATCCTACAATACCTTCCTCTCACAGACCCAAGGCAATTTAAACATATTTCTGCATAATATTCCATGGGTCATTTGTCTTTCTACTTAAAAAAAAAAACTTTTAATATTTGAACTATTTGAAACACACAGCGAAGTCTAGAAAGTTCTGTGACAAGTAATTGTGTACGTGGTACCCTCGGCCACAAACTCACATTAAACTCAGGGTGAATGTGTGTTCATGTGTAGCCAGATTTCCTTGTAGATAAAGCTATAGGTTTGTCCGTGTCCCTCCCCACCCTCCCCAGAAACAACCACTGCCTTGATGAGGAGAATAATGACAATTATGATAATGACAGCCATAGAAGCTGCAAATCTACTATATGCGGGCTGTTATCTGAGCATTTTGCATACATTAGCCCCTTTCAAGCATTCTACAGACATGGGATGATGTACATACTATTTCTATCCCCCATTTTCTAGCCGAGGGGCTCAGCAAAGATTGGTTAAGTCACTGGCCCAGGTCACACAGGTGGTGACCAGAGGAGCCAGGATTCTGGCCCAGGCAATCTGGGTGCCCCATGTACCAACATGATCCCCGTGTTGCTGGGGATCAGTATATACGTCCTCTGGATATACATGCGTCTATGATAAATATACATGAGATTTATTTGTATACTCTTTATAGTATATGATTTGACAACATTTGTGGCTTTCTCCTAGATTTTTCCGACTGTGAACCATGTCACAATGAACAGTCTGACACGTTTTTCCTTGTGCATGCGTTGCTCTGTGGCAAATATGTGCACCTATGCTCATCATGTCCGACTCTTTGTGACCCCATGGACTGTAGCCCATCAGGCACCTCTGTCCATGGGATTCTCCAGGCAAGAACACTGGAGTGGGTTGCCATTTCCTTCCTCAGGGCATCATCCCCACCCAGGGAATGAATCCACGTCTCCTGAGTCTCCTGCATTGGCAGGTGGGTTCTTTGACCCCTGGAATGCCCCAAAGTAATAGAATCAATTTGTAGCCATGTCAACACTGTATAAGCTATTCCCAGTAGCCCCACCTGTTCTTATTAGTATTGGAATTATTGACTGATTGTTGGTTATTGATTATTGAGTTTTGTCAGTTGATAGGTATGGGAAGGTATTTTATTATTCTAGTGTGGATTTTGCTTTGTTTACCAGAGAGATTGAAACCTCTTTCCATTTGTTTATTTGTGCTTCTTTGCTAGTATTGTTTGCTTGGCTGTTTGGAATTCTATTATATTTCAGTTATATCAAACTAGTTACATGGCTTGTATACACCTTATAGGGACTATTGACTTTCTTTTCTTTCTTGATTTTCTTTTCATTGTTGTCCTGATACACAGCAGTTCTTAGTATGATGCAGTCGTATTCTCAGTATTTTCTTTTCTCAATATGATTTATACTTTTGGCACCTTAGATAGAAATGACAGTATAGAGATGTCATAAGGATAACCTCCTATATTTTCTTTCTAAATTTTGCTTTAATGTTTAGATGATTTGGGGGGTATAACAAAGAGGTAGATAGTCATTTTTACCCTATTTCAAGTGAAAGTTAGACCTGTCTTTTCCTGTATGCTGATGTCCCAGCATAATTTATTGAAATCACTCATCCTTTGCCTAGAAACATGAAATGCTATCTCAGCCATATTTCAGACTTCCATATCTAAGTGATTCTGTCTCTAAGGTCCTTGTTCTCTGTGGCAACAGCACATTGTTCAAACTACTACTGTGGCTTTTTAATGAGCACCAATATGCAAAAAGGTCCCCCCTCTCCCTTCTCCTCCTCTTTTTTCTTTGCAGTTCTTTAGCATATTCTTGTCAAGTTCTTTGCAAAACTCTACAGAGATTTTTACTGAAATCATATTGAATTCATAGGTAAATTTGGGGAAAATTGTATTCCTTGTAACATTGACCCCTCCCATCCATGTTTATAGTAAATCCTTTATTTCTTTCCCCCTTCCATAAGGTTTTGTTGCTTTCTCCATAAAAATCTGACACATCATTTGTCAGGTTTATTTCTGGGCACCTTAAAAGCTTTTATTGTTGTGGTTAATAATGTCCTTTAACAACAACCATTGATTTTTGTATATTGATTTCTAGCAAACTTACTGAACTTTCCTATTAGTACTAATATTTATTTGCAGATTCTCCTGGATATTCTATGTAAATGTGTATTATTTGTACTATTTAACTTATACCTTCTCCGCAGACTTTAGCTTTTGTATCTACTGTGTTTTTTAAATTTGAAATTAATTATCAACTGATTAATTAATCATTAATTAATTACTTGATCAACCAAAATCGCTGCAAATGGTGACCGCAGCCATGTAGTTAAAAGACACTTGTTCCTTGGAAGAAAAGCTATGACCAAACTAGACAGCATATTAAAAAGCAGAGACATTACTTTGCCTGCAAAGGTCCATCTAGTCAAAGCTATGGCTTTTCCAGTAGTCATGTATGGACATGAGAGTTAGACTATAAAGAAAGCTGAGTGCCAAAGAATTGATGCTTCTAGATTTTATTGTTGGAGAAGACTCTTGAGAGTCTGCCTGGACTGCAAGGAGATCAAACCAGTCAATCCTAAAGGAAATCAGTCCTGAATATTCATTGGAAGGACTGATGCTGAAGCTGAAACTCCAATACTTTGGCCACCTGATGAGAAGAGCTGACTCGTTGGAAAAGACCCTGATGCTAGGAAAGATTGAAGGCGGGAGGAGAAGGGGATGACAGAGGATGAGATGGTTGGATAGCATCACCGACTCGATGGACATGAGTTTGAGTAAGCTCTGGGAGTTGGTGATGGACAGTGAAGCCTGGCATGCTGCAGTCCACGGGGTCGCAAAGAGTCAAGCACGACTGAGTGACTGAACTGAACTGGATCAACTGATAAAATGCATTGGTCCTACCTATTTGGTTCAATTATTGCCAGCAACTATACACACTTGTCCAATGAACACCCCAATCAAGATACAGAGCATTTTCATCACTCCTAGAAGTTACGCTGCAATTATCTCCTCCCAACCTTAGGGAGCCAACAGTCTGCTTTTTTGTGATTATCAATCAGGTTCCCCAGTTTCTAAATATTGTATTGAAGGAATCACACAGGATGTTTTCTTTGGGGATTGGCTGTTTTTGCACAGCACAATGTTGTCTTCAGTTTCATTTATGTTGTTGCCTGCATCAGGAATCCATCCTTGTATGACTGAATAATCTTCCATCGTTTGGATCATCCACAACTTGTTATCTCATCTCCTCATCAATAGAACTGGGTTGATTTGAATTTGGGGCCATTAGGAATAAGACTGCGATAAATGTTTCAGCTTTTCGCTTTTCTTTTATTTTCTCATTATGTTAGCTAGGACCTATAGCCTGACATTTAAAGTGGATAAGGGGGTATCATGTTGTTTTTAACACTTTTGTGTTGTTTTTAACACTTTTGTTGTTGTTGTTCAGTCACTCAGTTGTGCCTGACTCTTTGCGATCCCGCCGACTGCAGCATGCCAGACTTGTCTCTCCTCCACTGTCTCCTGGAATTTGCTCAAATTCATGTCCACTGAGTCAGTGATGCCATCCAACCATCTCATCTTCTGCTGGCCCCTTCTTCTTTTGCCTTCAATCTTTCCTAGCATCAGGGTCTTTTCCAGTTAGTTGGCTCTTTGCATCAGGTGGCCAAAGTGTTGGAGCTTCAGCTTTAGCATCAGTCCTTCCAGTGAATATTCAGGGTTGATTTCCTTTTGGACTGATGGGTTTGATCTTCTTGTAGTCCAAGGGAATCTCAAGAGTCTTCTCTAGTACCACAATTCAAAAGCATTGGTTCAGTTCTCAACCTTTTTTATGGTCCAATGCTCACATCTATATATGACTCCTGGAAAAACCACTGTTAACGTCAATATTTGCAGTGGGCTTTTGAAGACATACTTCATCAAATTGAGAGAGTTCCCACCTATTCCTAGTTTCCTTGAGAAGATGTATTTATTTATCTGGAGCAGGTATCTTTGTTTAATCAAGAATGATTGTTGGATTATATTAAATGTCTTTTCTGCGTCTTTTGAAATGATCTGTATCCTTTCATCTATTAAGGTAATGATAATACTAATCTACCTTCTAAGGCATCTTTACATTCTTGGATAAATCTTAATTAGCAGGGAGTTAAGAAATTACTTTGCAGATTTTAAAAATAATATGTGATGTCTTACATTTGTCTCTTGGTGCATGCATGAAAGGAGACTAAACTTTTCAGTTTTGTCTCAAGGCTTAATAGCCCCATATAATGAGCCAGATGGATTTTTTCCTATTTTTCTGAAGCAATTTTATGATGTTATGATAACAGTAAAATTATCCCTCTCTCGAAGGCAGAAGTTACCTGTAAAACCAACCAGGCTCAGTGACCTTGTCTGCATGCGTCTTAAGAGAGAGCAGCAGCAGGAGGCATGTGGCTGATTCAGTTTCTGTGATAGCAACATGTACACTCACATTTTGCATCTCCTCTTGAGTCAATTTCATCAGTGTGTTTTTCCAGAAAGTTGCCCTTTCAATCTGCATTTTCAGGTTTATTGGCATTGTTCGTAACATTTATCTTTTATTTTTCTACCGCATCTCTATTATGTTCTCTCAAATCAGACTGTTGTTTATTTTTACTTTAATTTCTTTTCTTTTGATCCTGTTAGCCAGATGTTTGCCTGTTTAATTTGTCTTCCAAAAAAGCCATTTCCCCCCTCTCGTTACTCCTTTTGACTGTGTCTTTGTTTGTAGTGTTATTAATTTCTGCTCTTATCTTTATTATTTCCTTCCTTCTAATTCCTTTGGGTTTACTCTGCTGCCCTGTTCTTTTTCGAAGAACGGTCTAATCTTTTCCAATCCTTCTTCTTTGTTACATCTGTACATTTAAAGCTACATTTCAGTTGCTTACAGTAGTGTCCAGGAACTAACAGTAGCCAGCTCATTTTGGGTTGTGAGAGTTCATTTTGTGTATTTCTTCCCAATGCCACACTTGATGTTGACAATTTGAAATAGACCTGGTGGGACACTCTTACTACGGATGGGCAAATGCTACCAATGTACTCCCCTGCCCCCCCCCCCCCCCCCCCCCCCCCCCCCCCCCCCCCCCCCCCCGCCCACACACATGTACACTAGCACACACCAACACTGGTAACCTCCTGGAAAACATTTAGCCACACAACGCTTCTTGTTTTCCAGATTTGGTATTTAACGTTTGTATTATGGTTTGGTTCTAAAATTCCATTATTTCTTCTCTGCTCATTGGTTGTCTAAAGACACATTTTTAAAAATTTCCAATCATATTGAATCATTCTTATTGTTGCTGTTGATTTTTAATGTTATTGTGACGCTGGTGGTAAAGAACCTACCTGTCAATGCCAGAGAAGTAAGAGACACAACTTTGATCCCTGGGTCAGAAAGATCCCCTGGAGAAGGAAATGGCAACCCACTCCAGTATTCTTGCCTGGAGAATCCCATGAACAGAGAAGCCTGGAGAACTATGGTCCATGGGGTTGCAAAGATTCGGACACAACTGAAGTGACTTCGCAATGATCTAACCTGTAGGATATCAATTCTTGCACATTTGTTCTGACTTCACTGATAGCATACTATATGGTCAATTTATTTAAAATATTCTTTGTATACTTGAAAACATTCTTTAATTCTCAGGGTTCCACATACATCTCTTTAATCAGCTTGTTAATTGTGTTTGTGCAAACAGTCTCTATCATTACTAACTTTTTGTCTGCTATTTTGTCAGTTCTGGGAAAGGAATATTAACATCTTATACTGGTTTGTAATTTCCTTTATTTTCCATAAATTTTCACTTTATATTTTTTGAAGCTAAATTCTTAGGTGCATATGTGATTAATACAGCATTCTGATAAATTCTCCCTTTTATTAATATGTAGTGTCCTTTTTATCTTTAATGCCATATTTTGCCTTAATTATTCTTTTATCTGTTACTTAAGTCAACACAGTGGTTTTTTTTCAGTTAATAGTTGTCTGGCATATAGCTTTCAGAACTTTGTCACTCACCTTTTCATTATATTTCATAAAAAGCATATAGCTAATTTCCCCCCCATCACCTTTACTCTTCTGGTAACAGAATTCTAAGTTGCAATTATTTTCTGTCAGTTCTTTGACACTGTTGCTTTGAATCTTCCAGCCTCCAATATTACTGTAAGAAATTCTGTTGCCCTTTAAGTTGCTATGTTATTAATAATTTATCTTTTCTTCCTGGGTATTCTGGCTTCCTCATTTCACTGTGAAGAGCCTACCTATGAATGTATTTCTATCTATTATGCTTAGACTTCCCCTGCTTCTTTAATCTGAAGAATTTATTTGTTTTTATCAAGTCTGGAAAACTATCAACTATTGTCATTATGAACACTGTTTCTTTTCCATTGTCTTTATTCCCTCTTTTTGGAATTCTTATTAGAGATACAGTTGGCCCTTACACAAGTCGGGGTTGTGGGTGCTGACCCTCCACGCTGTTGAAAATTCATGTCTGACTTTACTCAAGACCCCTGGTTCTGCAGCCAAGGATTCAAGGAGCTTTAGACTGTGTAGTACTATAGTATGTATTTATGGGAAAAAATCCATATATAAGCTGACTGCTCAGTTCAAGTCTGTGTCGTTCAAGGGTTGAACAGACACTGAATTTTTTCAATCTCTGTTCCATGTCTTCTACCTTGTCTTTTTTTTTTTTCCTACCTTGTCTTTTAAATTTCCTGTCTTCTAATATAGTCCCATCTGTGTTCTGGGCAGTTCACCTAGATTTGGCTTCCAGTTCATCAATTCTCCTTCCACTTTATTATTTCTGTGCTGTTTAAAACCTTTCTTTCTTCCTGTCACACTGTGTTCTCCTTCAGATTATTTTTCACTTACATGTTTGGACTCTAGTTTTCATGTTTCCTTTCTCTGTTGACTTTCATTCACAATGAATCATTTTCCTGTGCATTTTGTAATTTGGGATTACAAGAGGGACTTTATTTTCCTTTGGGACTCCTGGCAACCTGAGCTGTGTGCTCTGTTTGCTTCTTCTGAATGCCCCAGAGCCAGCCCAGCCCAAGAGCAACTTCACATCACCTTTCAGCTCAGGGATTTCCCACACCATGAATGCAGGGCACAGCAAACGCTAAACACACTGGCCCCCGATGCTGAGTTTTCATGGGAGAATTATTTATTGATTCAGTTTCCTGATTTTCCAGTGAGAGTCACGGCTGAGACAACTTCCATATTGTGCCTCTGGACCAGCCGGCAGGGTTTGAGTCCCAGTTTTCACTGAGTTAGCAATCCATCAAGGGTCGAATTCCTAACTAGCCAGATAAGATAAGCCCCTACCCACGCCCACCCGCACCACCGTGGCTAGGGTGTGGGGTCATGCCCCTACCTCTGGGGCCTGTACCACTGTCCCATCATCTGACCTGTATGCTTTCCCTTCTTGTTCTTGAGCACAGCCATAGATTTTTTTAAATTATGATAATTTTCCATAACATATAATTTACCACTTAAATCACTTTAAGTGTACAGGTCGTTGGCACCTTAGTACTTTCATGCTGCTATGCAACCATTACTACTTTCTACCTCCAGAACTTTCTTCCTCTTCCCAAACTGAGACCCCAAGCTGCCTAACACTAACCACCTCGTCACTCCCCTCCCCACCCCCTAACCACCGTCCTGCTTCCTGTCTCTGTGAATTTGATGACTCTAGGGACCGCACATGCTAAGTCGCTTCAGTCATCTGCTATCTCATGCGATCCCATGGACTGTAGCCTGCCAGGCTCCTCTGTCCATGGGATTTTCCAGGCAAGAATACTGGAGTGGGGTGCCATTTCCTTCTTCAAGATACCTCACATAAGGGAATCATATAGTCCTTTTTTTTTAAGATTTTTTTTTTAACCCGGATCGTTTAAAAAGTCTTTATTGAACTTGTTACAATATTGCTTCTGTTTTATATTTAGGGGGAGGTTTGACCCCAAGGCATGTGGGATCTGTTCCCTGGCAAGGGATTGAACCCACAACCCCTGCATTGGAAGGCGAATTCTCAACCATTGGACCACCAGGGAAGTCCTTATACAGTCCTTTTGAGCCTCAGTTATTTCACTTAGCATACTATCCTCAAGCTTCATCCATGTTGGAGCAGTTGTCAGAATCTCCTTTCTTTCTGAGGTTGAATAATTATTCCATTGTATGTATAAACCATGGTTTGCCTTTCCATTCATCCACAGACGGACCCTTGGACTTTTGTTACCTTTGGGCTATTGTGAATATACTTTTATGAACACAGATGTGCAAATATCTCTTCGAGTCCCTGTTTTTAATTCTGGGCACAGATATATTCTAGAAGTGGAGTTCCTGGATCAGATGGTAATTTTTATGTTTAATTTTTTGGGGAACTATCATGCCATTTTCTACTGTGAAAGTCATAGATATTTAAATACCTGTAATATTTTATCCTGCATTTCTGTATGTTATTAGTGGGAGGCTAAGCCTGGGATCCAAGGCTACTACTTCCCAGAGCCAAAAATCCTGCCTCCTTTAGTTGGTATAATTCTTTCCCCTGACATTACTCCTCCCTTTTCTTACCCAAGTTCTGGGTCTTTCTGAGACTATTCCTGGTCCTAGGTACTCATTCTAGAATGGCTAAACTAAAACAGGTCTGTGCAGGGGTGTGTGTGTATGTGTGGGTGTGTGCGTGTGTGTGTGTGTGTGTGTGTGTGTGTATTCCCTGATGGCTCAGTTAGTAAAGAACCTGCCTGCCAATACAGGAGACCCAGAAGACTCAGGTTCAATTCCTGGGTAGAGAAGATCCCCTGGAGAAGGAAATGGCCATCCACTCCAGTATTCTTGCCTGGAGAATCCCATGGACAGAGGAGCCCACTGATTGCAAAGAGCCAGAAACGACTGAGCACCACCACCACCAGCCATATAATTGATTTATCTGTGGCACTTGCAGCTGAATAAGCAGAGAAAACGTCTCTTCCAAGTCTGGAAACACAGTGTTCATCTGAGGGAATTTCTGCTTGGACTGGATCTGTGTTCACGTAAAGATTTGGGGGTTCTTCCTACATAAGAAAATATTTGATCACAAAACTCTGGGGTGTTTTGTCCACTTAAAGTATGTGTCCATTAGAAGTGTATTTTATAACCAAGAGTTTGCTAAGCCTCTTTTATTAAAAAAAAAAATAGCTGGGGTTTAACATAAGGTGCTATCTAATGACTGAGGTAGAATGAAATTCTAGTTCTTTTTTTCTGGAGGTTTATAAGTCATGAAATTTCTCTGAGCATGTTAAATTCTTTCCTCCAGATTTTGCCTTGAGTGTACTACCACCCTTCCTTAAATTGTTTTTTTCTCTTCCTGAAAGTAGAGTGAGTAAGTTGCAGCAAGAGTCATTTTTTGCTAAAGAAAAAACTTTGAGAATGTGACTCATTCAATTTTCAGTTATCAAAGAAAATAAAAGTATATCCCTTTGATTTTGTTGTTGTTATTGTTTAGTTGCTCAGTTGTGTCCTACTCTTCGAGACCCCATGGACTGTAGCCCACCAGGCTCCTCTGTCCATGGGATTTCCCAGGCAAGAATACTAGAATGGGTTGCCATTTCTCCCTCCAGGGGATCTCCCCAATTCAGGGATCAAACTCGCGTCTCTGGCATTGGCAGGCAGATTCTTTACCACTGAGCCACCTGGGAAGCCTGTACCCCTTTGAAGGAGTGTGTTAATCAAAATTGTATTCACTCCTAAATTTAATCAGCAAACCCTTACTGAGCTCCTCATACAGAGATGGTGATGCATAAACAGGTCATGGTCCCTTATTTACACATAATTCAATATCAGGAGAGGCCATTAGGGAAACAAATATTTCAGACAGTTATGTTCAACAGGGTGGCAGACTTGCAGCTCTGACCCATTGTCCCTCTAAAAACAAAAAATGTCTGGTGAAAATGCAAGGCATGAGACAAGTGCTCGGGCCTGGTGCACTGGGAAGACCCAGAGGAATCGGGTGGAGAGGGAGGTGGGAGGGGGGATCGGGATGGGGAATACGTGTAAATCTATGGCTGACTCATATCAGTGTATGACAAAACCCACTGAAATGTTGTGAAGTAATTAGCCTCCAACTAATAAAAAAAAAATTAAAAAAAAATAAATTTTTTAAAGCCTGTACTGCTAAGCTGTTATACAAATAAGGATTTTTTAGAGTCCAAAATTAAGTGAAAGTATAAATGTGAAGGGATGAGCAGAGAACTAAAGAATATTTGCTGGATCTTGGTGACCTAAAGCTTTTGTTTTTTAAGCTTCAAGGGGCAGAAGTCATGGCCTGGGAGCTGCCCAAGGTGTGGTGTTTAGTAACAGGCTCCATCACTAAAGCCGGGATTACTCCTTGGTCCAAAGGCTACCCGTGTAAAATTGAATTAGAAATTCTTTTGACACCCAGTGTACATCAAAGAAAATTTCCTGATTGAAACTGTATGCCAAGTAAAGGGAAAAATAAATAAGTAAAAGGCCCCTTTTGAAATTGTGTTTATGCCCATCTATTCCTCACATGATTTTACAGGCAAATTTTAGACTAACTGAAATCTCTGAAAAATTCTCAAGCCTTGAATTTGATTTAAAGTGATCTTGGGCTGGGACTTCCCTGGGGGTCGAGTGGTTAAGACTTCGCCTTCCACTGCAGGAAGTGCAGGTTCGATCCCTGGTTGGGGCCTAAGGTCCCACATGCCTCATGGCCAAAAAACCGAAACGTAAAACAGAAGCAATGTTGTAATAAATTCAATAAAAAACTTAAAAAAAAAAAGTGATCTTGGGTTAGCCATGCCAGCTGGCATCTGGCAGACACAAACATGAACCTTCTTTGAGGGTTTCTCTGAAGAAACCCATTTTTAAGCCTCAAAACCCTCCTTTGGAAAAACTTCCATAAGATACTAGTTTGTACAAGAAATGCCAAAATAATAATGAAGTGAGGGACTGTGATGGAGAGGCCGCAGAAGCTAAGAACATCAATATGAAACACAAGAAGATTTCAGATGTTGGAATTGTCAAAGACAGGTTGTAAAAGGGTCATATCCAAAGAAATGAAGAAGAGACTAAACTTATGAGCAGGGGACAAGGAACCATAAAAATGATCAAGTAGACTAGGAAAAGTCAAATAAAACTTCCTCCGGAAATAATAAATAACATAAATGAAATTTTAAAACTCACTTTCTGAACTTAACAATAGATAAGACCCAGGAGAAGAGAGAATTAACGAGCTAGAAAATGGATACAAATAAGTGTTAAAGGCTTAAAAGAGATGGACAGAGTTTAATCAGAAACGCAAAAGGAGGAGAGGCAATGAAGGGGGAGAGGGCAAAGTCAACGTTTGAAGGAATAGATCGTGGATAAGAAAATGACCAGAATGGACGAGAGACAGCAGTGCTGAGATTCAGGAAGTGAAAGTTCTAAAAAGGATGTGTAAGAGGATAGCCTACCAGGACGTATCATGGTGAAACTGTGGAACACTGGACGTCAAAGGCAAGATCTTAAATGAAGCTGAAGAGAAAAGAGATCATCTAGAAAAGAGCCTAACTTCTCACCAGCAGAAGCCAGAAGTCAGGGTGAAATCATATCTTCAGTATGTTAAAAATATTTGTTAATTTGGTTGATGAAGTGGGTCTTGGAGAAGGAGTAAGAAGCTTGCATTCTAAGTCACTTCAGTCATGTCCGACTCTTTGTGACCCTATGGAGTGCAGCCTGCCAGGCTTCTCTGTCCATGGGATTCTCCAGGCAAGAATACTGGAGTGGGTTGCCATTTGCCTCTCCAGGGGATCTTCCTGACCCAAGATCAAAACCTCATTTCCTGCATTGGCAGGTGGATTCTTTGCCATTGAGCTCCTGGCAAGCCTGCAGTCCTGATACATGAACTATTTAAGATTATAAACCTTCCCTTTCCAAATAATTGAACAATGTGCTCTGATGGAACTTGTCTTTTTTTTTTGTCCCCATGAGAGGGAGCAGAATGTCTTGTACACATGAGGTGCTTAATACATAATAATTCACTTTATTCATTTGCTCCTTGGCTGCACTCAATGTTGCTTGCCCTGCTTAAAACAATCTTCAAGTTTTCTCTGCTTCCCAAAACAGTAACTGTCTTCCAGCACCAACTCAGATGTCAACATCTTCAAAAGCTTCCTGTCCAGCTCATCACGGGGCAGGTGGATCTTAAAGTGTGACTTTATCCAGACCCGTTTCACACCGTACTTCTCAAAAGTTGCCACAGTTAATATTGTTTGTGTGGGTGTCTTACGGCCCTGCATGCAGTCCTGAAAGACGATGAATGTTCTCTCAAGCTCTATGTCTTGGCTGTGTTCACCTAGCACCTTGCACATAGAACACACTCAATAGATTAAAAGAAATCTTTTGACTAGATGGCAAGGCTGGTACAGTCGTGGGCAGAAATGGGCCGTGGGGGGTTTGTTTAAGGTCTGAGTGGCTGGGGATGGTCTGTGTATGGCCCCTTAGAGGTTTTTCTCTAGGCAACCCCCTGCCGTCCTCCGCCTCTCAGCCTGCACAAAGCTAAGTCTGTGTTTAGAGCAATGCGATTTAAAGGTCACATTTATGAGCGAATAGCTGTGTTTATAAACTTAGTATGACAAATAAGGGGGCCTTTGAAATGAATACTGTTTGCTGAAACGAGAACCAAGTTCCACCAACAGCGCACACCGAGTCTGGTTAAGGAAAGGTTGCAGCCAGCGCAGCCCTCACAGCCCCAACTCCCCACCCGTTCCTTTACTTTTCTGAAATGTAGTTATTTAAAAGTTCACTGGAATTTTTAGGCTGGGATTTGTCTATTTTGTGCCAGCCTGCCATCGGCATGATATTCAGCTCTGAATGGGGGAGACGGAGCCTTGGGACTTGGCTTGATGTTAACTCTTCTCAGGTCAGCGACACTCCCAGACACTGGGTTACTTTCTCATCAAGAGAGTCCAGACACAGAAGGACAAATATCATATGATAGTGCTTATGTGTGGAATCTAAAAAAAGGAAAAGTACAAATGAACTTATTTACAAAACAGAAGTAGGGTCACAGATGTAGAAAGCAAACTTATGGCTACCAGGGGATACGTGGGGGAGGGATAAATGGGCAGATTGGGTTGGACACATATACACTACTGCACATAAAATAGATAACTAATAAGGACCTACTGTATAGCACAGCAAACTCTACTCAATACGCTGTAATGACCTATATGGGGAAAGAATCTAAAACAGAGTGGATACATGTATACAGGTCACTGATTCACTGTTGTACAACAGAAACTAACACAGCATAGTAAACCAACCGTACTCCAATAAAAGTCAAGAAAAGAGAGATCCAGAAGATTGTGGGACCAGACCGATAGCCCTGGGTGTCCCGTTGGAAAGGTTATCCTGAGATGGGGGTGGCCTGGGTTTGTGATACAGAAGAACCTGTGCGTGCTCAGTCACTTCAGTTGTGTCCAACTCTTTGCAACCCTATGAACTGTAGCCAGCCTGGCTTTTCTGTCCATGGGATTCTCCAGGCAAGAATACTGGAGTGGGTTGCCATGCCCTCCTCCCAGGGGATCTTGCTGACCCAGGGGTCGAACCTGGGTCTCTTATGTCTCCTGCATTGACAGGCAGGTTCTTTACCACTAGCCCCACCCGGGAAGTCCACAGAAGAAACTACTCAGCATCTAAAACTGAAAAGAAGCACGTTCTGACGTGAACTGTGCTGGTTCCTCTGGTTTCCAGTCTCCAGCTGCACAGAGAGAAGACTCCAGGTGGCAAATGACCCCAGGAGCTAACAGCCATCCTAAGGCAGAGAGGAACCCAACCCAGAGACTGCGGCAAGGCCTCCCCTGTGTTTTAGCGAACCAGAGACAATTGTTCCTTACTTGCCAAGACAGAGTTTCAGAGGATGGAAGGTGGAATGATCAGCTAGAGATTCTGTCCAGAGACATTAGGACGCCCACCCTCAAATTTTAAATTTAACAAAGTGTGGAAAATTATGGATGATTGCACTCGGTTCTATGAGGCAAGAACAGAATTTCAAACCACTTTATAGAATGGGAGAGGACACACTGTTACAGCAAGTGAAGGGTCCTGCTGGGGGAGTTTAGTGATGGGCCCAGGGAATCTGGGGGCTGAGATTGTTACATCCTCATTTGGTGAGAATAATGGATAAAAGATGATGATGACAAATGACTATTCTTTCATAATACTTGCTTGAGGAGGCTCTACATTTTTACCTCTCACAAAATTGCCTCAAAACACTTAAGGAATTCCTCTTTGGAATTACTTCTGAGCTAGTTTATATTTTTTTATCTCATCACTGTACAATTGCACCTCATTTTTAACAACAACAAAAAAAGAAATAGTTTCCTGCTTGATCAACCACCTTATTCATCAGAGTTGGCTCTGGGTGATTTTTGGTTGTTTCCAGAATGAAATCCACCCTCAAAGCTGAAAGATTTATGTAAGTGAGGCTCCTTAAGAAATGTGACTTTAACTCTGAAGAACTCAAGAGGAGTTCCAGATACATTTTGGTATTGAAAAAAAAGATCCAAGTCTCATTATTTCACCATCCAACCTCATACATTTTCATATCTTCTTCTCTTCCATTGTTTTAGAAATGAAACTGATCTGAAAAAAGCATTCCAAGTGCATCAATCAAAGAGTTGTGCTCCGTCCGTGATTAAATTTCTGCTTCTACAACATCTCTTGAAGAATAAAGAAGGAAAAGTGGAAAGATTCTATGCAAGAAAAAATAGGGGTGCAAACAGTTCCATCATGAAAGTGATGGATTCTCACCATGCTGCTCTGTGCAGATGCTTTTGGCCTTGTGCATGGGACGTGCAGAATCTTCTGGCTTTGTGCTCGTCATGTTACTAGAGTCCTGCATATTTATTGCAGGAAACTAGGAAAAAAGAGAGGCAAAAGGAAGAGGATTTGGGACTTCTCTGGCAGTCCAGTGGGTAAGACTTTGCCTTTCAAAGCAGGGGATGCAGGTTTCATCCCCAGTTGGGGTGCTAAGACCCCACCTGCCTCCTGACCAAAAAAGCAAAACAAACCCCCAAACTCCCACAAAACAGAAGCAACATTGTAACAAATTCAGTAAAGACTTTAGAAATGGTCCACATTAAAAAAAAATTAGAAAAAGGAAGAGAATATAAAGATCATCTATAATTCCATAGGTAATTAATTTTGATCTTTCACCTTTCTGGCCTTTATTCGATGGGTCATATGTGACGGGCTTTCCTGGTGGCTCAGATGGTAAAGAATCCACCTGACAATGCAGGAGACACAGGATCAACCCCTGGGTCGGGAAGATCCCTAGAGAAGAAAATGGAAACCCACTCCAGGATTCTTGCCTGGAAAATCCCACTCACAGGGGAGCTTGGCAGGCTACAGTCCATGGGGTCTCAAAGAGTTGGACATGACTGAATGACTAACACACACACATATTTTGTGACAGATTTAAGTCACTGGTTTTTTGTGTGTTTATTTTGTGTGTGTGTGTTTATTTTTAACAAATAAGATGCTTGCAGTAATATCCACAAAACATGTAAATAAAGTGAACTGTGTTAATCACTAGTCAACTCCTTCCCCCTTTCCTATAGAAAACCACTACCCTGATATTTGGAAAATTCTTTTTCTTAAGGTTTTTCATCATATTTGTATCATCTAAACCAAAAGTAATTGTTCCTTTCCTCTCTATTATCGTCAGTGTGGAATCATGGATTTTTACTTAAGTGCAGTCATTATTCTTTTCCAGGTTCCAGTCATCCTACGTGTGGCTGGGGGCACCCCAGTTGAAGATAAGCACTTCCTGTGACCGTCCCACACAAGCCCATCAACTAGAATCCATCTTTCCCTTCATCACAGCAGAATTTCTCAGGCCCACCTTCTAGGCTGCCCACCCCGACCATTCTCTAAGGATCTCAGGCTTCTGTTAGCAAACACATAATGGTTTTTAGAAATCAAGACCTGGGTGGTTCATGCATTTTGCTTTTGAAGTGTCAATGCTTCAAGCTTCTCTCAGAGGACAGAGCTAAGGAAAAACACACATATAACATATCATGGGCTTGTTGGGGAAAAAACACACTCCTGTGTTTCTCCTTGACTCACACACTCACAGTGCTTCTGACACCAGTTGTGTGAGTTTTTCACACAGCAAGTAATTCTCCGGCACCAGCTGGGTGTCCCATAACTCACTCCAGTTTTGGCACTACTTACGCTATACTAGTATCAGACCCCACAAGTTAAAGTCTCAGTCACACAAGCTGGGGCTTCCCTCAAAACTCAGTTGGTAAAGAATCCGCCTGCAATGCAAGAGACCCCAGTTCAATTCCTGGGTCAGGAAGATCTGCTGGAGAAGGGATAGGCTACCCATTCCAGTATTCTTGGGCTTCCCTTGTGGCTCAGCTGGTAAAGAATTCACCTGCAATGCAGGAGACCTGGGTTCAATCCCTAGGTTGGGAAGATCCCCTGGAGAAGGGAAAGGCTACCCACTCCAGTATTCTGGCCTGGAGAATTCCATGGACTGTACAGTCCATGGGGTCGCAGAGTCAGACACAACTGAACGACTTTCACTTCACTTCACACAAGTTGTTGTTCAGTCAGTCGCGTCCAACTCTTTGCAACCCTCTGAACCATAGCCCACCAGGCTCCTCTGTCCATGGGATTTCCGAGGCTAGAATACTGGAATGGGTTACCATTTCCTCCTTATTTTAGGGGATCTTCCCCACCCAGTTATTGAACCCGTGTCTCCTGCATTGTCAGGCAGATTCTTTACCACTGAGCCACTAGGAAAGTCCACAAGACTGCCCCCAAATTTGACACCAATTAAGTCCAAGGTTTCTGTCTGTAGTCTAACATCCAGGTATTAACTGGGGTTCCCACTCCTTGTATTTTATAATTTTCTAGGATGGCTCATAGAACTCAGGGAAGCACTTGTATTTATTGGCTCCTTATAAAGGGAAAAACGAACAGCCAAACAGGGACCGGTGGGGAGGAGGATGTGAGAGCCTCTGAGCACATCGCCCTCTCACCTCCACGTGTTCACCAATCCCAAAGCTGGAATAGAGGTTCTGTTAAGGAGTCGTCATTGAGTAAATCTTTGGCTGCTGGTAATTAAGTCAATCTCCAGGCCCTGTCCCTTGCCTGGAGGTTGGGAAGTTGGGGCTGGGAATCCCAAACCTTGAATCACGTGGTTGGTTCCTCTGACAACCAGCTGCCATCTTGAGGGGAGCCACTAAGAGTCTCCTCATTAGAATAAACTTGGGTTGAAAGGGGCTCATTCTGTAACACAAAAGCTGCTCCTCTCACCCTGATCACTCAGGAAGTCCCAAGGATTTAAAATAAAAGTCTGGTGCCAGAAACTGGGAACAAAGACCAAATATATATTCCCTGTTAGGTGGCTCAGTGGAGACATGAATTTGATCCCTGGGTAGGAAAGATCCCCTGGAGAAGGAAATGACAACCCACTCCAGTACTCTTGCCTGAAGAATCCCATGAACAGAGGAGCCTGGTGGGCTACAGTGCATGGGGTTGCAATGAGTTGGACACGACTTACTGAACACATATCACAATATCACAGCTTAACAGAAGACCACAGTATTCTCCTATCCATTCCTGTACTCAGCTTACTGTGATAGCACATGCCGCGTAGTCTCTGGAGAACTCTACCATGCACTCATGAGAGAATGAGAAGGAAAAAAGGTGAATCATACCTTTCTGTTATTACAAAGATAGTTTTTATCTCACAGACACCCTCTAAGGGTCTCAGGGTCCCCCAGGAGTGACCAGACCACACTCCCTGGAGAACTGGGCAGCGAAGGAGTCAATGCCAAGAATTATAAGCTAAGGTTTTGAGATCCTTTGTCTTGATCTTTATGGTATTTCACCTAGAATTTCACCTTCCAATAAACAGTTTAAATATCAGCTAACTTTGTAAAAGTTTTCAAAAGTTAAATAAAATCTTAATTTACCTTTGAGACTCCAAGGTAAATATAACTACTAAGATCCTTAAGAGTCAGACCTCCGTGAAGGTCCTTCTGCTCAGTTTTTTTGGAGTCAATAGAAAGAGATCGATTTGGGTTCAGAAGCAAAGGCAAGCGTTGTTCTCTGCACAAAGTATGGGGAGGTGGGTGCTCCCTCTTGAGCATGTGCTTCCCTGAAGGCGGTGGGTGGGGCTGCTTCTTCAGGGGTTCCCTACCTTTTTAGCACCAGGGACCAATTTCGTGGAAGACAGTGTTTCCAGGAACATGGGTGAAGGGAGTGGAGATACAGTTTCAGGATGATTCAAGTGCATTACATTTATTGTGAATTTTGCTTCTAACGTGACTCAGCTGGTAAAGAACCCGCCTGCATTGTGGAAGACCTGGGTTTGGTCCCTAGGTTGGGAAGATCCTCTGGAGAAGGGAAGGGCTACCCACTCCAGTATTCTTGGGCTTCCCTTGTGGCTCAGCTGGTAAAGAATCTGCCTGCAATGTGGGAGACCTGAGTTCCATCCCTGGATTGGGAAAATCCCCTGGAAAAGGGAAAGGCTACCCACTCCAGTATTCTGGCCTGGAGAATTCCATGGACTGTATAGTCCATGGGGTTGCAAGGAATTGGACATGACTGAGTGACTTCCATCTTCACTTTGCTTCTAATCTGATGCTGCCACTGATCTGATAGTTGGTACCAGTCCCCAGCCTAGAGGTTGGGGACCCCTGTGTAGGATCTCATGGGCTGTGGCAGTACTCTCTCCAGGCAGCCTGAGGTCACAGAGTCGGACCTCATCTCTACACACAGTTCACTGCTGCCATCTTGCATCAGGTGTCCCACGAGGCCACTTCTGAACGTTGCCCCTGGAGCTGAGGTGCTGGCTGCAGCCATTTCACACCAAGATCTCTGGGCTGAAGACCCAGGTATGCGGCCTCTGCACGCAGCCCTCTTTGAGCAAGAGAGACTAGATTCCGCACAGAGGAAAAGAAAGGTTAGGCTTTATTTTGTTACCCAGATTCTATGTTTATTTCCTGGGAATTTTTTGTGTGCTTTGCCAGTGATGTAACAGCTGCTCAGCTTCTCCAGATAGCATTGTAGACTCAGTGGACGTGAGTCTGAGCAAACTCCGGGATAGTGGAGGATAGGGAGGCCTGATGCGGTGCAGTCCCTGGGATAGCAGAGTCGGACATGACTTAGCAACTGAACAGCCTCCACAGAACCTATCTGCTCCTCTACTCCCGGCCTCTCCTTCCCGGGTGTTGCCCTTCAAGTTCATAAATGGGAAACTTTCTCCATACCAGAGCTTCTCAGCACGTGGTCTGGTCACCCTGAGGACCCTGAGACGCTTGGAGGGCATCTGTGAGATGAAGTCATTTTCATGGCAGTGGGAAGACCTTGCCACCTTTCCTGTTGGTCTTGAGATGATGGTTGCTTAGGCACAGAATCCTCCATTTGTGTCCCACTTGTCCCTGGAAGGGCCCTGGCTGAGCCCCTAGCATCTCTCACATGGTGCTCCCACCTGTTCTCTCGGCTCCCCCCAACCCTTGCCCTTCCCCCAAGTCCATTCTCAAGGGAACAACAGCCAGAGCGATCCTTTCAACACCTGACACCACCAGTTTTCTGCTGAAAATGACCTGGTGCTGACTCCTTTCAGGCAGAGTCAAAGCTGATGGCTTCAGATGCCATCATCTTACGTCAAAGCTGATGCTTAAGGTCTTACTTGACGCGCCCCGACTTTTCCCTCTGTGATCCCCTGGCTCCCAACTCTCTCCCCACCACAGAGACTTCACTCTGTTCCTGGAACACCCAGACCTGCTTGTGCCTCAGGGCCTCTGTCCTGGAGGTTTCCTCTTCTCCCTGATCATTTCACCCTTGCCTTTCCCAGGCTTCGCTGAGATGTCACCTCTGGCTGCGTCTTACACTGACCACCCTGTTTAAAATAGTGCATTCTATTTCCTATGCTGGAATGCCTGTTACCCTCTTCATATGCTCTATCTTATATACCTATAATATAGGCTTCCCATAGGCTTCCCAGGTGGTGCTAGTGGTAAAGAACCTGCCTGTCAATGCAAGAGGCACAAGAGACGCTAGTTCAATCCCTGGGTCGGGAAGCTCATGTAGAGGAGGAAATGGCAACCCACTCCAGTATTCTTGCCTGGAGAATCCCACAGACAGAGGAGCCTGGTAAGCTACAGTCTGTAAGTTCACAGAGTCAGACATGACTGAAGCAACTTCGCACACATGCATGCATGTATATATGAATATATAATTATATATATCTGGCTGCACGGACTATTAGTTGCAGCAGGTAGAATCTTGAGTTGTAGCACATGAGATCTAGTTTCCTGACCGGGGGTTGAACCTGGGCCCCCTGTGTTGGGAATGCAGAGTCTTAGCCACTGGACCACCAGGGAAGTCCCAATGCTCTACATTTTCTTTTCCACATCCCTCACTCCAGCACTTACACACTTCTCTCTATTTAGCTATTTGTGTGTTGTTTATTGTCTTTCTCACTCCATTATCATGTCAGTGTCACAGGTCAGAGATTTCTGGCAGCTTTCTTTCACTGTTGTATCCTAAAAATCTAGAATGGCATGTAGTGGACACCAAATAAATATTTACTAAATGAATGACTGCAGGTATACACAAATGTCTTCAAAAAAAAAAACTAGGATGCTTGGAATATTTGAGGTTGTGATTTAACTAAGACTAATCATCAAGAATTTGTTGAGTGAATTAGTAATCAGAATGCTTTCCTCTGCAAGCAACAACAACTCAAATAAAAGCTTAAACAAGAAAGGAAAGAAGAAATGTGTTCTCTTATAGTGTAAGCTTCAGGCATGGCTGGATCCAGGAGTTCAAATGAAGTCATTGGGATTCTGTTTCTTTACTTTCCTCCTTTGGTATCCACTTCATTCTCAGGCAGCTTTTTCCTTTATGCTGATAATAATGCCACAGGAATCTTTAAGCTTTTGTTATCTGTCATCCCACTAGAAGAAAGGTGCGATTATCTTTATTTGGTTCTTCTGCTCCCAAGCTCTCTTATTGATGCAGTGAGGGAATATGTATATACATCTGTATTTATTTCTGTGTCTGGTTCAATAATTGAAAACTACCTGTTCGCTTTGCTCCATCCAATTCCAACCCAACAGCACAGGATTTATTTTATTTTTATGCTTTTATGTTTTTAATTTTTGGCTGTACAATATGTGGGATCTTAGTTCCCCAATCAGGGATCAAATCCCCTGAGTGGAAGCCTGGAGCCTTAACCACTGGACCGCCAGGGAAGTCCCACCACAGAGTTCATTTTAGCTTTCTCCTTTTCCTCTTCTTTGATGGTGAAGCCGGACCCCCATTTCTGTAATTGATTTACTTATCTGATCCCTGCTCCTGCGTGTGACCCATTCCCCTTTCCCCTCCATGGCTGAGCCTCCCCTCATGGGATGGCCTCCTCACCTGCTCGGAAGGACTCTGGCTACTGAGCTTCCCTCCCGTTCCTGCACAGATACTGGCCCTCGATCTGACCCCCTCGACGGCTTTAAGACTGAATTGTTCAGGATGGGAAGAGGAGAGGAGGGAAAAAGAAGCAGGGTGTCATTATCCTAATTTATGCCAAGTTACCCCAAGAACCCCAGGGTCCCCAGGGCCCTCTTAGGGCCCCCGGGCTGTCCCCGATTTCCAGGACATGAATGCCCACGAGGCTCCAAGGTCACTGTGGCGACTTGCAGCTGCCCTTCACCAGCCATGGCCTGGGCTCCTCCCCCTTCGCTGGCGTGTTTTCCTCCTGGGATTGTCCATTCCCTTGCGTTGGATAGATGGAGTCCTAGCCCTCCAGTGCGGGCTCAGTGCTATCCCATCCACGTGACTAGAAGGGCTCTGAGTTCACCCCCTAGAGTGGGAATCATGAGTGAATGGCATCCCCCTGCTGGGTGGCCATCCTGAGGCCAACCAAGGCTCACACGGCCCTCATCTCTGCAGCCCCGCAGGAGGCACCTCCTCTGGCCCGTGCAGCACCGGTGACTTATGGGAGCAGCTGAGATGAGGAAGTACAGTTAGCATCCCTCACGGCTTATGTTGTACAGGCTGTCAGAACTAATGAAATTTTATGACAGACGGGCAGCGACCAGCTTCCTGGTGTTATTTATCTTTCTCGCTTCTGGCTTGGAGCGCTGGGTGATTTTTCATTTATAGTTAAGGACGCCAGGATGACTAAGCACAACTTGCCTACTCAGAAAACTAGCAAACTGTATCAATGCACAAACGTAATTAATAATCATCTGGTGTGAGAAATGGGGAGCAGTTAAACAGGATAGTCTAGCTTCTCTGTTGCCCTCCCTCTCTCCTGCCACCATGTCCACCTCTTTTAAAATGCCAGGGACATCAGGGGTTTATCCTCTGCTAGTATCTGATATTCGCAATATGGACAGTGAAAAAAGGTTCTTACGAGTGGTGACGTGGGCCCCCTTGGCTCAATAGATTTACTTGTAGCAGCCTTAGAGTGATGATGCAAATAGATGTAATACAAAGGGGTATGTGTGCGGTTGCTAAGTTGTGTCCAACTCTTAGCTACCCCATGGACTATGGCCTGTCAGCCTCCTCTGTCCATGGAATTTTCCAGGCAAGAATACTGGAGTGGGTTGCCATTTCCTTCTCCAGGGGATCCTCCTGACCCAGAGATTGAATCTGCATCTCCTGTACATGCAGGCATATTCTTTACCACTGTGCCACCTGGGAAGCTATACATGGAGGTGGGGGTGGATTAAAAAATAGAAAATTTCACATAAGGAGGGATGGAGGTCCCAGGAGACAGGTTAATCCTAGAGCAAAAAGACTCAAGATTGTGAGACTGTGTTTATACAACCAAGAGAAATCCACAGAACCAATTAATCACAGTGACCTGAACCTGGGAGATGTATATACTCTGAAAAATTCTTTTGTAAACATGCCAGTTCTCTTATCTCCTTATTCCTGCTGTGTTATCTGAGTTTCCGTCCACATTTGCCTGTCCCCACCTGCTGTTGTCCCATTCCCAGCCTCTGCAGTTCCTTGCTCCCCACAAATCACTTCCAGGGCAGTCTCTGGTGATACCTCGAATGTGCTCCCTAACAAACGGTTAGGTCTCATGTAACATTTGCATAATTTTTTTCTTTTCTGCTGCTCTCATGAGGTTCTGGTGAGCTGCATCCTTAAGGCAGCCCAAACCAGTCAGTCCTAAAATCAACCCTGAATATTTATTGGAAGGACTGATGCTGAAGCTGAAGCTCCAATACTTTGGCCACCTGATGTGAAGAACTGACTCACTGGAAAAGACCCTGATGCTGGGAAAGACTGAGGGCAGGAGGAGAAGGGGGCAGCAGAGGATGAGATGGTTGGATGGCATCATCAACTCAATGGACATGAATTTGAGCAGACTCTGGGTGATAGTGAAGGACAGGGAAGTCTGGCGTGCTGCAGTCCATGGGGTCACAAAGAGTTGAACTCCACTTAGCGATTGAACAAGAACAACAATCCTCAAGGCACCAGAGCATCAGCCGCGTGTCTCTCCTTGGGAGCCGTTCAGAGGCTGGAGAATGCTTTCTCTTCACCCACAGTGTTTTCCCAGGGATTTTTAATTTGCGCTGTTTGTGTTCCAGCACCTTCTAGATTTTTTTAGTAAACAGCTTTGGGGTGGGCAAGGAGGCAACCCTGAAAGACCAACATTGTGCTCTTCTCAAAACCCAAGCCCCAGCACCGTGACTGAGGCTTTGTGAGGAGCCGCTCACCTCCTCTCTCAGGGCAGGCTCCTTCCAGAGGGCTCTTCAGGGCTTTGTGCACCTTGGCCGAGGGAGGCCGGACATGCCCAGACCTGCCTGGCTCACAGAAATGGGGAGTGTACTCAGGTGGCACATCTTGATTAGAAGGGAAGCAGCGGGGCCAGAAAGCAAGTCAGACACTAGACTTGCCCTCGAGGACTTTATTATGAGAATAGGAACATAGTCAATACACAGTACATGTAGTCATGTACGAATGTGAGAGTTGGACCATAAAGAAGGCTGATGCTTTCAAATTGTGGTGTCGGAAAAGACTCTTGAGAGTCCCTTGGACTGCAAGGAAATCAAACCAGTCAATTCTAAAGGAAATCAGTCCTGAATATTCATTGGAAGGACTGATGCTGAAGCTCCAATACTTTGGCCACCTGATGCAAAGAGCTGACTCACTGGAAAAGACCCTGATGCTGAGAAAGAATGAGGGCAGGAGGAGAAGGGATGACAGAGGACAAGATGGTTGGATGGCATCACTGACTCCATGGACATGAATTTGTGCAAACTCTGGGAGACAGGGGAAGACAGAGGAGCCTGGCATGCTGTAGACCATGGGGTCGCAGACATGACTTAGCAACTGAACAACAACAATCCAACCCAGTGAGAAATTTCCTGTGAAAGTGGATCCATAATCCCACTAAGTCCTCTAAAAAGAGAGACTAATGAGAAATCAACTCTAGAGAAAAACAAACTGAGAGGTAATGATCATGCAGGGACACTGGGTATTCCCACCAGGATCCCACACTGCTGAATAATAAAAGTCACAAAGTCCATAATAGAAACTGCTTCATCCAGAAGCTTCTGGAAGGTCCATGCATCCGTAACTGGGACATCAGTAACATGCTTGTTGCTCTTGGTTGTCCTCACTGATAACAGCTGCTTATGAAGTGTCTGTTTTCTGAGAACTTGGACTCTGTCCTGGTCCTTTGCATCTGGGAATGAGGTGGTAGAATGTTGTTTTTCTCTTGGGTTGCTGAGGAAGAGAGGTGGGGAGGTACTGGCTTGCCAATGTCCTATTTGTCTTTCTGTTTGTTGTTGCAACTGACCTTATTAGATTGGGCGAGAGCTGCCAACATTTATAACTTTGGCTTTTCTAATTAAAGTTCCAGTGAAAGGCAACCCCTCGCCTCTGACTCTCGGCAGGAATGCGCTCTCGTAATGCAGGCATCTGCCCCCTGGGCTAACCTTTCCTGAAACCAGATAAACAAAGTAATACTAATAAAAATATCCATCTGTGCTTAAAGATAAATAGAGCATTAATATACCAATCTGAGATCTGGATTCTTTTGGAGCCAGCTTTAATGATATTAGACATCTGTTACAACTCGCTTTCCACTCATTTTCCATTTGCACATTCTTACTTGAAAACAATGGGAAAGGAGTTTGTCTGGAGAAGACGGGTGCCACCAGGCCACTATCCCCTTAGTGTGTGCTCATTGCTCAGTTGTGTCTGACACTTTGCAACCCCAGGGACTGTAGCCCACCAGGCTCCTCTGTCCATGGGATTCCCCAGGCAAAAATACTGGAGTGGGTTGCCATTTCCTTCTCCAGGGGATCTTCCCGACCCATGAATCGAAACTGTGTCTCTTGTATCTCCTGTGTTGGCAGGCAGGCTCTTTACTATTAGGGCTACTTTCCCCCATAGAGGGTGAAACAAAAGTATAAGCCAAAGATGTGCCTTCACATTTGCCCCCCTGTTTGAATTTCACCAAGGATTTTAGGCATGGTGGTCTTTTTCCAATTTTATTTTTGGATACCAGAACACCAATTTATTCATTGTTGACAGTCTGTAGAGTTGTGGGTAGACCAGATGTACAGATGTTGGCATGCTCATGACAGTCCTTTTCTTTCTGGAGTCAAGATGTGAAAGTATCTGAAGCCATTTGTTTACTAGGACACCAGCACTATCTCAGCCTGGAAAGTCGGGAGGACAATGGTTTCTCCTAAGAACAGTACCTGGATGGTAGAAACAAGCCTCTCAGGGTTCCTTTAGCATTTTTCACACTCAAGAAGAATTGTAGGCAAGGTGCAACTGTAAGCAGCTTTCTCCTCCAAAGGGCAGACCTATTGACCTTCGCTTCTCAGATGTAGTAGTGCTAGTTACTGGGTGTAGGGGCAAAGGAATATGAGCAAGTCAGTGTGGGTGGGGCCAAGATGACTGGGGGAATTAACAATTGCTACAGCGGGGCTTTTCCTGGTGGCTCATTGGTAAAGAATATGCCTGCCAGTGCAGGAGACATGGGTTCAATTCCTGATTCGGGAAGATCCCACATGCTGCAGAACAGCTAAGCCCATGCACCGCAACTATCGAGCCTGTGCTCTAGGGCTTGGGAGGGACAACTACTGAAGCCCTCATGCCCCAGAGATGCTCCACAACAAGAGAAACCACCGAAGTGAGAAGTCTGCATACGGCAACTAAAGAGCAGCTCCTGCTCACCACAGCTAGAGAAAGCTGAAGCCACAATGAAGACCCAGTACAGCCAAAAATAAATAAGTGAATTTTTAAAAATTGCTACCATGATAGGGCTGGGCTGCCTCTGACTTTCAGTGCCTGAAGATGAAGGATGCTCAAACACATTGGCATGAGGGGCAGCCATCGGCAAGACTGGCCAGTCCCAAGTGCTGATGACACAGGATTGAGAGGCAGCTACATTTTCAAGTAGTGGAAGCATTTTTTTCAAACAAAAATCTTACACAGAATCCCAATATGTAAAATGTATTTAAGGAGAACTATTTTTTTCTTGAAAGGCGAGAAGTCCATGAAACATTTTTGTGGGGGAACAGTTTAACAACCACTATTCTAGGGATTTCACTGGCAGTTCTGTGGTTAAGAATCCTTGCTTTCATTGCAGGGGGCATGGGATCCATCCCTGGTCAGGGCGCTAAGATCCCATCTGCCATGAGGTACAGCCAAAAAAATAAAAAATGAAAAAGAGAGAGAGAAAGAAAGAGAAAAACCATAATTCTAGATGTTATCAGATGGGCATGAAGTTCTAATGTTCTCTGATCCTATACTGTGCTAAGAACTGAGTGTTTTAAGGTTTCTTAACTAGAATTTTATTCCCCTTCACATTTTATATGCAAGTTTATAACTCTAGATAAAGTTGAAAGAAATATAAACACCTGCCACCTAGACTCAACTGCCAGTGTTTTGCTCTGTCTCACCACTGCCCATATATTAACATACCAGTTCATCTTACTTTTAAATTCATTTCAAAGTCAGTTGTAGACATCAATACTTCTGCATACATAACAAGTGTTTACTAGAGTTCCATGTCTTGTGCGGTTCTTTCTTTTCTTTTTTAAACTTTTATATCAGACTAAAGCTGATTAGCAATGTTGTGATAGCTTCAGGTGAACAATGAAGGGACTCTGCCATACATATACATGTAGCCATTCTCCCCCAAACTCCTCTCCCATCCAGACTGCCACATAACGTTGAGCAGAGTTCTATGTGCTATACAGTTGGTCCTTGTTGGTTATCCATTTTAAATGTGGCAGGGTGGACATGTCCAAGCTTCCCTGGTGACTCAGAGGGTAAAGAATCCGCCTGCAATGAGGGAAACCTGGGTTTGGTCCCTGGGTTGGGAAGATCCCCTGGAGGGTGGTATGGGAACCCACTCCAGTATTCTTGCCTGGAGAGTCCCCATGGAGACAGGAGCCTGGTGGGCTACAGTCCACGGGGTCACAAAGACTCAGACAGGACTGAGTGACTTAGCACAACACAGTGTACATCTCCATCCCAAGTGCATTCTTTTTAAGAAGTCAGATTTGCACACAATGAAATCAATAGATCCAGCACATAGTTTGAGTTTTAACCATAGAATCATCTAGCTCAAACCCTTATTAAGATAGAAAACATGTCCCTTATCTCTGAAAGTTTCCTGATGGCCCTTCCCAGCTAGCCACACACCCCAGGCTCCATCCCCTCACCCTGGTGACTACTGTTCCAATCTTTTGTCATCAGAGAGTCATTTTACCCAGAGCTTCATTTGGAAGGGATCACCACTTCAGTATCCTGACTTCTTTCACATAGCAGATTGCTTCTGAGACTCATCCATTCTGTTGCTTTCATCAGTGCCTCCTTCCTTATTTATTCCAGGGGGTGGGATTTTTGACTACGGACTGGAGAGAACTCTGACTTCCGTGATTCATGATCTGACGCTTCCACGCCAGGCCACTCTCATTATTTCTGGCAGAATTAGCTTTGTCTAAACAGCAGCAAGCAATCTGTCTGTAGAGTTCATTTCGTCAAAGAAACTGACAGCTTGCTGAGAGAATCATTAGAGCCAGTGTCTGAGTGGACTGGGCAGGCTGGTTGACACGGCCATAGCAGTGATCCTTCCTCCAGGCAGCGCCAGTCAGGGGGCTTGTGGCCATCAGGAACACTGCTCTTTCCTTTTGTTTTTCCTGTAGTGTGGCATGTTGCTCTCTTCTATTGCCCCAAAGCCAGAAGCTTGGGCTGAAGCCTCAACTCTCTTCAGTTCTTTTTGTTGTTGTTGTTGTTTTTAATTGTGATAAAACATATACAACAAAAAATTATTATTTAAATCATTTTTAAAAAATATTCATTTATTTGGCTGCATTGGGTCTTCATTGCAGCATGCAGGATCTTCGATCTTCATTGTGGCATACATGTTCTTTTGATGGTAGCTTGCAAAATTTGGGTGTGGCATGTGGGATCTAGTTCTCTGACCAGGGAATGAACCCATGCCCCTGCATTGGGAGCAAGGAGTCTTAGCCACTGGACCACTGGGGAAGTCCCTATTTTAACCAGTTTAAAGTGTACAATTCAGTAGCATTAAGTACCTTCACACTGTTGTTCTGTCATCACCACCATCCATCTCTAGAAACTTTTCATCATCTCAAACTGAAACTCGATACTCATTAAACAATAACTCCCCATCCCACTCCGTCAACCCCTGACACCCCCATCCCACTTTCTGTCTCTAGGAATTTGACAACTCTAGGGACATCATATAAGGGCAGGCACACAGCATCTGTCCTTTCATGACTAGTTATTTCACTTAACGTAGTGTCTTCAAGGTTCATACTATAGCACGTGTCAGAACTCCCTTCCTTTTTAAGGCTCAATGGACATGAATTTGAGCAAACTCCGGGAGGTAGTGAAGGACAGAGGAGCCTGGCCTACTGCAGTCATGGGGTTGCAGACAGCTGGACAAGACTAAATGACTGAAGAACCAAGAGTCCACTGAATGGATAGACCACATTTTCTTTATCCGCTCACGTGCTAATGGACATTTAGGTTGTTACCACATCCTGGTTCTTGTCAGTAATGCTGCAGTGAGGGCAGGTATCTGAGTCATCATTTTCACTGCTTTTGGGTATATATCCACAAGCAGAATTGTTGGATCATATAGAAATTCTCAGATGGTAAAGAATCCACCTGCAATGCAGGAGACGCGGCTTTGATTCCTGGGTCAGGAAGATCCCCCTAGAGAAGGGAAGGACAACCCACTCCAGTATTCTTGCCTAGAGAATTTCATGGACAGAGGAGCAGGCTGGCAGGCTACAGTCCATGGGATTGTAAAGAGTCATACATGACTGAGTGACTAATACTTTCACTTCATGGAAATTCTATTTTTAATTTTTTTTTGAGGAGCCGCCAATACTGTTTTCCATAGTGGCTGCATCAATTTACATCCACACCAACAGTGCACAAATTCTCCACATCCTCGCCAGCACTTGCTGCTTTCTGTTTTCTTTGACAATAGCCCTGGTGCTGTGCATGACGTGGCAACTTGTGGTGGTTTTCACTTGCATCTCTTTAGTGACCAGTGATGTCAAGCACCTTTTCGTGTGTGCCTTATATAGATTTCACTTGAGTGAGGTTCTAAGAGGGACCCATGCTCAAGGTCCTGCAGGAAGGTCGTGTCTGGCTTGTGGCTCATGGTAAGAAGACTGAGTCTGCCTCTGAGTGAGGCGGGGGCCGGAGTGTAGCATGATCTGACATTTTAAAAGGATTTCACCCTGGTTTTCTGACCACCCAGATTTTTCCTCCCCCCGCCCCTTTTCTTCCCCAGTGGGAAATCGTCTGAGACTAATTATCCACTGAACACAGTTGCAGTATTTATCATCATCATCAAAACACACAATGCAGATAAAGAGTTCTATGTTCTACAAGATGCCTCCTTGTGGTGTGTTAGTTGCTCAGGTGTGTCTGATTCTCCGGGACCCCATGGACTATAGCCCGCCAGACTCCTCTGTTCATGGGGTTTCTCCAGTCAAGAATACTGGAGTGGATTGCCATTTCCTCCTCCAGGGGATCTTCCCCACCCATGATCATCTCGTTTAATTCTTGGAGTGGTTTCTGCAGCCTCTTCTTTCTGGGCCAACCACCTCTCCCAAGCTGTCTCCCCAATCTCACCACCACTTCATCACTTGGCCTTTTAAGAGAGGAGGCTGGATGTGCCCCTACATGGTCAGAAAAGGGATTTAGATCTCTTTGGCAGAAAACCCAGCTCTGGAAGTGAGGTCCTAATTCTGGAGTCCTCTTGGGAAGAGCCCATCTGTTTAAGGCTAACTCACAGTTGCCTGTGCAGAAGTCACAGAAAATCCCATGTTTCGCCTTAAATGCTGTGTGTCTTCTATCCTTGGACCCTGTGACTTTCTCTGGGTGGGCTAGTCATTGTCACTGCTGCTTCCACAGGGGCTTCTGAGATCCTACTCTGGTTGATGGGTTCTTTGATGGGTTTTAGTGGTTCTCCCTCTGGGAAGAGTGAGATTCATGCATTTATCCATTCATTCATTCAACCGCTGTGTATTTATTGACTGTCCACGGTGTATAGTAACTACCGTAAACACTGGAGAACAAACAGAGAGAGGTTTTGGTGCCCTGTATCCAGGGAAGTTTAGATAAATGGGTCAGGCAAGACCAGCTAACCACAGAGAAAACCCTACAGGGCAAAGAATGGCCACTAGGGACAAGCATGCTTTTCATCTTCCAGAAATAAACAAGTTCAGATTGAGGCAAGAGTCCAGAGTTCCAACAGTTACACTGTCCCAAGAATTCAAGCACTGATTTAATTTTTATCATACTGTCTGTCTAACTGCCCTTTAAGTTCAGTCTTACCTGCCGGACTGGGGTGCCCAGAGCCGGTGGACACTGGGCTTCTTGGCCATTGGAGTGTGATTTCTAAGGCACTGGGAAGAATTTTCCAGTGTCTTTAAATTCCTTTAGTGGGGATGCCAGATGTGTAGAAGGGCTTTATAGAAAAACTTGAGCCTTAAGAGGAAAATTCCATCAAAAGGACGGACAGCTCAGAATCATGGTGAGCTGTAAATGAGTTCATTCATTGCTCAACAAACATTTATGGAGGAGATCAAACCAGTCAATCCTAAAGGAAATCAACCCTGAATTTTCATTGAAATGACTGATGCTGAAGCTGAAGCTCCAGTAATTTGGCCATCTGATACAAAGAGCCGACTCTAGAAAACACCCTGATGCGGGGAAAGATTGAAGGCAGAAGGAGAAGGGGGCGGCAGAGGATGAGATGGCTAGATCGTGTCATTCACTCAATGGACATGAATCTGAGCAAACTCTGGGAAATAGTGAAGGATGGGAAAGCCTGGCGTGTGGCAGTCCGTGGGGTTGTAAAGACTCAGACACAACTAAACAACTGAACAACAGCAACAACTATGCTTAGTGCAATGTAGGCAGACACACTCCCTTTGTGGAGCTTTCTCTCTCCTTGTAGAGAAATCAGTCCATGCAAAACAGCAAGCAATTAAATGCACAGAAAAAATATTCAGAGATCAAGAGCCATGAAGAAAATAGGAAAGGCCGCTGGAAGGATCAGTAGTGCGGACGTACCTATAGAAATGTGATGGCTCTGCAGTGAGGATGTGTGGGTAAGCAGTCTAACTGGGAGGTCATGGCAGGAAGTATCAGCACAGAAGAGGGAAGTGGGACAGGGAAGGATGCAACTGGCAAAGGTGTGAGGCCAAAGGAAGGACCACACAGGTCCTGGGGAGCCAGTGTTATGTGAACTGCGGGGCGGGGATGCTGTATGTGCACTGAGGCTGCTCCTAGGGCAACGAGTTCACTGGCACGTCCAGCCAGTCCTTGCATCTGGGCAGACTGGGCTCCAGTGCTCAGAGATGCTCGGTGGGTCTGAGCATCCCACCTGTCTGAGACACTAGTGCCAGCGCCTGGAATCACCGATGCTATGTGTCCAGCCAGCGCTGACCAGGGCAGCATCTGTTGTTTCAGGGGTGACCTCGCTGCTCTCATTCTCCAGACGACAAAGGAAGGAGGTAGCCATGGAGAGATCTAGTGGGAGAGCATTCAGGCCAAAGGAACCGTGTGTGCAAAAGCCCTTTTCTTGAGGAAGGACATGATGGCCAGGGTGGCTGGAGGGCACTGCCCCTCCCAGGCCTGCTGGGGGTGAAGAAAGAGAGGCGGGCAGGGCTCATGGACCATGCCAGTAGCCAGATGGCCATCTAGTGCAGTGGAAGCCAGCAGAGGGTTCTCTAGGGCATGCCTGCTTTACTTTCTTTTTTACCATACCTTCCTCGAAGGATCAAGTACTAATAGTATTGGAACAGCCTGGAGTAATGGGAAAACAGCATCTCAGGCAGCCCAGGGCCCAGGACAATGGGCACCTCCCTACTGCACTCTTGGGTGAGGGCACCCTGATTTCAAATGCAAGCAGCCCAGGCGGGGACCTTGGCCTATTCTGAGGATGGCCTAGCCTCAGAGAAGAAGAACAATCAGAGGGTAAAAGGATTGGAAAACAGGGAGTTTCCAGTGGCCATTTCTTTGCATTGCGTGTGATGCATTTTGACAAAGTGTGAAGCAGGGAAAAAGTCACGTAATTGCAGGACTGCCTGGCCGGCCCGTGAAGCGGCCGACGGAGCTCGCCCGCTTCAGACAGTGGGCTCTCGCCTCCGGTTTTGAATTTGGATCTGAGGCATGCAAAAAGAGATTACGGTTTAGCATTCACTGCATGCATTCAGTGAAAAAATAAGACTGTCATGAAGCTGGGACTCAATCTACCAGAGAACGTGTGGATGAGGGAGTCCTGGCTTCTGAGCGGAGGGTGGGCAGAAAATGCTCAGGCTGGAGGCTTAGGGTTTCCATAGCTTTGGGTCAGAATTTCTTCTTTCTGGTTATTAGTGCCATCCTTCCTTGTGGCTGTCCTTTTTCCCCTCAGCTTTTTCTCCTTTGAAAAATCTATTATCTGGGTTACAAATTAGGTAACCAAAATGAAGGAGGCCCTTTAAGGTCCAGGGCAGGGGGAGGAGAAAGACATTGAATAAATTCAAACCAAGAGAGTACCTTAAAATTATGTTTTGTTTTGGAGACTTTAAGACTGCTTCAGAAATAGAGACATGGAGAACAAACATATGGACACCAAAGGGGAAGGGATTAAGGGATGAAATGAGATTGGGATTGAGGTATACACACTGCTATGAGTGTAATAGTAACTAACGAGATAGTAAAATAGTAACTAAGAGAACCGGCTGTAGAGCGTGGGGATCTCTCCTCAGAGCTCTGTGGTAACCTGAATGGGAAGGAAATCCAAAGAAGAGGGGATATATGTGTACAAATGGGCTTCCCTGCTG
The DNA here is from genome assembly GCF_019320065.1 of Cervus canadensis. Lineage (NCBI taxonomy): Eukaryota > Metazoa > Chordata > Mammalia > Artiodactyla > Cervidae > Cervus > Cervus canadensis. The sequence continues at coordinate 28,730,866 of NC_057386.1, forward strand.
GCTCGGACAGTAAAGAATCTGCCTGCGATGCAGGACACCTAGGTTCAATCACTGGGCTGGGAAGATCCCCTGGAGGAGGAAGTGGCAACCTACTTCAGTATTCTTGCCTGGAGAATCCCATGGACAGAGGAGTCTGGCAGACTACAGTCTATGGGGTCACAAAGAGCCAGGTGAAACTGCATGACTTTCACTCACTCATGTGTACGTATAGCTGATTCACTTTGTGGTACAGCAGGGACTAACACAGCATTGTAAAACAACTATACTCCAAAAAAAAAAAAAGAGAAAGAAAGAAAAGAAAAATAATAAATAACCCAAAAGACTGCCCCTTCCAGACTGTCCTTCTAGAGCCTAGAGATCAGAGCCCAGAAGAGTCGAGTGACTTCCGGTTCCCACGGCATCGCGGTTGGCAGAACCGCGATCAGAGCCTAAGTCTGTGAACTTCTGTGCCAACATTCTTTCTGTGACCCCCACAGACTTATTGTCCTGCTTTATTTGTGGGGACGCTCGAGTTACCGGCAGAGTTTATTCAGAGCACAGACTGCTGGAGCCTTTGGTGTGCTACCAAGCTTTGCTCCTTCCCAGATGCATGGCTCATTACCCCTGCTCTGCCCTCTCCTGGGTGCTGGCACAAATGCCATACTTAAGCCTTGGCACCGGGGCTGTGAGGCATTGAGTTTGGTGCTCTAATGAGGTGTGTGGTTTCAAGACAGGGGTTCCCACCCTTGGGAGAGAGAGTGAGACAGGTGGGCTAGTTGATGTTAGCAGAGGCAGTGACCTGCGGTGGTCAAGGCTGATCGTCCAAAAGCAGACTTTCTGATTTTTCATCTTGCCTCTTACTTGCTATGTGAACCTTTATTTGACCTTCTTCCTGTTGAGTAGGGTGCAGATATCCACATCACTGGCTTCCTAGGTGGTGCTGGTGGTAAAGAACCCACCTGCCAATGCAGGAGGTGTAAAAGACACAGGTTCGATCCCTGGGTCAGGAAGATCCCTTGGAGAAGGGTACAGCAACCCAGTCCAGTATTCTTGCCTGGAGAATCCCATGAGCAGAGGAGCCTGGCAGGCTACAGTCCACAGGGTCACAAAGAGTTGGACGCAACTGAGAGGGCTTCGCCTGCCTACACACCCACACCGCTGGAATTGTTATCTATTGCCAAGAAGAGGATCAACAGTCCTACACACACAGCGGCCTGAAACAACACATATTTCTTGTCCGCAGTTTCTGTGGGTCAAGAGTCCGGGGATAGCTCAGCTATCCCTTGGCAAGACTGAAGTCAAAGTGTGTGGCAGGACTGAGATATCATCTGAGATTTGAATGGGGGAGGATTCCCTTTCATGCTTACCGAGGATGTTAGCAAAATGGATGTCCTTGTGGTTGTAGGACTAAGGACCTCATTTTCCAGTTGGCCATTTGCCAACCATAGGCCACTTGCTTTCTCAAAACCAGCCAGGGAGAGAGAGGCTTCAGGAAATCAAGCTATTGTGTAATGTGATCACATACATGTTATCACATCATCACTGCTGTATTCCATTGAGCAGAAGCAAGTCCCAGGTCCTAACCACCACTCAAAGGTGCAGGGGGAGGGGGTGATTGCACAAAGGTATGAACGCCAGGAGGTGGGGGTCCTGGGGTCACCTTTAGAGTCTGTGCACCACTATGCCTTGTAGTGTTATTGTGAGGAGTAAATAAGCGAGTGAGTTCATACACATCAAGCTCTTAGCAGAGGACCCTTTCTCAAGAAGCAGTGAGACAGTTGTGGTGGAGGTAGTGTTGTTATCACCATCAGAAGTAGGTGTCTCTACCTTGTACCTGCTCTTGGAAAGTCTCTAAACAGTGTTTAGGGGATCTGGGATGACAGAATTCAATTAAAACAAACACCTATAATAGTTCATAAGTGACATAATTCCCATAACCACACTCAATTTCATTTTCTTAGACTGAGTGGCGAGTGGGAAATATACAAGGTTTGGAGTTTGAAAACCTATGAATTCATAGGCAGCTTTCTCTGGACCACACCAATATTGGCTATTGTCCTCACTTTCTTCTTAAACTGGCCTTTCCAACTCTCAAATATGGAACAAAGTGTTATTAACAATAGTCACCATGCTGTACACTTTGCATCTCCAAGACTTACTTATTTCATAACTGGAATTTTGTAACTGTTGACGCCATTCATCCCTTTCACCACCCCTCTCCTGCCTCTGCAGCCACCAATCTGTTCTTTGTATCTAAGAACTTGGTTTTGTTTTGATTTTAGATTCCACACATAAGTGAGATCATATGGTATCTGTCTTTCTCTGTCTGACTTATTGCACTTGGTACAATGCCCTCTAGGTCCATCCATGTGGTCTCAGTCCAAATTCTTTCTGACTCTGTACCCCATTGGTTAAAAATGCTTTACTATGTATTCCAACATATGCATCTTTATTTAGATTATGTGATATGCACAAAATAGAAATTAGAAGAGGCTGTGATAAATTAGCAATAAGCAATAAACTGTCTTTCTAATCCTGAAGGTTTCCAACCCTCATTAGCTCATCCCTTATGGTACTTTGCACAAGGGCTGTCATCAACAATAGTGCATGTACACTCATATTTCAAAGTTTTGTCAAATCTAATTAGCCCCATTCATGTTTCCCCCCCCCCCCCCCCAATCGTGTAGGTGACAGAGAGATCAAACAGCAATTGGAGAACTGGCTGCTTGGCCACCGTTGCTGTTATCGGCAGTATCTTCAATTCTAGAATCAGTATTATCTTCAATTCTAGTATCTTTGCAAGAATCCTTTTATTGCTGGTCTATTTTGCAAGTGTTGAAATAAATCACATACCCTATGTCTGCATCTCCACTGCTGCCCTACAAACAGGTTCATCAGTACTATCTTTCTAGATTCCATATATCTGTGTTGCTATATGATATTTATTTTTCTCTTTCTGACTTACTTGACTCTGTATAACAGGCTCTAAGTTCATCCACCTCATTAGGACAGACTCAAATGGATTCTTTTTACGGCTAAATAATATTCTATTGCATACATATCCTGAAGGAGATGGTGGGACAAATTGAGAGAGTAACATGGAAACATATACGTTACCATACATAAAACAGAGAGCCAGTGGGAATCTGCTGTATGATGTAGGGAGCTCAGATCAAGTGCTCTGTGACAATCCAGAGAGGCAGGATGTGGTAGGAGGTGGAAGGGAGGGTCAAAAGGGAGAGGACATATGTGTACCTATGGCTGATTCATGTTGATATATGGCAGTGACCAACACAATATTGTAAAGCAATTACCCTCCAATTAAAAATAAATTAATTAAAAATATAAAAAAATAAGTCACATAGTCATTATGTTAATTTTACTGGCCTCATGTAAACTGTGAGATGTGAAAATCTGCTTAAAGCATAGATGAGGGAGGGGATGTCTTGTTGTGGACACCAGTAGCCTAGGAGACTTGTCCCATTTCACATAGCAGGTTCATGAGAGTGCCGGAGGCAATCTGTATCTTAGAAAAGTAGAAAACCTTAATTTCTTTAAAAAAAAAATATATTATTTATTTGGCTGCTCCAGGTCTTAGTTGCTGCATGTAGGATCTTTAATGAAGGCATGAGAACTCTTGGTTGTAGTATGTGTGATCTAGTTCCCTGACTAGGTATTGATCCCAAGCCCCCTGCACTGGGAATGCAGTCTTAGCCACTGGACCACCGGGGAAGTCTTTTTTTTTTCTTAAACAAAAATAAATAATTCTAATGTATTGTTTCTACACACCAATGCATTGTCTTATACCCCCTCTGGAGATGTGCACACAATTTGGAGACCCTGCTTGTATCTCACACCATGTATGTCTGTCTGTCTCCAGAGTAATTTACGGCTTTATACACATGTGTCTAGGAACATCTGTCTCTTGACAGTTGGTTGCACTTTCTGATGCTCTCATCATACCCAGCAACTCTGAGCTCCCGCCTTGGAAGTGTTTTAGTGTGTGTGAGTGTGTTAGTCACTCAGTCATGTCTGACTCTTTATGAACCCAGGACTACGGCCCGCCAGGCTCCTCTGTCCATGGAATTTTCCAGGCAAGAATACTGGAGTGGGTTGCCATTTCCTTCTCCAGGAGATTTTCCCAGAATAGGGGTCAAACCCAGGTCTCCCACATTGCAGGCAGATTCTTTGCTTTCAGAGCCACCAAGGAAGCCCAGAAGAGTTTTAGAAAAGTCTGCAAAGTTTGTAGCTGTGTCTGGGCCATGAGCCGTGGGGGTCTACCCCGTGCAGCCTTTCTGACAGAGAAAAAGTGCTGACAACACCAGCAGCCTGCAGGGGCTCTTCCACCATCTCTGTAAACAGGGTCGAATGGGCCTGCTTTATCTCTCTGTGCAAAATGCAGATTTAATAGGAAAGTGCCCTCAGAGTCGTCGCTGCTAGGTTCAGTCTCCAGAGGAATTAGGGATAACAGTTTAATAACTGTAGAAAGAGCTTAGGCGCTTCGCTGCGTCGGGTGTATCTGAGTTAGTTACTGAGAAATGAACCTGGGACATGAAACCCTTTTATCACTCAGATAGCGGAGTACGAGGAAAATCCATTCCTTGCCAGGGGATGCGTTTACCAGCTTCTGAAGGGGGTGTGTGTTTGAATGTGATAGGGAAGGGAGCATTTGTCAGAGTGGAAGGTGGATCAAAAGACAAATGAATTCTTTGAGTTACATAAGGGCTTTAATTTATCCCACTTTGAACTGCCTCACCATCAGCAGAATGTGCTTCGCAGAAAGCCAGCCTGTCTTTCCAAGGTCTGTGCATGGCACAGGGGTCTCTGTCTGCTAACACTGCATTTTAAAGGAGCAAGCAGCGTCAGGGCAGATGGCCAAGTCTGGCGAGGCAAGATAAATGTCTATTTCGCCGGGTCACAGCATCTGTCTGCTAACCTGTTCACCTAGCAGCCTTCAGAAAGTAGTAAGAGATTTAGACATAGTTGTCTCCTGTAGTATTACTCAGGTGGAGAAGTCAGCCAGCTGGACGGAGAGTGGACACATCAGGGTAGCTTAGTCCGTGATTTCCAAGGTTGGGTCCATGGAGTATCAGCAGAAGTTGCCTTCTGGGGAAGACTGAAAAACAGCCATTGTTTTTCTCATTTAGTCACTTCAGTCATGTCTGACTCTTTGTGACTGTAGCCCATCAAGGACCTCTGTCCATGGGATTTCCCAGGCAAGAATACTGGAGTGGGCTGCCATTTCCTTCTCCAGGGGATCTTCCTGACCTAGGAATTGAACTTGGGTCTCCTGTATTGCAGGCAGATCCTTTACCACTGAGCCACCAGGGACGCTTAAAAGATGGCCATAGATTTTTATATATTCCTTTCTCCATATCTTTGCAATTCACCACCTCAGTTCCTTGCACCAAGAAGTGTAGGTTGTCTCTCTCCTCTCTGAACCCATTGACTGTGTGGCTTGTCTCAGCCAGACACAAACAAAGGCTTGAAAAGCATTTGTGTATTAAGCCTTGTTCTCCTGAGACTCTTAGAAACCACAAGAAGTCCAGAAACATCCATAGGATGATGAGGGACCCAGTGGTTGTCCTTTCAGCCGGCCAAACCCTGTGGGCAGAGCTGCCTAGATGATGGGCAGCAGATGCCAGAATGACCCCAGCAGAAGAACTGACTAGCTCTTCAGTTCAGTTCAGTCGCTAAGTCATGTCTGACTCTGTGACCCCGTGCACTGCAGCACACCAGGCTTCCCTGTCCTTCACTATCTTCCAGAGTTTGCTTAGACTCATTCATGTCCATTGAGTTGACGATACCATCCAACCATCTCATCTTCTATCATCTCCCTTCTCCTCCTGTCCCCAGTCTTTCCCAGCATCAGGGTCTTTCCCAATGAGTCAGTTCTTTGCATCAGGTGGCCAAAGTATTGGAGCTTCAGCATTAGAACTTCCAATGAATATTCAGGATTGATTTCCTTTAGAATTGACTGATTTTATCTCCTTGCAGTCCAAGAGCCTCAAGAGTCTTCTCCAGCACCACATTTCAAAAGTATCTCTTTCATTTAAGCTCTTGTTGGAGCAGAGTATTTTGAGGGGTAATGGTCGAAGGTGGAGAGTCTTTGGTTTCATGTATAGCATTCCAGAATATTCCTGTTTCTGGTGAATGAGCCTTGAGTTGTCAGTCCTAGAGCTACTTCTTCTGGTCCGATCATTTGGAAATCTGAAAAGAGTTTCTTGAGATGGCTGATCTGTCACCTGTTAAACAATTCCCTGGTAATACAGAGGGCTGCACATCCCATCATCTATACTCAGACTCAGTTCCTACCAGGGAAGACAGGAGTAAATCAGCCATGAATTCACTGAGAGCTTTTCAGATCAGCCACATGACTGCTCAGTTAAACTTTTGCCTTTTGATTGCAGCCATGAATTATCCCCACAATCATATTATGCTGTTGCTAATGTCCTAAGATAGGATTCACACTTGAGGAGGAAATTTGGAGGTAGACTTTGTTTTGAAAGAAGTGAACCTGGAGGAAGTTACAGTCTTAGGGGTGTCTGGATAAGAGATACAGATATTCACTCCTTCTGTGATGTCTTGCTGCATAGGCATGCCGTACTTCCACCAGCCTTTAAATTATTGTACAACTGTCTGTGCATAGTGGACACGAGTAGCTTTTTCTTATCTTCCTTTATTCCTCCTTCTTCTCACAATGTCCTATTTCTCTTTAGACTGCTACCCTTTCTTTCACTGCACACTGTCTTAGTGGGACTCTTGTTCCATGTACTTACTCATCCCTGATCAAGGTTGGCACATGGTCCAAGCTCAGCACATGAGATGCTCTCATCTAAGAATTTGACAGTTAAACAAATGACACAAAGACATTGTTGTAGCTGGGTCTTATTATTGGAGGTTCTCTAAAGAGCCTGTCAATCTGGGTATTCATCTGTATGCTCAGAAGTGACCATGATCTTGTTCTCTTCTAGGTACATTTCCTTTAATTCTGTGGGCTACCCACGCGCCCCCCCCACCCCCGACCCCCCATAGATTTATTCTTTGCTCAAGTTGACCAGAGTCAGCTTTTGTTGGCTGCAGCTAAAGAACTCTGGTTGATATACTTTTAGCCAAGGTTAGCACCTGTGTTGGTCACAAGTAATCTGTTTCTCCTCTACCTAGTCATTTGGTTGACTGGCAGTATCCTGCCTTCTTTCAGGTTAAGTGTGGCTGTATGATTTTCTCTGGTTGTGAAAGCTGAGTGCAATCCAGGTGGAAGTTTCAAGAACCAGTGTAAGGTTCTCAATTATCTTTCTTGGGCTATGGTGACTATGGGTGAATGTAGCAAGACTGAGCCTCTGTCTGGCTCAGTTCCAAGTGATTCTGATGAACAAAAACTCTGTTTCTCCTCCCTTACTTAAATTGTAACCTTTGTTTTTACTAGGCACTGGGATTTTGGAAATGTATGCTACCATAGTGTAGCCTGTCCCACCTTGGCTCGGAAAGCACCCTACTTAGACAAGTCCACAACCCATATCAATAACTCATCATGCAAACTACCCTTGTATTTCTCTACTCATTTGCCGGACCTCCATTCTCTATCCAGCCAGGGATGGATAGGTTTATACCTTTGAACATCTTATGACAAGGCAAGAATGTTGCAAACATAACAACATTCAGTCAGTCCATAAGTACATATTGAGTTCAGTTCAGTTCAGTTGCTCAGTCGTGTCTGACTCTTTGCGACCCCATGCATTGCAGCACTCCAGGCCTCCCTGTCCATCACCAGCTCCCGGAGTTTACTCAAACTCATGTCCATTGAGTCAGTGATGCCATCCAACCATCTCATCCTCTGTCATCCCCTTCTCCTCCTGCCTTCAATCTTTCCCAGCATCAGGGTCTTTTCAAATGAGTCAGTTCTTCACCTCAGGTGGCCAAAGTATTGGAGTTTCAGCTTCAGCATCACTCCTTCCAATGAATATTAAGGGCTGATTTCCTTTAGGATTTTCTGGTTTGATCTTTTTGCAGTCCTAGGGACTCTGAAGAGTCTTCTCCAACACCACAGTTCAAAAGCATCAATTCTTCAGCACTCAGCTTTCTTTATAGTCCAACTCTCATATCCATACATGACTACTGGAAAAACCATAATTTTTACTAGATGGGCCTTTGTTTGCAAAGCAATGTCTCTGCTTTTTAATGTGCTGTCTAGGTTGGTCATAGCTTTACTTCCAAGGAGCAAGCATCTTTTAATTTCGTGGCTGTAGTCACCATCTGCAGTGATTTTTGGATGCTATCAGAGATACAAAGAAATAGAACATGCAATCTGAATGGACTAATAACCTAATTGGAGAGACAACACTCTCTCAAATGGATTAATATCAAAGAAAGGCAATGATATAAGAAGTACTGTACGGACTCTGCAAATGCCTATTTAAGTGGTCGGATCAGAAAGGCTATGAGACTCCAGGTGGGAGAGGTGATTTTGTTA